>NW_027527986.1:348914-812513 GCF_008692635.1 Crocuta crocuta
ACATGGTCTCTTATTGGAGAAAAGATCAATTACCAATGTTTTGTCATTAGAGTCACATGTTGACTTTCAGAACCAATTGCATTTTTTTGAAAGAGAGAGCATGCATGTGCTCATGCTTGAGGTGGTGGTGAGGGGGGGGTGGAATAAGGAGAGGGAGAAAAAGAATCTTAAGCAGATTCCACGGCTGATGCAGGGCACAGTCCCACAACCCTGGGGTCATGACCTGAGCCGAAATCAAGAGTCAGATGTTCAACCAACTGAGTCACCCAGGAACCCCAGCATTTTAAATTAGTTTCCTCATACTTGGGCAACCTAAAGAGTAGGCTTAATATAAAGACAAGCACATCAAGAAAATAACTACAACTTACTACTCATATTTGATATTTTATCTTAATACAGCATTTCTTTTCCTATATGCTTTATGCTTTATGGAAATACATGACTCTTAGCAGAATCACTGAACACAAATGTCAGACAGCCAGCTTTTGTTAGTTTTGTCTTGAGCTACCTAACATTGATTGGAACAATAAAATAGAGAGCAATATAAGTGTAGAAGTAACTACTTGCATTTGCAATACAGTAGTGAGAACATGAGCGTTAGGTAAGTGGTGTGGTATCCCTGCCACTTACTAGCTATATGACCCAAAGTAAATCCTTGATCTCCCTGACCTTCCTTTATTTATGACCATAGAACTTATCACACAAACTGGGACTCCCTTGAATCTGAAGGTGGGGAGGGGGGGCATTATTAGCAATTACTTTAGTACAACAGGCATAAATGGGACTATTGTGGGCAAACCAAACATAATCAGCCTTAGATATAATATCTTAGTGCTATTGTGAGGTTAAAATGGCATGATAGGATATACAGGAAATTTGTCAATTCATGTGTTCCCTAAGTTATTTCTCCTTTTTCATAAATAGCAACTGGGCATTGGTTGAGGGTAGGGATGATATGAAGGGCTTATTGTGTTATCCTTTAAAAAATGGAGCAAGGTGGATGACCAGTGCTCCTAACTTTTCTTGGAACACTCTCTAGCAACCTCCTCCCTAGTTAAATACTCTGCACCCCACTGAGTCCTAGGAAACTCAGAGATTCCAGGATGAATCATTTTAATTTGCATCATGAGGGCAACACAACTTCTGAAACACAATATACTTCATAAAATCACTACCTGAAAACTCCTTCCCTGACTGCATAGTTTAGATACAGCCTCTTATCTAAAGATTTAGATAAGAATCTAAATCTTATCTAAATTGCACACTTTCTTAGCAACTTGTACTTTTCCATACCATTTGCTGCTATTAAAATTACAGTGAATTCTTTAGTATCTGACTCCCCATTTGAAACATAAGCACCAGGACAATGGGAATTTTCTATTTTGTTCCTTGCTTACCCAAAGTAAAATGTAGTGCCTAACATGCAATAGGGGATCAATAAATGTCCAGTAAATAAAATTATTATGTACATTCATGATAGCTGTATGGAAGACTTGGAGAAGGCAAGTGAGATTTCTATGTTCAAGAAACATACAGTGTCAAGACCCATAAAGACATAAGAGTCCTTTAATGACTGGATAATTGTATTGCTTTGAAGATAGACCACATATAAAAATAGCAACCCACACTGGATGTCAAAGTTGTGACTGTTTAGGGGAGCCTAAGTGGCTCAGTCAGTTAAGCATCTGACTCTTGATTTCAGTTCAGGTCATGATCTCAGGATTCATGAGATAAAACCCCACCTNTATGTAAGGAATCAGCATTAAAAGGGTGTGTGAAGGGCCCGGGCACATGAAGAAAAATAGGGAAAAGCATCTGTGGTCCAGATTTCCCCTCCTGCTCCTAGCAGCCATGGACTGTCAGCTTGGCTACCTCACACACTTCACCCACTCATCCTGAGTAGTTTTTATCTTTCCTACAATACATGTAGATACCACTGAACAAGTTTGATGTGATGCTGCTCTTGACACTTAATAGGCATCATCTCTTGTAGTTCCTACAGCAAGCCAGCAAGAGAATTATTATGTCCATTGGACAAGAAAAACGAGATTCAGGGAGATTAAATTACTTGCTCAACCCAGCATGTAATGTAACTGGATTTGAACTTGGGTCTGCCTGGCTAGAACCCAGGGCAGTGTTGACTCTTATCTGCTGACTGCTCCGCCAGCCTCACCTTAGAAATACTCATTCATAGAAAAGTCATGAAGAAGGCGGTAGGACAGGACATTACAATGCAATATCCAGCCAGGATTGTATTTTTAACATCCTTCCCACCCAGGAGAACTGAGCAATGCTGAACATTTTCCCCAAGCCTCCAGTGTTCATTCTCCAAACGTCGCTACATACTCTGACTTTTTTTTGCCTTTCATCGCTGTTATTCTCTTACTATCTCTATGTCAGTTCTAACAATAAAAGCAATGCATACTTACTTTGCAACATAACTTTAAAATGAAAATGAGTTATCAACAGGAAATACACTTATACTGTCACTGGTATAAGTGCTAAAGCTACATACGTTTCAATATAGATGGTACAATATAGACAGAAAAATATTGAATATCTAAATATGACAAATTATGTTTATAAGTATTTCAATATATTTAGTAGACAACACTTATCTTCGAAAACATCTAAAACAGGGGCGCCTGGGTGGCTTAGTCGGTTAAGCGTCCGACTTTCGCTTAGGTCATGATCTCACGGTTCGTGGGTTCGAGCCCCGCATCGGGCTCTGTGCTGTCTGCCAGCTCAGAGCCTGGAGCCTGTTTCAGAGTCTGTGTCTCCCTCTCTCTCTGACCCTCCCCTGTTCACGCTGTCTCTCCCTCTCTCTCTCTCTCTCTCTCTCTCTCTCTCTCTCTCCTAGAAATAAAATTTAAAAAAAATAAAATAAAAAAATAAAAAATAAAAAAAAAGAAAGAAAACATCTAAAACAATGTTTGAACTCTAACTTATGTTTACTATCAACTGATCAATTCTATTAATGGAAATAATAGAATTTAGAGTCACAATCAGATTCAACTAATAAATCTACCTATAATTTACCGATGATATTATGTAAGTTACTTCAGTTTTTGATCTATAAAATAGGAATGATAAAAGCATCCAAATCTCATCGGGTGAATGCAAAAGTTAAATGAGTTGACATGTTAAGACCCTAGTGTATGGCTCTACACACAGGAGGCACACAATGTGTATGGTTTCTCTCTTTCTTTTTAGGATAGATAAAACAGTTGAGGTTTAACAAAGATTTCTAAGTGATGCAAGTGTCATAATACAATCACATTTACTTGCACAGTCTTCTTCTCCTCCTCCCCTTAACTCCAAAACAAAACAGAAGGCTAGATTTTAACCATCTTGACCCTCATCTACCATCATCCTAAAGATATTTTACAAACCCTGTGACTTTCCCACAAATGCTCAAAACCAGCTTCATTAGGAGTTACACAATAATCAAGAAGCAAGTTACAAGACCTAACATTCACTCCAGATCCACCAGAATCAATCACCACTTAGAGGCTTAAGGATTATCTCAAATGAAGGTGCATATGCATTTGTAGAAAATTAACTGAGTGGGTGAAGAGTTGCATATGAGTCAAATTATATTGGGATGGTCTTTCCTTTTGATTTTAGGTTTGACACTTAGTAATTTTCAACCAAGGGAAAAGCAGTTGATGACTACAATGTATTCCCACAAGATGAGAGATGTCTCCTGTGCAATCTTCCATGAAGACAGGAATTAATGATGTCTTGGATCACCAATGCATCCCTGGTGCTTAACATTTGGTGGATACTAATATGTAATTGTTGAAAGAATTAATTAATAGTATATGTNAGTATAAAGAAATAGGAGACACAACACAAAGCTTTTCTCCCCATGACTCACCTTACTTAATGGTAATGCAACTGAAATTTAACCTTCCACTGGCACTTCTCTGACTAAATCCCGTTAGATGATAGAAAGCGTCCTACATCAGAAATTGCTACCATCTCAAAGTTGAGATATTAAGAGGCAGTAGAGAAGATAATATGAAGAAAACTCTTCCTTATTTACTTGTCACAGTGTGTGATGAAAAAATGTGCAGGATATGAGAAGGAAAAATTTCAAGTCAACAACATAGATCATTTTTGTACATCTTGAAAAGGAAACTGAAATAACAACTTTCTTACCTAAAAAAAAACCACGTTACCTACTTACCAAATTTGTCAACAGATTTAAAAAGACTATTAAAAATTTGACAATGACAAATAGCTCCCTCATTCCCATAGAGAAACTAGATTATCCAACTCATAGGGATTTTGTGATAACTAAATAAAACTATACATGGGATATTCCCAACATGATACCAACCATCTGATAAAATCTCAATAAACACTAGTTAATTTTGTAGTTGTATGGTATAATACTCAGTTGCACAAAGTAACTAGCAATCTAATATTAATTATATATTTAAAACCCATGATGCCAGTTACATCATCATTTTAAAATTTCACAAAATTATTACTGCTGAATATATCCTCTGAAGTACTTTTCCTTAAATCAGTACTTCTGTTTTTCTAATCGATTTTATTTTCTTTTTGCCTTTATAGTTTACAGCTCTGTATATAATGAAACTATTTTCACTTATGATTTCGTTAACTGGCAAGTCTACATAGAAAGGCAAACCTATTCCCTTCAGATCTACCTGTTCTAATTATCAACACATTCTACACAGAATCCCTTTTCAAGAGCCTTTGTTAATATCACAGTATTATTTTATTCAAAAATCTAACTACAGTGTTGCTGGTAAAAATATTTCAGAATCACTTCTCAGTCTTTTGAAAGCATGTGTTGACATGAATAAGTCTGGTTACCTGAAAGGGGTTAGGGACGGTGCGCAGGCTGACAATCTGTAAGTCTTAGCTTCCAATATGCCACCCATACTGTATTATGGACAGATATGTATATATACTTTTTTTCCCCCAAATCAACATGTGACTGTGTAGGAGATGGGTAAAGCTTCAAACTATGCAAAAATAAGTTCTAAAGGTTCTAATGACATTCAGTTGAGCAGTCTGTAGGCATAAAGGAATTTGAGACACACACAAAAATCATTGTTCCAGTAAACAGTTACTAAAATGTTTTCCTGTAAAGACACAATGCCCTCTTTCTTTCTGAAGACATTTACTAGGGTCCATAATGTATCATTTCAATTCTCTCAGTAGGGTTACTAGAAAAATACAGTATATTTTCCCTTAGGATTTCAAATTTCACTAAAATTATTTTTAAAAATATTTTCCTTTAGAGACTGACATAAGAAAAAATAAAGCAAAACTACTTCCTTTACAAAACAGATTTTTTTTAAGGAAAGAAAAATGAATAATCACTAACTACACTTAACATTTCCTTTGAAAATATACATGAGATTTTTATCTCCGAAAAAAATAATCTGTGGCCTTTTGCCAATTCATTACTTTTTAAAAATTTTTTCTTAATGTTTATTTATTTATTTTTGAGAGACAGACAGAGCATGGGTCGGGGTGGGGGAGCAGCGAGAGACCCAATCTAAAGCAGGCTCCAGGCTCTGAGCTGTCAGCACAGAGCCTGATGTGGGGCTCAAACCCACGAACCATGAGATCATGACCTGAGCCAAAGTTGGGCCCTTAACCAACTGAGCCATCCAGCTGCTCTCCACCTACAAACTCTTAAAGATAATCAATGAACGATCTCTTGCTTCTCAAAGCATTAACGTTTTTCTGAACATTCTAACAATGTCTGTGTTACAGACATTGCTGACTCTTTTCAACATTAAGAGCTTTTGGCTTGGCCTTCTCTGAGCACTCATTGTTCTTCAGTGACTCCTCTACTCCTCCCCTTCCTCCTACAAGAGAAAGAGCTCAAAGACTCACACCTAATGCTTCTTCTCCTTGGCCTGAGTTCCCTCTTCCCTGATGGTTGTCCTGTACTCTGTCATTTCAACACTCCAGCCAAGTTCACCCCCCACTTCTCTCTCTTCCCCCAGCTCCACCTTCCTCTCTTTGCTGTTTCACTTGTTGGCTCTACTACAAGCATCACAGTGGAAGTAGTTGGACTGGGGAGCTTGACAAACATGGGTTTGAGTCCTGGCTCTGCAATTTACAAGTTGCATGACCTTGATCCATTTTCTTAATTCTCAAAACTTCATTCTCTCATTTGTAATGGATCATTTAGAAAACCGACCTCATAGGTTCCATTAAGTAATACAACAGGTGTAAAGCATTTGACATAGTTCCTGGCACAGAGAAAACACTCGGCATATATTATATGATTGTTAATATTAATGTCCAACTGAATACATCCAAAATATTTTGACATTCCATATATATATATATCAAATAACTTCATCTCCATAAATTCTAAAAATATTTTACTGCCACTATTACTTTCAAGACACCATAGTTTAGCCTTTTGATTAATTTATCTCATTCATTACCATCACTTGAGAAAAATATGGTACTGTCTTCCTCAACTGTAATTAAAAAAGTTTTTTAACCGTACATATTGCTGCCTCATTTAAAGATTATATTCCACAGCCTTCCTTATGGGTAGGTGTGGCCATGTGACTAAGTGATGTCCAATGAAATGTAATTAGAAGTAAATCCCCTTTAAAAAATGTGTCATTTCCTTCTTGATTTCATTCTCCATCCTGCTGTCTATCATTTGGGTGTGATGGCTCGATCCTAGCAGCCATATTAGACCCTTATAATAAAAGTTTTACACTGGAGATGATAGAATGATGCATGGACTGTTTGAATGAACCCCAAATCGAGGTCAGGACTGACAACCTCTGAACTTTTTCATTTGTTTCTTTGTGATGTGAGAGGTAAATATCTATTGTGAACTTTCTTTCTGGTCTACAGCCAGATCTAACCTTAAGTGAATTAACATCTCAATGTCTAACTTGTACCCAAGACTCATCCTTCATTGTAGCCAGACCACTGGTTCCCACACAGTCTGCCAAACTGCTTTAGTTCAGACTCTTCCTCTTGCCTGGTTCTCTTCTCACCCTCAAGTATCTTGGCTTTGCTAAACCTACAAGGTTCCAACCTACCAGGAGCCTAGATCTGATTTTTGAAGAGCTCAACCCTCTCCCTCTCATCTGAAGGTTGTAGCATTTATATTCTGTTCCACACAATCAGTTATGCCCATCAGGTAATCTTGTCTTTTGAGTTCTTTGTAAGATCATTCATAACCAGGTGTTGCGGGCTGAGTTCTCCAGAAACAGATCCCCAAACAAAGCTTGGGGTGCCAGTTATTTGTGAGGGATGAACACTGGTGAGAGGAAAGGGGCAGAAGCAGGACCAGCAAAGGAAGAAGTTGAACCCTGACACAGACCCGACAGAGCCCTGGCTACTTGGTAAGGACCTGGGGAATTAGTATTACCACAAGAGGCCAGGCCTCTACTCCGTGAACGCTGCCCTGGCAAAGTGTGACCTCAGTGAAGCATCTCTCCAGGAGAATGTGACCTGAAAGGAGGTCACAGCTGCCGGCTGTCTGCCAGCCACACTTCCTAGACCCGCTTCAAAGGGGAAACAGGGCGCCAAATCTCTGTGTCCACCACCCTGGGTCTGGACTTTGTACTTTTCGTCCCCCAACACCAACTTTAATATTAAACCTACAAGAGGTGTGATAAATATTTGTAGAATACTTTATACAACATATTCATTGCCTAACCTAAAGAATACAGTCTGTAGGACGTCCCTAAATGAATCCGCTCATGCCTTTGAAGGTACTCAAAAGCTCCCTGGAATCAGCACTGATGTTGCAAAAGGTTTAAGTCCCTTGTTTTGCAGAACATGCCTTTTTCATTGACCTCCATATAAGGCCCACTTCCATTCTAGATGCTTCCTGGGTCTCAGACACATTCCATCTGAAGCATGAGCCAGTGGGAGAGGAGTGTCCATTAACCTGCTTCCTATAGGCACACTGTGATCCTGGGAACCATCTTCCAAGGAAGTAAACCTTCCATTCATCTTGAGACCAGGAAAGCAAGTTCACTGTGAGGAAACTAAGCTTCCACTTTGTTTCCACTCTCCTCTCCTATGTCCCAATTCTCTTTCACTCCAGCTCAGTTTGTGGACTCCAAGAGTCTCATACGTTTCTACATGTCTCATAAGTTTCTCTCTCCCCTTTGCAAAGAGGTAAGCAGAAAATGACATGAGAGCAGCCACTTTTTTGTTTATGCCTGCTTCTACCCCAAACACTATCCACCACTGATGCACTCTAGTTCCATTAGATGCAGGGCCTAGAAGATGGTGGAGGGGAAGGAGACCCGGAATTGCATGAGGTGCTGACTCTGGTCAGTGGCACCCAGGGCAGCAGCAAGAGGGCACCAGGGCTAAATAACAAAAGTAATAAATGAAAATCCAGTCAAGCCTTGGCCAAGACCCACCACTCTCTCGCTCTGTCCATGCCCTTTACGGGCAGAGGGTGCAAAATTCTGTGCTCTAAGGATGTAGCTGAGCTGTGACCGCTACTTTTATTTTAGCCTAGAGGTAAGCATGACTGAACAATCACAAGGTGAGTTCACTTTGTGTGGCTGCCTGCTGCAAATCTCCCCCATCTTGGTCAACCCGCTGCTTCCCAGAATATATCTTTATGGTAATTTAGCCACTTTAAGAATCTTTCCCATCTGTTTCTCTGTTACAAAGATAGCTATTTCAAGAGATCGCTATCTTCGCTGGTCGCTTAGGGAGGGTGCTCGTGTTGGGGACTGACACACAGTCTACAGAAAAGTCACCTAAATGCAGTTGCCATTCGTAATTTACCACGTGAGTGTTTTTGAAATGTTTGTGTTTGGATGTTGTTTTCTTCATCCCCCGGAGCCAGAAAGGCCTTGACAGAAAGTCAAACTTCAAAAGTGACAAACTGCTCTGATCATGTAAGGGTGGTTTAGTTGCTAGGGAAACTGCTTTCAAAAGAGAGACAGATCCTATTTCTGAATGTATAACTGGGAGAAGAAACAGATGCTGTGTTTCTGAGTCTAATTTACTTTGAGACATAGCTGGGACCCACGGGTGGTATGAAAGGGTTACATTTTTTAGGCCAAAGAGATAGCAAAAGTATCCACTTCATAGAAAACCTTACCGTAGCCCAGAAATTATGAATAAAAACAAAAAATTATTTCTTCTCCTTAGCCTTGTAAGTCTAAAAAAAATTTTTTTTAGACAAGGGAAACATTTTCCCCAAGAAACCCACAGGAAAAGGAAAATGACTTAGATTCGTCACAGAGACCCACCCAGGTGAAGGTGTCTGGCAAATGCTTAGGAAAAAGCAAAAACAAAAACAAAAAAACCCTCATGAACACTCCACAGATATCTTCAAAGGAGTTTTGAGGAATGAAAAAAATGAAGGATGAAGAGATTAGTGGTCACTTTTTCAGAAATGGACAAAGTACAAGTCTGATTTGCCCTCCACATACCTCCCTACACCAGCTGACTAAGCCTAAAACATCTCGAGCTTCATTCTTTTACGTTATAGCAAGTTTCAGATACTTTCCTGAAAATTAATTTTGATACCAAGGAAAAAGTAAAAATAATTTTAGGCCATCAATATAGCAAAATTATCCAGTTTCATTTACCATGTGGCAGTAAGTTCTTTAGGTTCCTTATCAGACAACTGTCAGGAGTTGGCAAACTTATTCTATAAGGAGCCAGATAGCAACTATTTTAGGCTTTTTGGATTATACCATCTCTGTTACAGCCAGTGACCTATGCCATTGTAGGGTGAAAGCAGCCATAAAAAATATGCAAGTCAATGAGCGTGCTGGTGTTCTTATTCAGCTTTATTTACAAAATCAGATGGTGGGCCAAGTGTAGCCTATGAGCACTAGTCAACCAACCCCTGCATTACATCGTAAACATCCTTACAACACTGTGAGGTTGGCAGGTGCTTCTTTCCTCCAGTAAAGGAACCGAGCCTGTCTGAGGTTGAATTATTTGTCCGTGTTCCCACAGAGAACAGACAGAGGGCAGGGCTAGATCCTAGGTTTACCCATCTGCTCTTTACTGCCATGACCTTCAGTTTAATACATATACCCCTGGAAGTTACTCAAGATAATTTTAGGAGATCTACATATAGACATCTTAATAGCTCCATAGATTTTAATATGTATGAAAAAATATAACCGGCAAATCCAACTTTTGATTTTACTAATGTTATTTCTTCAGATGTAATACAAGAACCATCATGAGTAATCATTTCCATGCCTATTTTTTAAGAATAAAGGAAAAATTATATCTACATTTTGACAAGCAGGAGATTTTTTTTAAATACTCTTTTTGAATGCATCATTTAGTCTTTGAAAAAGACTTCCTTTCTTTTCTCTCATTTGGTCCTCAAAATAAAAGCTGGGGAGGAAGAATGATGTAATAGTATTATCCCCCTATTGAAGATGAGAATAATTAAGGTACAAAAGGTTAAATGACGTGCTCAAGTCGCACCCTGTGACAGTGGCCTGGAGGCACCTGCTCTTGAACTTTCTCCAGCCATGGAGTCCGTGCAGGTTCCCCAAGTCTTAGAGTTAGAAATAGAGCCAAATGCAGGAGTTTCTTGTTTTCCCCAGGGCTGGACTAAAGATCTGAAGGTAACTAAAAGCCAACGATATGAGTCAGGTGTCACAGACCTGGGGTGCCACAGGACCCATAACAGAGATCAGGAAGCATGTGAGTGCTGGCACTGTGGTACTAGGTAATGCCCACTACTGACTTCCAGTGCAGCAATTCAAGTACTTTCTGGATTAGCCAAAAAGCATTGCATGAGCGCCAAATGCTGAATGACTTGAATCTGAAATTCCATATGTGTTTTTAAATTAACACTCATTCACATTAGCTGCTAATGACCTTAGACAAGTCACTTCATGTTTGAGGACCCCAGATTCCTTATCTGTAAAACACAGCTGCTAGACTAGATCAGTGTTTTGCAAACTGCATGTTAGGACTATGAATGAATTCTGCTCAGCATTGTTTAAATGAAGTAGAAAAGAGTAGAATGGAGCAGAATTGAATTTAATAGAAAATATCCCAGTAAGCACTATTTCAGAGACTGTTTAAGATTTATATGAACACACACACACACACACACACACACACACACACAGTGGATTTGTAGCTCACAAACTCAAATGCCATTAGTCCGGATGGTCTGAGAGCTTTGCAGGGTTTTACGATTCAATAATTCTATAATATGTTCTACAGTAAAACTGCTCAAACCATACACTGAAGCACTGTAAAGTCAATAGAATTGTAATTCTTATAAACCCTTTCAGCACCTCAAAGTTCTACCATTATTAAGAAACTGTTTATAACCATTCTATTCTTATATCATAAATTCTTCAGTGCTAGGATATTGTGACTTCATGATAATGCTATTTATATCATTATTATGACACTTAGTATATTAATAAATATTAATGATACATTAAATATATTTTGATTGGGGAAATATGATCAATAAATAAGTTCTCAAAACCTGCCTGATTTTTTTTAACATTTATTTATTTTTGAAAGACAGAGAGCCAGGGCATGATCAGAGGAAGGGCAGAGAGAGAGACACACAGAATCTGAAGCAGCTCCAGGTTCTGAGCTGTCAGCCCAGAGCCTGAAGCGGGGCTTGAACTCACAAACCGTGAGATCATGACCTGAGCCGAAGTCAGATGCCTAACTGACTGAACCACCCAGGTTCCCCCTGATTTTCTTGGTACTCTTTGCCTGCATATAAATAAAACAAGAACAAATAAAATGTTCCATAGCCTATCAAATATGCGGCCATTGTGAAATGAATCAAACATGTACCAAGATATACAGAAAGGGCAAAACTTTCCAGTTCTTGTTTCTATTTGAAGGGGACAGTATATGCTATTGCTAGGCCAGCATTTTATGATCGGCATTGAAACAGCAGCTCGCCCATCTGTAGAAAAAAATCTAGCCAAAAGAATTCAGCCTTTTTGGTTCCCTTTCAATCTGGAAGTCCCAGAGGAAACACTCCCTCATTTGCAGAAACAGTAGTGCCAGAGTGTGTGATAAATTGAATGAAAAGGACAGGAAAGACATTTCAAGAATTCACTTTCGGAAACTGAAACCCATTCTATTTTTAATCCTCTCTCCCAGGTATTTAATTTCGGATCCTAGTCAAGTCACGTTGCAAAAAGTATCCTGGTTGACAAATGATCAGTGCTGCACTTAGCTGCAATTTCCCTTCTGAAAACCGTCTTCATGGATTCGTACTCAGAAACACAATTTGTGTGTAGTGCCAATGTTGCTCAATGAAGATATGGCTCTGAAAACTAAAGAATTCAAAGTAGGAGTCATGAAGTTAGTTAACTATGAAGAAGTAGGAAAGAAAATACGAATCTTTGTGCTGAATGTTTTCAAGTTCTCAAATAACACGTGTGAGTACAATTAAAAGGGATCTGTATAAGTGGAGGCTTCGGGTTTAGAAGCATCTCAAGGGTTGATCTGAGGAGGAGGGGCTGAGCTTATAGGCTGTTCCCAGACACTAAGGACCAAATCATTGCTTCCCCCTGTAACCCCACCTCATTGGGGGATGGTGAAATTCATGGATGGTAATAAAAATTACCATTTATGTGGAACTCACTGATTTTTCTGCCAAGATCTTGAAAACACATCCTTACTCCTATCTTACAGAAAGGACTAATCCAGTGTCGTGGCCAGATTCCCTGATTAAAAACTTCCACACTGTCCATTTTATCCTCATTTCCTTGACAAATGATTTCTCTCAACCACTTCCAAAGAATGCCTATATTAGATACAGTGATATTCAATAGAAAAAGAAGATAGTATTTAATTCAAACCTCACTGAATAAGATTTTAAAAGACCTCAGCTATCAGATATCTTCCTGAAAAGGAATACATATCATATGGTATTTAATTTTCTGTATTTAATATTAGTGTCTTTAAGAATCAAAAGGTTTAAGTCAATTTTGTAATTTTACAAATGGAATGTAGGGGCACCTGAGTGGTGCAGTCAGTTAAGTGTTCGACTCTTGATCTCAGCTCAGGTCATGATCTCACAGTTTTTGAGTTCAAATCCCATATTAGCCTCTGCACTGATGTTGCAGAACCTACTTGGGATTCTCTCTCTCCTTCCCCCACTTGTGTGATCTCCCTCTCCCTCTCCCTCTCCCACTCTCTCTCTCATTTCTCTCTCAAAATAAATAAACTTTTAAAAAATGGAAAAAGTTATCAGGATTTACACTCCAGTGTCTCAACTTTCACTCAACCCAGAAGTGGTTCTCAATGTGGGACTATTTTTAGCGCACCCCCCCCCCAAAGGGAGCCTGTCTAGAGACATTTTTGGTTGTCACAAAAAGGGGGAGAGGTGTGCTACTGGCATCCAGTGGGTATAGGCTGGGAATGCTTCTGAACATACTATCATGCATGGGTCAGCCCCACAACAAATATCAATTTGACCCAAAATTCCAACAGTGCTGAGGTGGAGAAACCCTGCTCTGTAGTATTTCATGGATAAAAACATGAAAAACATAATTGAAACAATACTGGGTTTGGGTCTGTACAGTTGACTTAATCATTATCCAAGTAACTTGTTCTCCTACATTAACCTCAAACAAATAGGATTTAAATTCATGCTTAGCAAAACTGAAGATGACGTCATGCATGACTCCACCACTGGGCACCTTGGGATTACTTCAGAATTTTAAAGTTATGCACACCAAAATCTGTGGTACTACCACCCACTTGTGCTGTGTGTTTGTGATATTCTCTCTCTCTCTCTCACGCACACACACATACACACATACTCACCCACACACAACACTTAGCACAGAGTGCCCTGTATACATGCGGTGCTTATTACATTATGAAGACTGATTCCCATTCGAGCTAGTTGCTCAGAGAGAAGGGGTTAAAATGACTGACTTGGGATAAGAAGTATTAATATTTTAAAAGTCAAAGAAAGTGGTTCTGGATAGAAAGTGAATATAAAAACAAATTAAAGTGAAAAACAGAAGAAAGCTGTCAAACGTGCTGACAATGGAGACAGTAGTATCTTCCCAGAAGGGACTGAGTAATTTTTTTAAGTCTAGTTGATTCCTACAGAGAATAGACATCCTTGATGTAACTCTTGGGCATAACTTTTGTAGCTCAAGATGTCTTTCTGAGCTGGCTGGTACACTCGATGCAGCTCTCTGAGCACTTCTTTCCAGAGAAGTGCTGGAGACAGGCTAAAAGGATTATTACTGATGAAAGAGTTGAGGAGAAAACTTAAATCCCTCAAGGATCAGATTTCCTCTGATGATGGGAAGGAGAATGTGAGCCCTGCCTTCATGTTTCTGCACACTTTCAGCGTGCTATAGCACAAGGAAAGAATAATCAGAAAACAAAGAAGAACTGATAGATTATAGTCAACTCATTTTCATCTCTCTGTGAATAGTGCTTCTGAAATAGAGACAAGGTTATTTAAAAATGGGGAGAGGTCCTATCAGTAAAGATTAATGAAAAAAAAATGTGGTAGTATGGGCACCATGAGGACCTTACTGCTGTTCAATTCAGTGACTTAAGACAAATGTACTGGGTCAAGTCTAATTACTTTGGGAGAAAATACTGATGGTTTGTTCTGTTGCAGTCCCATAGTTATGTTTTGTTTTGTTTTTCCTATAAGAAAGTTCTCATTTTATTGCAGTCTTATAGTTTTTAAAACTGTTTAAGTTTGGTAGCATTGCAAACTAAATATTTTTTTAAAATAGGTTTATTCAATAGAAATTGAACTCAAATATGTGGGTTTCATTTAGGTTTTTAACAAGCTGTTCAAGTGTATTTGGTGTTATCAGACATAACGTTTTGTTTTGTTTTGTTTTGGAGGTGTTGTTTCAAGGTGATTCCAATTCTGGTTCCTGGAAGATTCAAATGGTCAGGATGAACATTCTATAGAAGGGATGGTCTCCAAATTAGACCTATGTTGTATGCACTGTCCATCAGAGGTAGTTAGTCCTGAAAGCCAGATGCTTGAGCTAACCTGTAACTACTTGGAACTAAAATGTATATTCAGTCATGTTCTGCACACCATTAAGAGAAAAAGTAAGGCTTCAAACCCCTGGAGTAAAATTACCTGGCCTTGGAATACAAAACTAATCCAGTGATAAAAAATTCAAGCTCAGCTAAGGTATTTCCCCACAGTATTTATATCCTGAAAATAGGTATTTTTGCCATGTTGAAATATTATTGTGAAAGGACTTCTCTGCTTAATAATTAAACTTATATAACTCCACATTGCTAATGGTGAAGACAATCTCTGTAAATTCATAGATGCCTCTTAAATCCTGAGTCAATTTATTACGAATCAACTGAAACCATTAGAGAAACTCAACTGTCTTTGAAAAGAAAGTTGGCCACATTACACTTGTGAATATACTTTTGCTATGAAAACACAATTTTTTCTTCGAAACCACCATAGTTTTGTCTAAATGTTTTATTTCCTTTTTTTTTTTTTCTTTTTGGGTTCCACTAGAAATAGTTCAAGTTCTTTGCTATGGGCCTCAAAACAAATGTTTAATTTGAGGACAAGGGGGAACTCTTTATTAAAATATTTTAAGGAAATGTACTGAGTTGCCACCAATAACATAAGAATGAGCATACCCACTTAAAAAAATAAATGAAGAAAGTCCCTCCCAGTGCATCAGCATCCTCTACCAGGTTAAGGATACAAAAAACACTTAAATGTTTGTTAAACACTTACTGAAGGGGAAGTCTCAGTCTCAAGGTGTTAGTACATAAAGGTTATTGAAACTGAGGTAATCTGTCATCACTGGGACAGTGGTCTTACAGTATCCACCCATTAAAAAAATTAATTTGGGTACACACATGCATATTTTGTTGGTTTATTGATCATCTTGTGCATGTACCCCTGCACAGATGTATCATGTAAAACATGTGCCTAAGTGGATACTGAAATAGGGAAAATTAACATTATTACAGATTAGTAATTTTTTCTGATCCCCTAATGGTGAAGCGGGCACCACCACTGAGAGGTGCTTACCCAGTTAGAAACCACTGCAGTAGGTACAATTAGCTATTCAAGAATGGTAGCTGACTTTAATGACACAACATTTCTTGAGCTTAACAGGGACAGGTACACAATACCCAAGTTGAGAAGCAGGTTTGTGCTGATGTCAGAGAGACAGATGTGCATCAGGAGGTATTCTTTGATGCCCCTGTGATTTAAAAATAGAGGCTGGAGAGGAAGTGAAGATGGACGAGTGGCATTTATCTTCATGTATAAGGTTAAATAATGACACATTCTCTATGGCTGGTCACGCTCTTTGGCCTCATTCAATTCTGGCTTCAAGATCGTCTCATATGCCACAAAACTCCAGAGAAAGCAGAGAAGGGTAAAATAAGTCAACACTTTGCCAGTTCTGTATGGATGTGCCTTGCCCTGTAGATCTCCTACAGAAGCCATATTCGCATCTCTTTCTTCTCTGGACCTTCAGCATCTGACCTTTGACATATTCGGGAAAATTGATGCCTCAGAGACTGCACAAAAGTTTCTCTCTTTTCGTTGGGTTTTCTTCAGAAAAGATAAGCTATTTTACCTCAATTCTAAAACTACCTGCCTTAAACTAAATGAGTGAACTTTGGAAACACATTAACATGAGCATACGAACATTTCCTCTTTGGAGCAAGAGCTAAAGTGAAAATAATACCCTGGCCCTTTCTGAAGATTCCCAAAGAGAGCTGATCAGCTCAAGAAATTGCATTCAATAAAGATTAAGTTCAGCCCACCCAGGTGTTTTCCCTTTAGACACATTCCCCAAGGAGAGTTTTAGGCTCTACAGAAAGTCTGGTTGCCGTCTGGCAGATGGGCCTTCTGGCAAAGGGCAAGGATCTCACACTGCAGAAGAGTCCAAAAAGGGAATTTCCGTCATAAGCATCTGAATATATCATGTGCTTTTTAAAGTTTTCTTAATCAGTTCAGTAAATAACAGCATCACCCAGGCCAAATCTGCTTTCTTTTACTGAAGGCGAAGTAATGTTCTTCCAACAAATGTACCCATGTGGGTTGAGAGCTTGGATTCTCTTCCTCCTCACCATCACACACTTCAGAGAGCAGTTGCCTCATGTTGAAGAAGCAGGTGCACTCAGAGGATGCCACCAAGAGCTTTCAAGGGTGTCTTTACTTATTTGAAATCCCCTGGCCCCTTTTATTGCATTTATTCCCCTTTTGCCCTATTTTTCCTTCTTGATTTCCTTCCGATTTCTTTTTTTCAATAACACTTTCTTTTCTTGAAACAATAATACAAATAAGTTATGTATTAGAATGTGATCACACTGAGAAATACATAAGCATGAAGATGCATAAGGAGTGCCAGAATGGAGAGGTGGGAGTACAATACATTGAAATCAATTGGACAGGAAAGCCATCCAAGTGACTTTTAAGAAGGGACTTGAAGGAAGTGAGGAAAGTCATGCATAGACTCAGGGGGAAAAAAAACTCCAAGAGAGTATCAAAAGCCAAGATCCAACGTTGGGAGAATATCTGGGTGAAGAACAGAGTCTGATGTGCCTGAGGATGAGTGACCTGGGGAAGAGTTATAGAGAGATGAGACAGGAGTGCTTAAGGATAGGGGCCAGACTGCCAGGGCCATTTTAGCCACTATAAAGACTTTACTTTTCACTCTGAGTGATATGGAAAACTATTGGAATATTTGGAACAAAGCAGTAACATGATCTCACTATTCTTTGAAAGAATAATTCCAGAAGCTATATTAGCAACAGAAAACAGAAAATGATAACACACAAATGAGTAAATTGATTACGTACAGTGGGGAGGGGAAGGAAAAGCAGGAGGGAGACTGGAGGAAGTGTACTTCTCCAAGTACACATTTTTATTTAGCTTTGACTTTTGAAATCATGCTGATGTTTTATATGTTTGAAAAAATAAAATTAAGTTAACAATAATGGGAAGGGATTCTAAAAATGAATATAAACAACAAATTTAACCTAATCAGACAAAGAACTGACAACATAATCACACAAAGGAAAGCAAAAGAAATGAATCCAAGTAATTTCTGAGGTTTAATTTACATATCAAAAAATGCAGGGAGTATCAGTGTACAACTCAAAGAGTTTATAAAATTCAACATACCCTTATAATCATCTCCCAGCTCAAGAAACAGAACCTCACCAGGATCCCAGAACCTTCAACTTCCATTCAGTCACCATCACCTCCTCAGGCTAATTGCTATTCTGACTTCTAAGAGCATAGATTTGTGTCACATGTGGGTTTTTTTTTAACTCTATAAATGGGCTCAGTACAAACTTTTTACATGTTGAATTCATAAAATGAATCCATAGTGTTGCATGCAGTTGTAAATCCTTCACTGTGGGAGAAAGCAGATATAAATAAGAAGAGGAACAATAAGAAAGAAACCTGATTTGTTGGATATTAGGGATAGTCTTAAACACATTTGTTTTTCCTAGCTTTGTCTGCTGAAAGGATCTAGAAGCAATGATACACAAGAAGTAACAAACACATAAGGCACCCAAATCTTGATTCCTGTATCCCCCTAGAACTAACCAAAGCTGTAGAAATGACTGATTCCAAAGTTGAGTCAAGAGAAGTGCAAGAGATACTAAAAATTACACATGCATACATAAGTAGATGGGGTAGGGAGTAGTTCTGTACTCCCCAGCAGCATATCAGTAACTAAAAATAGAAGCAATATTACAGTTAGAAAAATCACAACTTTGAAGCATTCACTATAACAAATGATTCAGGAAAGACTCTTCAATGAATGCCAAAGCCATCAAGTGAAAGTTTGTTTAAGATTAAGATGTATGTAGTCACAAATTATCTCCTCATAGATCACTTATTAATTATAAAAAATAATAATAATATATTTACAATAGATAAATATGGCAGACATCAACTCAACCAAGTGGTCAATGTTAACATCAACAATAAATGAACAAACTAAAATCATGTGCCTTCCAATGTGATATGATAAGAAGAATATATCACATATATTTCATTCTGGACAAAAATAATAGCCTGAATCTAATCATGAGGAAACAATCCAAAACACACTCAAATCAAAGGACTACAAAAAAAAATTCTGTACTCTTCAAAACATCAATGTCAGAAAAGCTGAGAAAATGTCCTATATAAAGGAAACAGAAAAGACATCTAAACATAACAGAGACCCTGAATTGCATTCTGGATTGAAAAGAAACAATGCTAGGGGCAGCTGAGTGGCTCAGTCAGTTAAGCATCTGACTTTGGCTCAAGTCATGATCTCACGGTTCATGGATTCAAGTCCCATATCAGTTTCTGTGCTGACAGCCCAGAACCTGGAGTGTGCTTTAGTTTCTGTGTCTCCCTCACTCTCTGCCCCCCACCCCCATTCACAGTCTGTCTCTCTGTCTTTCAAAAATAAATAAACATTAAAAAATAAAAAAAAGAAACAATGCTAGAAAGGAGATGCACTAATTTTGCACTAATCCAGGCAAAAAAGGATGAGTTTAGGACCAGGGTACCAGCTGTGGAGGAAGTTAATACAGAAAATATGTTGGAAAACAGTGTTTTGTCTATGCTAAATTTCCTAAATTGGACAACTATGCTGAGGTTACACAAGAAAATAATCTTTTTAATGCTTATTTATTTATTTTGAGAGAGAGAGCAGCAGAGGGGCAGAGAGAGGGGGGAAGAGAGAGAGAATCCCAAGCAGGATCTACACTATCAGCATGGTAACTGGCATGGGGCTCAAACTCACAAACCATAAGATCATGACCTGAGCCAAAACCAAGAGTCAGATGCTTAACTGACTGAGTCACCCAGGTGCCCCAAGAAAATATTCTTAGAAGATCCATGCTGAAGTATTCAGGAATCAAATATCATGATGTCCACTGTTTATTCTCAATTGGTTAAAAAAATGAACAAGAAGATGATGGTAGGTAGATCGGTAGATAGACAGACATAGATATAAACCAAATGTGGCAAAATGTTTAAATAACTGGTAAATCTAGATGAATGGTCTTTTGTGTCCATTGTACTCTTCTTAGAACTTTTCTGCAGCTTTGATTTTTTTAATAAAAAGATAAAAATATGAAAACAATATATATGTTAAAATTTTTTATACAAAATATATTTATATTGGTTCTAACAAATCACAAATATCACTTCTCAATGTGCTGTAATGAATTCCTTATTAGCCTGAAACAAAAATGCACCTAAATTATCACTACTTTCTTATTTTGAATGTACAGACAGTTATTTGACAATAGATACTAATTGCACTGACTTAATTTAACTGATTTGTTATGATTCAATATTCTGGGAATGGAAAAGGATGGAGAAAACAGTCTTTACAAGAGAATAAAAGTTTACACTTACAAAAAAATGAAGAAGAAAATATCCTGTAAGGGGACAAGGGTGGAAGCAAAGAAAGTAGGCAATGATTTTGGACTAATCCAGGCAAGAAAGCATGAGTTTGGGACCAGGAGAGTAGTTATAGAGGAAGTGAGAATTGGGCAGAGACTGGATATATTCTGAGAATAGAGCCATGATGAGGCTTATAAACTGGATATGGAGTAGGAGAGAGAAAGAGGAGTCAGTAGTTATTCCAAAGTTTTAAATCTGAATAAGAAAATGTATTCTTGTATAAGGACAACCACTGGTAAGCAGCTCCATACACAATGACCTCTTCAAAGGGAAGGAGAATTAGGGTTTCCTGGGGTGTTGGTGAAGTTCTATTTTTTGATCTAGGAGATGGTTTATGGTAACATCACTACAGATCCTATAGACATTGAAAGAATAATAAAGGAATATTATGAATAACCGTATGCCCACAAGTTTGATAATGTAGCTTAAATGGACTAATTCCTGGAAAGAAAATTTGCCAACATTTACATAAAAAGAAATAGACAATCTGAATAGACCTTTATCTATTAAAGGAATTGAATATTAATAACCTAAAGCAGAAAGCACCAGGCCCAGGTATGTGCACTAATGAATTATATGAAACACTTAAAGAATAAATTATACCAATTCTCTACAGTCTCTTTCAGAAAATATAAAAATATAGGCAGAGGAGTATTTCCTAACTCAGTCTGTGAGCCTAGCATTATGTTAATACCAAGACTAGATAAAGACATTACAAAAAAAGAAAAAAAGATGAAAGGAAAGGGAAGGGAAGGGAAGGGAAGGGATGGGAAGAGAAGGAAAGGGAAGGAAAGGGAAGGAAAGGGAAGGACAGGACAGGACAGGACAGGAAGGACAGGACAGGACAGGACAGGACGTTGCAGATGGATATCTCTCATGAATGCGGACGTAGAATCCTTAACAAAATTTAGCAAATTGAATCTAACAATGTATAAAAAGAATGATACATAATGACCAAATGGGATTTATCCATCATATACAAGGCTGGTTCAACATCCAAAATTCCATTAATGTAATCCATCATATCAATAGGCTGAAAAAGAGAAATACAAGATCAATAGATGCAGAAAAAGCATTTGACAAAATCCAACACCCAAACATGATTTTAAAAAACTCTCAGTAAACTAGGAATAGAGGTGAATTTCCTCAACTTGATAAAGAGTATCTACAAAATACCTTACAGTTAATATCACATTTAATGGTGATAAACTCACTTTTCCCACTAAATACAAGGTACAAGGTAAAGATGTCCTTTCTCACTAAGACTTTTCATTGTACTGGAAGTTCTAATTAATGCAATTTGAGAAGAAAAGGAACTAGAAGGTATACTGGAAAGGAAAAAATAAATTGGTCTTGTTCACAGGTGTCATGATTATCTATATAGAAAGTCAGAAATTAAAAAAAAATCATGGCACTAATTAGCAATTATAGCAAGGTGGCAGGAGAGAAGTTTAATATACAAAAGTCCATTGTTTTCTTATATATCAGCAATGAATAAGAATAATTTGAAATTAAAAACACAATATCATTTACCATTTACATTAGCACCCCCCAAAATGAAATATATATATATGTGTATGTATACACATACACACACAAACACACACACACACACACACACACACACACACACTTATCTCCAAAGAAATATGCAAAAGATACATATGAGAAAAACTACAAATTCTGATGAACCAAAGAACTAAATAAATGGAGAGATAGTATTTGTTCATAGAAGGAAGACTCAATATTGTAAAGAGGTCAGTTCTTGCAACTTGATTGAGAAATTCAATGTAATCCCTATCAAAATCCAAGGAAGTTATTTTGTAGACATCAACAAATGGATTCCAAAGTTCATATGAAGAGGCAAAGACTCAGAATAGCTAACACAATATTGAATAAGTTGGAGGACTGACTACCTGACTTCAAGACTTACTATAAAGCTATAGTAATCAATTGGTATGCTATTGGTGAAAGATTAAACAGATCAACATGGCAGAATAAAGGCCTCAGAAATAAACTCACATAAATACAACCAACTGATCTTTAACAAAGGAGCAAAGGCAATAGAGCAAAGATGGCCTTTTCAACAAATGGTGCTGGAACAACTGGACATCCACATATAAACAGACAAACAAAATAATCTAGACCCAGACCTTTCACCCTTCACAAAAATGGACTCAAAGTGAATCATAAAGCTAAATGTAGAACTCAAACCTACAAAACTCCTAGACCATGACATAGGAGAAAATCCAGATGACCTCAAGTATGGTATGGAATTTTAGATAAAATATCAAATACATGATCCATGAAAGAAATAACTTCTAAGACTGACAGTTAAAAACTTCTGTTCTGCAAAAGACGATGTCAAGAAGATGAGAAGATAAGCCACAGACTGAAAGAAAATATTTGCAAAAGACACATCTGAGAAAGTACAGTTGTTCAAAATAAACAAAGAACACTTAAAACTCAGATATTAAAAAAAAAACACAAATTTAAAAATGGGCCAGGCACCTCAGCAAAGAAGACACAGATGGAAAATAAGCATATGAAAAGATACTCCACATTATATGTCATCAAGGATATTCAAATCAAGACAATGAGATACTACTACATACCTATTACAATGGCCAAAATACAAAACAAACAAACAAATAAAAAAATATATATACTAACAGCAACAAATGCTGACAAGGATGTAGAGCAACAGACAGTCTTACTTATCACTGGTATGAATGAAAAATGGCACAGGCACATTAGAAGACACTCTGGTTGTTTCTTACAAAACTAAATATACTCTGTTATGATCGAGCAATCTCAGACCCACGTATTTACGCAAAGGAGTTAAAAACTTATGTTTGATGACAAGATCTCATTCTTTGATGGCTGAGTAATATTCCATTGTGTGTATGTGTGTGTGTGTTTATCTATTCATCTTTATCTATTCATCTAACAGTGGAAACCAGGGTTGTTTTCATATGTTGGCTACTGAAAATAATGAAATAAACATAGGGGTGCATATATTTTTTGAATTAGTGTTTTCATTTTCTTTGGGTAAATATACACTAGTGGAATTACTGGATCTTATGGTATTTCTATTTTTAATATTTTCAGGAATCTCCATACTGATTTTCACAGTCATTGCACCAATTTACATTCCTACTAATAATGCACAAGTAGGGGCACCTGGGTGGCTTAGTCCGTTAAGCGTCCGACTTTCGCTTAGGTCATGATCTCGCAGTTCGTGGGTTCGAGCCCCGCGTCGGGCTCTGTGCTGACTGCCAGCTCAGAGCCTGGAGCCTTTTTCAGTCTGTGACTCCCTCACTCTCTGACCCTCCCCTGCTCACGCTGTCTCTCTCTCTCTGCTAGAAATAAAGCATTAAAAAAAAATTTTTTTTAAATAATGCACAAGTGTTCCTTTTTCTCCACATGCTCACCAACACTTTTTATTTCTTGTCTTTTTGATTCTAGCCATTCTGATAGGTACAAGGTAAAATTTTCATTGTGATTTTGATTTGCATTTGTGAGATAAGTCGGAGAAAGACAAATACTATATGATTTCACTGGCATGTGTTATCTAAATAACAAAATAAATGAATAAACAATCAAAAAGCAGAAACAGATTGATAAATATGAGAATAAACTGATGGTTGCCAGAGGGAAGGGATGGTTGATCAAAGGTGAGTGGGAGATCCAGGCTTCCAGTAATGCAATAAATAAGTCACAGGGATAAAAGGTACAGCATAGGGAGTACAGTCAATGGTATTATAATAGCTGTATGGTAACAGATGATAACTACACTTGTGATGAGCACAGCATAGCATATAGATTTGTTGAATCACCATGTTATACACCTGAAACTAATGTAACATTGTGTGTCAACTGCATGTCAATAAAAAAAAAGTCTACACAAAAACCTGCACACAGATGTTTATAGCAGCTTTACTCACAATTGTCAAATCTTGGAAGTACAAAAATGGAACATTATTATTCAGCGCTAAAAAGGATGGACTATCAAGCCATGAAGAAACATGAAGGAAACTTAAATGTGTATTACAAAGTGAAGGAATCCAATCTAAAAAGGCTATATACTGTATAATTCCAACTATATGACATTCTAGAAAATGCAAAACAATGGAGACAGTAAAAAGATCTGTGGTTGCCAGGGTTTGATGGAGGAGGAGGGGATGAATAGATAGAACAAAGAGGCTTTGAAGGGGAGTAAAAATACTCTGTATGACACAATTATGATTGATACATTCATTATATATTTGCCAAACCCCTAGAATGTATAACACCAAGAGTGAAATTGACTTGGAATGATTATAGCCTCTCCATATAGATTTAACAAGTATAACAAATGTACCACTGTGGGGAGGGGTGTTAAAAATGGGAGAGGCTAGGGGCACCTGGGTGGCTTAGTCGGTTAAGCGTCCGACTTTCGCTTAGGTCATGATCTCGCGGTTCGTGGGTTCGAGCCCCGCGTCGGGCTCTGTGCTGACTGCCAGCTCAGAGCCTGGAGCCTGTTTCAGAGTCTGTTACTTCCTCTCTCTCTGACCCTCCCCTGCTCACGCTGTCTCTCTCCCTCTCCTAGAAATAAATTTTTAAAAAAAAGCATAAAAAAATGTGAGAGGCTATGTATGTGTGAAGACAGTGTGGGAAATCTCTGTATCTTCCTCTCAATTTTTCTGTGTGCCTTAAACTGCTCTAAAAAATAATCTTTATAGTTTTGAAAAATGGTTAAACAACCTCTTACAACGTCATACATCAAGTAAATGACAGATCTAGAACTCAAATCCAGGTCTCTCTGGCACTGCGATCATAACCACTATCCTACAATGCTTCTAAGAGTTATCTCTCTCAGAGATGCCACTTGAAATAATAGCCAGTAGAAACTGAGGCTGGAATCTAGAAGGAGGAGGGAGGTAGAGATAAGCCTAACTCTCAACCTGGCCATGTTCTTCCGCTATCCATTTAAGGAACTTGCATTTGGAGCTCTGGATTCACTAACAATGAAAAGTCTCCCATGGATGCAATTCCTAGTCAATAGTTACCTACAGGAGAAGTGCAGTGGATGTGAACTCAGATCTATCCGTGCTATTGCATCTTCAGGAAGTGGGTGTTCATGCTACAGAATCTGAATACATTTCCAGAGTAATCTGGCATCATCTTAAATAAACTTCAGGTCTTAACATAAAACTTTTATACAGAAAATAAGTAGGACAGAGACAAAATTTTACAAAAATTCACGATGGCTGAACTGCAATAAAAATTCACTATTCAACTGCTCCTGTGACTCTGAGAAAAAGAAGAAAAACTCTTTCAATAACCAGGATATATTGAGAATAGTTATGGCTGTGCTACCCTGGGGGAATACAATGAAAAAGCAATCAAAGTAGGCTAATCTTCCCGATTTGAGAAATTCTTGAGAAAAAAAAAATGCCTGAATTTGCAAGGCAAAGAGCACTTTTCTCTCCTTCTTAACCAAATTAAAAAAAGGTTCTGAGCTATCATACAAATATCCACCTGCTAGAAGGCATAGAAAAACAATCAAATCACTCAGGAATGCATCGTGGTAGATTAGGTAAATCCTCTTCTCCCTGTCTTATTTCACTTACTTCTAGGTAATATGACCCTGACTGCATGAGCAATGCCTTGCAAATAAAAGCTGCAGGAACATTCAGTGCCCATTTATTATTCCATCATCGAGGCTTGCCACACCCAACAGTAAATATAATTATGTAGGGCACCATAAACAGCAATGCTATTCCCAGTTAGTACTGTGGATAACTCTTAGTTTCAAAGGACACTATTGGGGGTGGGGGCGGGGTGAACAGGTAATGACACTTTATAATCAGAGCACTAAGTTTCTCCTGAAGAATGTAGGGATATTTGGATGTTAAGTTAGGAAAGAGGGAAAGGAAGAGGGGCCAGAAGAGAGAATTCAAGGAAGGACAAGGGGAGAAAACTGAGAACTATGACTTCTGTGTTTCATAATCTTGACGCATAATAAGAACATGTTAAGAAGTTAGAAATGCATTTTCAAATGTATTTCAATATCAAATCATTCAAATAGTGATACCTTTTTACATTCTCAAGTTCTTCCCACTTATACCTCTTAAAAATTTTAAGTTTATAATCTCAAGTTTCATCTTAATAGTTACAGCTTAAGTGCAAAGTAATTCTTCAAATTCATAATGCTCACTCCAGCCTACAATTTACATAAATTATTTTTTATTATATAAAGTTATAGTAAAATCAACTTTTCCTAGGAAAAATCCAAATTTGAGCATGCATCAGTCCATAGCTAATTTAACATCTGTTGTCTGCTTCCATGAAAAACAGTCACATCAACCAAAACATAGCTACTGTGATACAAAACAAGAAACACAGAGACCAGTACACAGCTATTATTGATGTCAAAGGTGTGACATGGTGACAAAAGCAAGGAATTGCACTAACAATGGCAGATAACTCACAGTACATTCAAGTCCAAGATACCAGCTGCACACAGAGTCTGGTGCTACGTGTCAAACTAGCAGATGTCAAGAAAGCAGTGGTTGTAACGGCAGGGTCAGTGTCAGCCAATAGAATTCATTGACAAACACTTGCCTGTGTCAGCTGCTGATATTGATGAACTGCAAAGATGACAAGGCATTATGCAATTATGCTCTCCTTAGTCTCTACTTCTGCAACAATGCTGGACTAGAAATAGCAATGCATCTGTTATTTCAATCCCATCTGAATATATTTACCTATCATGACCTGAGCAGTGTTCTAAGAGATTATTTGCCTGGAAATTGAGGGAAGCCCTATTTTTAAGGTTAAGTAAAGAGTCTAATCTGACTTGGTTGCAAAAGTGGTGGTCTTTCAAGTGATATTAATATTTGTATGTATGTACGTGTGTATTATGTATATGCGCATGTGTATATGAAAAAGCTTATGTATGTATCACATGCCAATGTTGACAGAAATGCTTTCAGATTGAAAGCCTTAAGTAAAACACTCAAATCTACAATAGTATCTACATTAAATTAAGCAGCATTCTCAAGTCAATTCAAGCAATTGTACTGGGTGTTATCTATCCTAGGGGCGAAGAAAAGAAAAAAAAATGTGTTCCCATTCTCACTTGAATTCATCGCATTATGAGAGAAAGAGACAGGCAAGCACAAAATACTACACAATGACTTAACGGCTATGAAAATCAGTAGATGGAAAAACTGCTATGCTAATGCCTAGATGGGAAGAGGATATTTTCAAGACACAAAATCAAAAAAGGTTTTGTAAGTCGGAAATATATTTTATGGGCTCTACAAATCATCTTTTAAAAATGGAATAATTAGCAAATTATAGGAGTAGGAAATTCACAGAACAAGAAATATGAATGCCAAAAAAAACAAAACATAAAAAGGCATTCATTCTTACTAGTAATCAGGAGAAAGCAAATTAAAATCACAATGAAGTATCATTTCCTACCCACTAAATTGGCAAGACTAAAGCTGGCAAGGATGTGGAGCAACAGGTAATGTTACATATAGCTAAAAGGAGAGTAAATTGGTAAGTCCACTTTGGAGAGCAGTTTGGTAATATTCCAGAAAAGGAGAACATAAGTATACTCTAGGACCTAGCAATCCCATCCCTCAGTACATACGCTAGAGAAAGTCCTACACCTGGCCCGAGAAGTCATGTACATAAATATTTTACTAATGCTTCATATTAGAGGAGAAGAAGAAGAAAACAATCTAAATGCCCACCACTTGGGGCACCTAGGTGTCTCAGTCGTTTAAGATTCCAACTCTTGATTTCAGCTCAGATCATGATATCACCATTCATGAGTCCGAGCCCTATATCAGGATCTGTGCTGACAGTGCAGAGCTTGCTTGGGATTCTCTCTCTTTTCCTTTCTCTCTGTTCCTCCCCCACTTGTGCACTCTCTCTCTCTCTCAAAATAAATAAACTTTAAAAGATAATTTAATAGAGTAAAATGAAATAATAACATAAAATAAATATCCATCATCCTAAGAATAGATAAATAGATAAGACATATCTCTCCAGTGAAATAGTACAAAGGGATAAGTTATCTATATTATACATATCAATGTATCTTAGAAACATAATATTGTGAAAATAAACAAATTATAAAAACTAACTACCACGGGGCACCTGGGTGGCTCAGTCAGTTAAGTGTCTGACTTCAGCTCAGGTCACGATATCACAGTTCGTGGGTTTGAGCCCTGCATCGGGCTCTGTGCTGACAGCCAGCTCAGAGCTTCGAGCCTGTTTTGGATTCTGTATCTCTCTCTGACCCTCCAATGCTCACGCTGTCTCACTCTCTCAGAAATAAATAAAACATTTAAAAAATCTTTTTAAAAAATTAACTACCACTATATAATTTGTGTAATATTTTAATGCAAAATCAGTTATATATAATTATATAGATTATATGCAGTGTTATTATAAAATGCTTAAGAGAATTATAGACACTAAATACAGGATAGTAAACTCTGGCCAAGAGTGAGAAGAATCAGGTAGAATGGGATAGATAAGAAGTTTCCATTAATACTGAAAGTTCATTCTTCCTCTTTGTTATATGTCCAAATTACATTAACAATCTAATAATAAGCTCAGAGAAACAGGTGAAAGAGCAAACAGTTCTGCTTCAAGATAAGTAACACTGGAACCATGTGACTCATTATGGGTATCAAAAAAACCTGTCATGGAGAAGTCAGAGTGTCTTAAATTTTCTTACAAAAACATTTTGACCACAACACTGATTTAGAGCATCCACTGATTTCTACTTGTTTGTTTACAATTGAAACTCTGAACACAGGTGCTAATATCAAATACTCTGTAATTTTCACAAGCATGGAATGTTCTCCTTTCCACTCCTGCCAATGAAAACCTGGGGGTGTTTTCATATTATGAACACAGCACCTCCCCCAGATGACAGCAAATTAAATAGCAAATTGCTTTCAGGACAAAATCTTTCCTATTACACTAAGCAACACTTGATCACACCAGTAGGTAGTCAAGGAGAGAGGGTACAAGACAGAGAGATTTTATCTGTCGACTCCGTCATACAGTGGTTCATCAATTCAGTCAAGTATTTATTGAGGACCTACTGTATTCTAGGGACTGTGGTGAGCAAATGGAGAGGCATGAGTTGGATATAATCCTTGCTTACAGTAAGATCCCAAAAAGTCTAGTGAGTAATTAAGGCCACCGTAGAGTGATGCATCAGTGCCAGAAGGTATTGGGGCAGTGGGGAGACTGATCCCCAAAATAAAACAGCCTTTCACTTGAGTCTTTTTTTTTAATTTTTAAATGTTTTTTATATATTTCTGAGAGAGAAACAGAATGAACAAGGGAGGGTCAGAGAGAGAGGGAGACACAGAATCCGAAACAGGCTCCAGGCTCTGAGCTAGCTGTCAGCACTTAACTGACTGAACCACCCAGGCGCCCCTCACTTGAGTCTTGAAGGGCACTTCAGATAGAATCATAATATCATGAATCTTACAGTTGGAATACAGCTCATTTGCAACAGATTCTGTAAGACTGGGGTGAGTGAGACCAGGGGCATAAAAGGGGGAGAATAAATGTTCTTTCACCCACAAGGATGACTGGTTTGAAGGGAGTCTTCAAAAATAATTGGGCTGGCTCAGTTAAAGAAAAAACATACTTTCAAAGTTTTTCCTGGTTCTTTGGGTAGCTGGCATACACATACACACACATACACATGCACATACATAAGTGTGTGTATGTATTTTCATATAATTAAATCATATGTAATGTATACCTAAGTAAATATAATAAATATGTATAATTTATACATAATTAAATTTTTCTCAGAATTTATATATCTATAGAGATAGATAGGTAGATATTTAAAGGTTACTAAAAGGGACTAATCTGACTTGGCTGTAAAAGTCAGAATATAAATATATGAAAAATATAAATTTAAAATGTAAATACAAAAAAATAGAATTTTTTTTCTGAGAAAGTCTGAGCCTTGAGAAAGGCCAGGGCAGAAAGAAGGTAAACAAAGAATTGACTAGGTGTTTTACATAATAAAGTAACAAGAATTTTCAGGCTTCCAATCTAAAGAAGGGAAAGGAAGCAGACAGTTTAGGGAAGGGTATGTTAGGGCTCTTGAATGAGAAGGATGAAACAGAAGAAGGCTGTGGGAAGGAGGAAATGGGTTAGGAATTATAATAAGGCAGGTGGTCAGAGCCCAAGTAAAAAATCCCCACAGCTGGTGATGGAAGAGAAACTTCTAAGAGCAGGATGTCTAGTACTCAATATTAAGTTACCTACCGTCCTGCGGTATGCAGTATAATTCACCTCCACGAACTTTCTAACCTTCTATACAAGTCAACTGCATCCAACAGCTTTGTGTTAGTGTTATTCGGAGGAAGGCAGTCAAGGGACTGTTTCTAATGAGAACAAACAACATGAACATAGGAGGTGTGACAGCTAGAGGGAAGGATGAGAGTCCCTGAAAGAAGGAACGGGATGTAAGAGGCTCTATGAAACTGACATTACATGTTTGGGTGAATCTTTTCAAAGATTCTGGGTGCCCTGGAATGCTCACAATATGGGGGAAGGAGAATCAAACCTACCCACTTGGAAATTAAAGGTAAAGGTGATATTACAGAGCTGAAGTACTTCTAAATATCCAAGATACCTTAGCTGCCCTACTTATTATGTACATTATGTGCAAAAGGCTGTGCTGATAAACCCCCCAATTGTTTACAGTGGTTTTTGGTGGCTTTCTCTGGAGAGTAGCAGTATGGATGAGTATAAGTGACCTTCGTTCAGTCATTCATTTGTTTTTTTCTTATATCTAATTTNGCTTTTCTGGCCCATCCTGAATTTATGGAAAATATTCTTCACAATAAAAGCCTTCTTCCCATTCTTGCATTAAAAAGGTGTTTTAGAGGTAGACATTCAACTAAGGTAGTTTCAACAACAAGGTATTAAGAATTGTCTGCTAGATTAAGACACTTGTTCGGATGAGCACTGGGTGTTATATGTAGCAGGTGATTCACTGGATTCTACTCCTGAAATCATCATTGCACTATATGCTAACTAACTTAGATGTAATTTTTTTTGAAATAATAAAAGATAAATAACTAAATAAATTTTAAAAATTCTATCACCCTAAAAAATAAGAAAGAATGCAACTTATGTATTATATGAGATAGAGGTAGCAATTCTTTGTAATGTATCACTTTGTATTCTCTGAAACTTGTATATTTTTACACTGATTTTAAATTTAAGACAATAAATGTCCAGACTGTAATCAAGTTCCAGTTTATAATGTTTTACTATGATTTAGATTTTTTCCAAAAAGAACAAAACTATATACATAGCATATACATTCATGTATCAGAAAGAAAGAAAAAAAAAGAATTGTCTGCTAGAAGCATTTGCATTTTTAAATTGAAACAGTACCCAGAATAAACCCTGGTATGGGCTAACACTGCATTACTAGAATCTGCCTCAGTATGTTAGGATGCCTCATTACATTTGAATTTCAGATAAATACCAAATCAGTTTTTAGTATAACTATGTCCCAACAAACATTTAGCATATTTTTAGTATAAATATGTTCCAAATACTTCATTGGCCACAAATACGTATACTAAGACAAAATTTGTCATTTATCTGAAATTCAAACCCAACTGGGCCTCTTGTATTTCTATTTGCTAAATTTGGAAACACTATTTCTATGTGTGGTACCAAGACTATATAACAAATGCTAGAGAACGTCTTCCACTACTTACCACCTGTGTTGCATTTTATGAGCACGAATTTTTAGGGAGAAAATAGAGAAAATGACTTGATTACGAATCCATTTTCAAGCACTGTTAATCTAATCTGTGAAAGTCAGAAGGAGCAGGTGTCTCAAAGGCCACAGCTTGGGTACCAACAAGAACCCCCTGCCTGTCAGTAGCCTCAGATGGAGAGGGGTGTGACACTTCTGCCAAAATGACAGGAAGTCATGTGGGCACAAAACTTATTCAGGTCATGATTGCATTTTTCTGTTAAATGGCTGATGAAAATGAGAACAACCTAGATTGCAACAAAGTGGATTCCAGACAGAGAAAACTGTTCACTTTGACCCACACGTAAAGCTATTTTCTCATTAATGAAAAGATGCTCCACAATAGCTTTAACAATCCAACTATATGTCTGGCAGGAAAACATATGTCCCGAGCCATGTATTTCGAAGACAAATGCTCTTGATTGCTCTTTATCCATCTGCTCTTTAAAGCATTTGCTCACTCGCAAACTTTAGAAATGCTTTGCCAGGATCCATCAGTTCTAAGTTTAGGGAGCGGTTGGCCTCACTTTCTCATCAGCGTGCACTGATAGATGGCACTCGCCTTTCCCTCACATTAATGACACACAGTCTCTGGCTGCTATAGACAATGTGGTTTTAAAAGCCTCTTTCTCTTTTAATTTTTTTAAATGAAAAGTTGAGCTTGCTATGCATTTCAAGCACAATTACCTCTAATAATTATTTTGAATATTGAAGCTTTTAAGATAATCTACTTTTTTACAGATTTGTCTGTAAGGGTTTAATTCAGGGATCTACAACTAAGGCCCACAGACCAATTCTGGCCGGCCACCTATTTTGGAAGGCAGCTATGCTCACCACTATACCACCAACGCGGGCCACCTATTTTGGAAACTGAAATTTAACTGGAACACAGTCAGACTTACTCATTTACATATTCTCTTTCACTGTGACCACAGGGTTGAGCAGTGATCGCCTACAAAGTCTGAAATATTGACTACCTGGCTCTAGACACAAAAGATTTGCCAACCTCTGGCCTAAACAAACATTACAAATAGTTGAGAGGGCTGATCGTTTTCCTGGGGCTGATTAGGGTATGTATAGAATATACAAAGGATATGTACAGAATATTTACATGGTAGTATCACAGCTTTGATAATTCGGGCTTTATATAGCAGAGAGAAACTAAGTCTGAAACATGGTCAGTGTAAAAGTGCCTGGCAAATCAACATGAAGAGTAAGTCTGATGAAAGGGGCTCTTTCCTCACTCAGGCTAATGCAAAAGTCACTCTCAGTGGATCATAAACTTCAGTCCTTTGCTCCTCATAGATACAAGAGCTAGAAATAGTAATCCAATTGCTACAAGAAGCAGGTTTTCAGTTTGATTTTCTTTCTCCTTTTATCCTTTTAAAACTAAAAATCCATTAAAGTTCTTGCCTCTGACAAATCCCAGCCTCCCCCCAGAAAACGGTAGCCTAAATCAAGCCTAGATACAGTACCAAACAGTCCCAATGATCAGTTGTTTCACTTCATTTGGGGAATACAGAAGATGGACATTTTTCATGCAGGGCTATATTAGGTGAAATTGTATTCCGGCTTCGATCTAGGCAACAAGTACCTCCAGGATACTATGCAAAATGTACTCTTTGAAGCTTGGAAAAAAGACCACCTAGAGACAATCTATTGGACTGTTCTTCATTTCCAGCAGGAGACCTTGCAAACATCGGTTACAGACATGCCTTATTTCAGAAAAAGTGTGTGTGACATTGCATTTCTATTAATTAAATCCCACTTGAAATGCCCTAAAGATGCTTTCCTCCAAAAAGCTGGTCCAGGACACTTTCCAATTACAGATCCAAAATTCCTCCACTGCAGTTGTAGAGGGAGGAGCCATGTAAGGTACCAAATGCTGCTCTGTTTAGGCAAAGCCCAGAGGAATCAACCTAACTTAAACTGAGTAGAAAAACACATTGTCCACACATTGTAGATAAGTGCACATTCAGCACCATTTTCAGTTACACTTCTGATTATTTGATGTGGCTTTGGGAAGGCTAATGGGGATTATAGTGAGGGCCCTTGGGTTTCTCCACTCTAAGTCACCCCTCCTGGGTACTTCCATTCGTTGTGAGCTCATGGAGGGAGGAAGGGATGGGCAGTTGCATGGAGCTAAGTGTTTCCTTTAAGAGGTCAGAAACCTATCATTCTGAGGCTCACCAAAGCAGGAGGCTTGAGTAGGCTAAAAACCAGGGAAATAATGTACCCTCCTGTTGAACAACATTCTTAACTGGGATCCATGTTAATTTCTTCCTGCCCATTGTACCATTTGTCAGCCATAAAAGAAAACATAATAAAATGGCTCTGTAATGATGAAATGTCCATATTCAAATTTCCTCTTTTAAGCATAGTGAAACTTGAGTGTCAAATGCCGGTCTTGGGTGGACTTTGTGTGGACTGACCTCTGGGAGTATTACCTGGACGACTAGAAAAGTACCTGTGAAACAGTTCACAGGTTTTGTTCCTCTGAAAGCTCACAGGTTTTGGTGGTGAGCACTCAGAGTCACTGGGAAAACTGTCTTCATGTGCTGGGAGGCCAGGGAGCCGTAAGGAATAAAAGAGGAAACAGCTCTTGAGAGATCTCTCTGAAGTGGTATCTTATCTTACATCCTGACTCTGGACCCATTTAAGAATTGGTCAGAAAACAATAGCACTCTAACTTTTTGCAGTCTGGAAGCATGGATGATGGAAGTTCTGAGTATTACAGTCACAAATAATAATCACTAATCACTATTGAGTAAATGGTACGTGCAAAGCACCATGGTAGGGATTTTCAACATTTACCAGACTCCTAATTGCAATTCCATTTATAACTGTCATGCCATTAAAATTTGCTTTAAAGAATTCAAATTGGTAAAAGTTCTAATGTGCTTATTAAAATTCCACAAACCATTCACAAATTCGTCTGTACACAGTAGACAAAAGTAAGGAAAAATAAGCATAAATTATCTTGAAAAAAATTCAGTAGGTGGCACATAGGTATTTCTCTGATTATTATTCAGGGACTTAGGAAAATTTTTTCTCAAGTTAATACAGCAGATGTGCTTCTGCAAATGAAGAAGTCAGAAAATTTGAAATTTATGAGCAAATTTAAGAATTTCTATCTATAATAATAAGTTCCATTTATTGGCTGTTTTACTGTGTACCCAGTATTTTACATCGAGAGTTTCTAATTCCTGCAGGCTCTATATTATTTGACAGGCAAGGAAACTGAATACCTGCCCAAGGCAGCATTACTAACAAATGACACAGTTGGCCTTTGAACCCAAGATGTTGTCCCCAAGTTTGGGCTTATTTGTCAATGCCACTCCTAGCTGTGTGAACGCTTTACAGCATGCAGAAGTTTCCAGTATGAACACTGGAACAAAGAGACACACTCCTTGGGGCACCTGAATGGCTTGGTCTGTTAGGCATCCTACGTGGGCTCAGGTTATGGTCTCATGGCTCATGCGTTCGAGCCCCGCATCAGGCTCTCCACTCTCAGCACAAAGCCAGCTTTGGATATTGTCTCCCTCTCTCTCTGCCCCTCCCTCCCCTCAAAAATAAATAAATAAACATTAAAAAAAGAGAGAGAGACACACTCCTTATTTTGCATGAATTAGGTCTAACCTAGGCTACTTTCACTTATGTGCCAACATCTTCAACCCAAAAGCATTCACGTTTCAGGAAGACAACTGAACTAAGATACCTGCACAGTGATCAAAAGGTATGTGTTTTTTAAAGTGAGAACAGTAGAGCCAACATCAAAAAACAAACATATTATGGCTTTGATTTCATTTTTCCTCAAGAAAGGAAAGCAATCCCAGGCCCATTCACCTCCTAAACCAAGTCTGGAGCTTTGTGGTGATTAGCAACAGAACTCTCCATTCTGATTCAATTCACACATCTGTGAAGTGTAAGCAGGTTCCAGAGCTCAACGCTCAACACTACTATAAAATCAATTATGTTTTCCACCCATCACAGCAGGTACATCCTGGGAGCCATTTATCAATAGTTCTTCAAAAAAAAAAAAAAAAACTTACCAACTTCAAACTAACAAAATAACAAACTTCGTGGAAATTTAGATTTTAAAACTGCTGAAAAACTTGCCTACAAGAGTATGGCTCAAAAGCAAAGGAATGGCTGAGAGGAAGTAAACTTCAGTCGATTTAGTGCAGATTAAAAACATGAGTTCATGAATACTTGCCCATTTATTGCCAGTTTATGAAAATGTTTCATTATAAATCGTGGAAGCCTAAAAATTAGTAATGAATATAAGTTGTAAGTGGATGCATCCACATTTAGTTGGGTCTTTGCTACAAGAATTTAGAATTTACACTCCTGGGGCACCTGGGTGGCTCAGTCGGTTGAGTGTCCAACTTCTTCTCAGATCACATTCTCGTGGTTGGTGAGTTCAAGCCCACATTGGACTTTGTTTTGACAGCTCAGAGCCTGGAGACTGCTTCAGATTCTGTGTCTCCGTCTCTCTCTGCCTCTCCCTTGCTTATGCTCTGTCTCTTTCTATCTCTCAAAAATAAACAAACATTAAAATTTTTTTAAGTAAAATTTACACTCCTGTGAAAATTTGAGATTCAAATTATATTAGAGTCTAACAGTAATTTTAGATCTGTGGCCTGTCCTGCAGGCCAGTGGTTCTCAAAGTCTGCTTCCGGACCACCAGCATGACATCATGCAAATTCTCAGGCCCCACCAGAGAGTTGCTAAATCAGAAACTCCAGGGGTGCAGCCCAACAGTCAATGTTTTAACAAATTTTTAGGAAATTCTAAAACTTGAGAATCCCACTATTCTAGGGTCCCTGAACTCAGTGATCTGGTTTTCAAGAATTGATTAGAATATGTGCTTTTAGGACTAACCAGAGAAAAAGTAAACTACAGCAATTTTCAACTTAGAGAAACTAAAAGTTTACTTGCCAATTACTTTGTTGTTGTTTTTCCATAATAATATACTAAAATAATCAGTCAAGTTCACAAAGCCAATTTGCCTTCTAAAATTAGAGTAATCAGGGTGCCTGGGTGACTCAGCCGGTTAAGCCTGACTTCAGCTCAGGTCACGATCTCTCAGTCAGTGAGTTCGAGCCCTGCGTTAGGCTCTGTGCTGATAGCTCAGAGCCTGGAGCCTGCTTCAGATTCTGTGCCTCAGTCTCTCTTCTCCTCTCCTGCTCTCTCTCTCTCAAAAATAAATAAACATTAAAAATTTTTAATAAAATAAAAGTAGAGCTCACATACAGAAAATTCAATTTAATAGGCATGTAAGAGATTATTCTTTCAGAAGTAACTGTGCAAAGCAGAAAGCTGACACAGGAGAAGGGTCAACTTGCTAGTGCAAGAAGGCACTCCAAGGCCACTCCCACAGGACTCCTACCCCTACTGGCAGGCTTGTGGGGGACAGACTTAAGAATCCCCCGGGCTTATACCAATGGGTTAACAAGGCATAGAGGAATAAAAAGCCATAAGATGGTTACACCCGAGTTTGGGTAAACACGATTGACACCCCAAGAATAGGACGGTGCAAAGGCACCCTAAGAATAGAGGGTGCAGAGCCCCCCAAATAGAGTGGGAAGGGCCAAGAGCCCCCAAAATAGAAATGGGAGCACAGGCTCCTAATACAAAGCTATATGAGGTAAGCAAGATTAGGCATGAAGGGCAGGAATGCCCCCAATTTAGTACTATATCAGAGAAGCCACTTTCACACGAGAATAGGGACAAGTGAGGCAAAACAAGTAAATTGGACAATAGACCGCTGCACTGCAGGCGAAGCAGCCCAGAGCGGAGATGGTTAACAAAAGAAAAGATACCTTGTCAACCTTGAGGTTATTTCCCCTGTCTGCCTTCTCCCCTAGACTAGCTAAAATAAACAGGCACGGCACCTCTTATCTGATGTTAACGATCATCTGTCCATCTGCCTGGAGCCAGGATTTTGTTTTATATTGACCCAAACCCCAAACACTGTATATCTTCAACACCCCCTTTTTCTCCTCACGTCCCCAGGTTAATGTTCACAGTTTGTCTCTTTGTGCACGGCCATCATTTGTAAGCCTTCTCATCTTAATAAATACGGGGCAAGGACCCTTATTTGGGGCTCTTGTCTTTTTCAGGACATTAGCCATCTCTCTCCTATTTTTTAATCCTGTGTCCCACTCTCTTGCTAGACAAAAGACAACTTAAGACTCAGAATCTATGACATGGGCTGACCACACCAGAAGAGGAAGAAAGATCAGGAATTGGACCAGGTTGCAGGGGAGCGATTGCAGAGACATGAGTGCTGTGTGGCAGAAGAAGGGAGTGAGTGATGACTGATACCATTGGACCTCTGACAATCTGTGGCAAGTTGGAGGGAGAGATGACAAAAATCTCCAGAGATTTAAAGTCTGTCGGGGTCCACCAAAAGCTGACAAATCTACAGCAACCTCTGTGGCAGGAGAAAAAGGAAGGTTTGGAGAGCATCTGTTTGCATCTATGGGCTGTTTGTCACTCAGGCATTTGTAAGCGGAGAGAAATGAAATTCATCACTCGATACACCTACACGAAGTATTCACAGAAGGAAGGAGATCATGATTACTTCTGATGACCAATTTAGACAAGACTTTGTTTCTGCTCTGCTTAAGACTTCTCAAATAATATCACAGTGGTATCTCAATGTAAATCACAGTACACTTCAAGCAGTGGGATCCTAGAAAACTCTGAAACACAATTCCTAACTAATGAACACGACCATAAATAGTGACTCATTTCATTTGGAATTTGGCAGAATTAGGTAACCAGAACCAGTTTAATGTTTCAGCAGAAAAGACAGATGCCTAAACCATGGGATGTAAATTCAATGAGAGGGTCTCTCTTTTCCCAATTTATAACACATGGCTTGTGAGGTCAGATGAATGTTATCTACAAAGAAGTTACCTTGGGGAGTCCATATGTTTGTTTAATGTTTCTGCCAGTCTTCAAATATTTTGGAAATCTCTTTTAGAATTAACTTAAAAATAAATTTCTAGGGGCCCCTGGGTGGCTCAGTCATTTAAATGTCCAACTCTTGATTTCAACTTAGGTCATGATCTCACCACTGGTGAGATGGAGCCTTGTGTCAGGCTCCATGCAACAAGCCTGCTTGGGATTCTCTCTCTCTCCTCTCTCTCTGCCCTCCCCTGCTCATGCAGCCATGCACACACATGTTCTCTCTCTCTCTCTCAAAAGTGCTTAACATTAAAGAGTGAAAATAATCATTTGATGTGATTTACCTCCAAAAGATACAGAGAGGGGAAAAATGAAACAAAATTAGAAACTGTACAGTGGTGGACACAATGTCACAGAGATAAAAAAACAACAACAGCAGCAAAATAGATTGTTGAGTAAGTCAAAACTTTGAATTCAACTACTCCACATTTTTCCACTGTTTTTTTATGATAGTTTTGCAAAGAATTATATTGATGAAACATTATGGTACCAAAGAGCAATAAGATATAATTTAAGCTCCCTTTGTAGTTCAGTTTCTTATGCTTGAAATGTAAGTATAGCTGGTTTCCATCTTTTTGTATTATTTTTTTTATTTGGGCAACATTAGCCCTACATAGTTTTTAAATGTTCATTTACTTATTTTTCAGAGAGGGAGTGAGCAAGCACAAGTGAGAAAAGGGCAGAGAAACAGAGGAAAACAAAGAATCTGAAGCAGGCTCCAGACTCCAGGCTGTCAGCACAGAACCAGATGCAGGGCTTGAACTCATGAACCGTGAGATTATGACCTGAGCTGAAGTTGCTTGTTAACCAACTGAGCCACCCAGGCACCCTTGAGTCTTTTTTAAAACATGATGTTTCTGAAATTTTTAATATTTTAATTAATTTTGAAACAAGAAGCATTATTTTGATCAGCAAGCAATTGTAAAGTTTGCTACCTAGACATATATATGTAAATATATTTGGACTATTTATCTGTTAATATCCCAATGAGAAAGATTAATTTCACTTAAGTGAGAAGGAAAGGATAACATTGACGAGTAACTCTGAAATTATCTCAAGAAGAAATAAACATATCTCTCAGTTCTAATACACAAGTAAATGAAATGGTAGAGAAAATAAACCTTAGGTGAAATTGTGACCTCTGGGCAGACCTGGGCACACAATCAGAATTCTTAGGATACTTGGAACACTGCTAAACATAAAGGGACTCAGCAAGTATGTTCCTGTATTGATAAGGAACATGTTTCTCTGTTGTTTCTCCACCTCCAACCCCCTCCACCTTGATTACTCTGGAAACTGATGTGCTCTTTCATCATCCCTCCACCTGGCAATGGATGAGGAGGAGCGCACCTGACCCAGAGGAGGTTAACCACAGAGGCAATGGAGGCCAGTCTGGGCTCTGGAAAAAGACCCAGCAACAAATTCTGAACCCAAATCCTGGCTGTGTGATTTAGGCAAGTCACAACTCTTTCAACCTCAATTACATCATGTATCAAATAAAAATTATAATAATTCCTGACTCATAGAGTTGTTGTGAGAAACAAAGTTAAAAAGTCCATTAAAGTGTCTGAGATTGCTACTGATAGAAAGTGCTCCATTAATTATGTCACTGGAGCAAATTCAGTATTAACATATGACCTAAGCTAGATCACAAGAACTTTCTTCTGGATTTTTTCTAATTGGGGAACAGATTGTTGAAGCCCACCCCCACTTGGATGGCAGAGTTTTAAGACATAAAATTCAGGAGCCACTGGTGGCCTGTTTCTAGCCACATGGCAACCTCAGACTGTGGTGGGAAAGAACAACGCTGATGGGAAGAAAGAACCAGAGATGGGTGCACAGAGAATCGCCAGACTGCTATAAACCCCAGCGTCAAGTGGCTCTTGGGGCCTGTGTATCCCAATCTCAGCTGAAATCTAGTTTTTCAACATTGGCTCGGATGTGTGAGTTTTGATATACTGTTTTGATCCAAACTATATGAAGGTTTTTTCCTATCCCTTACACCTATCCTGATCACTACAATGAAATACTCAAAGTATGCTCGCAGCCTGGATTTCTTCACTCTGCCTACAACGTTAAGGCGTATGCTACAAGTGGGATAGCTCTTAACTCTGTGACTTGAGTATTAAAATACAGAACTCACTTAAGGCAATTAGCCCTTCAACCTAAGAGAATACCACAATGCTGATTACCCATTTGGAACAGTAAAAGTTAGCCTGGAACTTGGCAAAAGTGATCAGATTCTAGGGAGTGAACTGGAATGAGCTGGAAGGAAAACCTGTATGTCTATTTCTAAAGAATCTGCCACTTTAAGGATTCTGCAATAACTATTAAAGATTAACTAGGTATGGTTCTAAGAGAAAAATTAGAGTGCCAATTTCAAATTTTCCCCTTTGTTTTATTCCTGAATAAACTGTGTATGGTATCGGACTGGCTCCACATTTAAAGTAATGACAACTATCAAACAGGCTGTCTATATCTTTTTATTAATTTCAGTATATTTGATTAATCCATCTACAAATACATATTATATACTGAATTAATCTTAGTGACATGCTAAAGATCAAGTGAACGTTAAAATTCATGAGCGGTTCTCCTATTAATCTCAGCCCTCCTCTTCCCCAGAAGAGATCATGCCTTGATAAATAAATGCATTTGGCAAATTACAGTGTGCTCACTTTCCACAGGATGTTGGAATTTCATAAGGTTTCCAAAATATATTCATGTGTCAGTGACACTGATAAAGGCAAAAAAAAAAAAAAACCACCTTACATAATAAGTTTCGAAAATAAATCTCATTGGCCTTAAAATGGAAATGAATATGGAATTTTATTCCTCTGGAGATCACCCACATTGAATATTTAGGTTTAAGATAAATTATCACTTCATCGAAGCAATCTCTTTCTCCATTAACTCCCACATTATTTTTTGGATGAGACATCATTTTGTAATTAGTACCATATTGATTTGTGGCCATGTGTTATCTCCGTTATCTGACCAAAAAGTCGTTGAGGGCTGAGGGCGGAGGGCGTGGTTTTTACATCTTTGTAGCTGTCACAGCATCTGACTTAGTGCTGCGGACATATAAAAGGCTCCAAAAGTGTTTGCAAGTAACAAATCACCTGCAAAACGAGTGTATTTCTCATTAAATTATAATATAATCCTGGAAGAAACATCGATTGCCTTCCCTTGGTAAGTATCTACTCTGCTTTAAACTGGGCTCCCTAACAGACCATAAGAAACTCTTAAATACAGAGAACAAACTGAGAGTTGATGGGGGGTTTGGAGAAAGGGGAAAATGGGTGATTAAGGAGGGCACTTGTTGGGATGAGCACTGGGTGTTGTATGCAAGTGATGAATCATGGGAATCTACCCTCAAAACCAAGAGCACACTTTACACACTGTATGTTAGCCAATTTGACAATAAATTATATTAAAAAAATAAAAAATAAGATAAATAAATAAACTGGCCTCAGTAAGCAAATTTGACACCCTGTTATGTGGTGTGACCTAAATACCAAGGAAAGTTTCTTGCCTCCAAATATTCAGACGGTTGTACATCTGTGTGCACACACATACTGCTTACAATTTTTTTCTAAAATGAGGAAAGAAAAGGCCATCAGTCATTCATACTTTAATTTGAGTTAGTCAAATTATTTATTTCCTAAAACCATAAGTACTAGGCTAATGAGGGTTTATGAGACAAATATGTTGTATACATTTAATACTAATAAATAGGAATTTGCTTATTATCACTTTTAGAGGTACGCCAGGCTAATGTGTATCCCAATGCCTGCTGGTACATAACAAGGTTTATCCTTTTGACCTGATACATAAAAACGCTTATGTCTTTGTTCTAATAATAACTTCTAGAAGTTGTTCTAAGAAAATAACTGGAAGTAAAAAAAGAAAGAGAGCAAAGACATTTATAAGATCACTTTAAGAGAAAATATAAAAACAACTCAAATAATCAAGAATAGGAAAATTGTTCAAGATGTGTACAGAAATTTGATGACTGACTCCATAGTTATCAATGTAGAAAGGATATAGAAAATGAAACTGAATGGACAAAATACAAAATTATATATATCTTTTCATTATAACTACATATGATTTAGTGTATATGGAAACTGGAAAAGATCAAAAAAATGATTACATATAAAGTTATGAGAGTCATAAATAAGTTCTGTCACTATTGAAAAATTATTTACATAGGTAAAAATATTGAATCCTCAAAAAATATGACATGAGGTCAAGGAGGGGTGAAAAACTTATACTGACAGGGTAAGTCAGAGGTTGCCTGGAGGGGTTTAGACAACACGTGGGAAGAACAGGAGAAACCGGGAGAATGGAGGGCACACAAACCCAACCCAGCTGAGACTGACCTGCCTGGAGCATCNAGAGTCATAAGTTCTGTCACTATTGAAAAATTATTTACATAGGTAAAAATATTGAATCCTCAAAAAATTTGACATGAGGTCAAGGAGGGGTGAAAAACTTATACTGACAGGGTAAGTCAGAGGTTGCCTGGAGGGGTTTAGACAACACGTGGGAAGAACAGGAGAAACCGGGAGAATGGAGGGCACACAAACCCAACCCAGCTGAGACTGACCTGCCTGGAGCATCCCACATTTATAACCTCACTTAGAACTAATCTACATCTCACTAGTACATCCTTCCTTACAGGTTCTCTAATGTCTTTACGCTAAGGTTTAGGATTTTTGTGACTGCTTCTCTCTGGGAAGAAATGATGATTTAGAGTAAGCATCTACGCTTCATACAATTCTCTTTATATATTTAGTAGTTATCTTTGAATATGCATCCAGATCCTTTTCCCAAAAAATAAAACTCTACCCTCAATTCTTTTTTTTTTTTTACAAATAGTTTATTGTCAAATTAGTTTCCACATAACACCCAGTGCTCATCCCCACAAGTGTCCTCCTCCATGCCCATCACCCCCTCCCCCCCACATCCATCAGTCCTCAGTAGCCCTCAATAAATATAAAAGAATAGAGATCATACCATGCACACTGTCAGATCACAATGCTTTGAAACTTGAAATCAACTACCCTCAATTCTTTTTAACTAGAGGCAGCTTTGACGTAAGAAGAAATGATTCTTTATAATGTAGTCCTAATAACCATAGCAAATACACGAGTACTGGCTACAAGCTGACCTTGTAGCTTGTAGCAACACAAGAAACAAATGTGTAACTTGCAGTTACCAAAGTTTGAGAGGCTTTCAAAGAAATTAGGGAGTCTAAAGATTCTTGTAGCACACACCCTTACTTATCACCCAGATCAAACAAATACCCATATCCTATCAGGCATATATGGTATGGGGGAACAAGTTGAAGGGCAGGCTGCTATATTTTAGCCATCGGCAGCCAGTGGCCTCATATGATGACAATCTTCAAACTTCTAATGCTCCTTTCCACAGAACTGGATCAATGCAATAACACTCCATATAAATGTGTACCTTGTTAACTTCGGGATTGATTGGAGCTAATATACAAAAATAGAGGATTAAAAATTAGTCAGCGTTCACGAAAATNAATAAAAATATTAAAAAAAAAAAGAATTTAGTGATTCATCACTTACGTACAACACCCAGTGCTCATCCCAACAAGTGCCTTCCTCAATGCCCATCAGCTATTTAGCCCATCTCCCCCATTCACCTCCCCTTTAGCAACCCTAAGTTTGTTCTCTGCATTTAAGAGTCTCTCATGGTTTTCCTCCCTTGAACTTTTTATCTTATTTCTCCTTCCAGTCTTTTAAGTCAAAATTATCTCCACACATTTGAGTTACTTCCACACTAAAAACAACAATTTTAGTAGTTGGAAAAAGAGAACTTAATAGTACTATAACTTCCAGAAAGCGATGTCCAAACAAGGCACAATTTCTAAAGTAAACCTAATATGTTTCCTTGTAAACAAAAGTAAACTTAATTTGTTTACTTGTAAGCAAAGTAAACTTGTTTCCGATGAAATATTAAGTAGAAGTTCTGATAAAAATAAATTATTTAATTTAAACCTATGAATGTCTTTTCTAACTCTTTGTACTAATTAAGTTTAGTGTGGAATTCTAAAAATGGATCCTGTAAGCATAAATACCTGTCTTGGCCAATAAAATCTGGACCAAGATTTTCAGACTCTGTACTAAGAAAGCTCGTTCACACATGCACGCATGCACACACACACACACACACACACACACACATCACTGCCCTACCTCTGCCTCCTCTGCCATCTGATCATGTCTATTTTTAAAAGGTTTTGATTTTTAGGGTGAGTCTATATTGAGCAATCTTTTTACTATAACAGTATCTGACTACATAAATCCAAATGACTCAAATTGCTTAATACCTACTTGCAGTACATTTATGCCAAAATTATGAGCAAGAAAATTAACCATATGTACAGAATTAATGCACCATTCATTGTTAAATATGCCAAAGTCATAATATCTTTATCATATGCAAAATATTTCCTATAAACATTACAATATCAGCAAGATTTCATTTTTAATTTTTAATGTTTATTTAATTTTTGAGAGAGAGGAGGGGCGCCTGGGTGGCTTAGTCAGTTAAGCGCCCGACTTTCGCTTAGGTCATGATCTCACGGTTCGTGGGTTCGAGCCCCGCGTCAGGCTCTGTGCTGACTGCCAGCTCAGAGCCTGGAGCCTGTTTCAGAGTCTGTATCTCCCTCTCTCTCCGACCCTCCCCTGCTCACGCTGTCTCTCTCTCTCTCTCTCTCTCTCTTCTAAAAATGAATTTAAAAAAAAACTTTTTTAAATAATTTTTGAGAGAGAGGAGGAGAGGCAGAGAGAGAAGGAGACAGAATCTGAAGCAGGTTCCAGGCTCTGAGCTATTAGCACAGAGCCCAATGCAGGGCTTGAACTCATGATCTCGACTGTGAGATCATGACTTGAACCGGTAGGATGCTTAACCGACTATACTACTCAGGCAACTCCACAAAATCAGTAAGCTTTAAATGTATTTTTTCCTCTGATTAACTTTTAAAAGTGCACATACCTACACACAAGTGCATACACACTGTTGCAGACAGCATCAAGAGTTCTCAGGTTAAAGGAGAAACAAGGTGATAGGGAAGGTAGAGGAACTGAGTGATCAGGGAAAGAACAAAAGACCTCACAATTTCACCCATTTTAATTCTGGTCCTGAACATTCATTTATTTATTCCACAAATATTTATTGGGCAACCACTATGCAGCAGACACAAGATCTGATCCCTATTCAAAAATATGTGAAAAGGCTACTCTAAACTTGACTTTTTTCTCTACTTTCATTTATTTTCCAATAAGCATGGATAATCTCCTTTCTTATTTTTTCCACTTAAGAAAAACAAGAAATAGATATTAAAGTTAAGCCAGGAATAATAGTGGCTTAGAGCAGAATTCTCTTGAGGCATGGTAAGTACCACCTCCATTTTTCTATCTTCACCTCTCCTTTCTCTCCCCTTCATCCTAGGACACTCCTGGGAATGGAAAATGAAAAGGCCCCTCTCCCTCTCTCTCTTACTCTCTCTCTCTCTTACCCTTCCTCTCCCGCCTTTCAGAGAAAGCATGTAAATCAGATTACAGTAGAGGCTTCAGAAAGGTGAGTGACTGGTGACTAGTCTAGATCATAGATCATCTTAAAGTCTAGAGTAATTCTGACTTAACCATGGAGGAGAACCATCAAAGTTTTTAAATAAGTAAATAGCCTGATTTATTGACCTGGCTGTGATATGCATGATGGAATGAAGAGAGAGCTTTGCAGAAGCCCCTTAAAATATCCCGAAAATAGGACTTGTGGAGAATAGATGGATTGAATTCAACAACATTTTAAACAAAGCTTTAGTCAGAATTTGACAACAGAAGGGTGTGTAGGTTGGAAAAAAAGGAAGTGAAATTTGTGATTGGAATGACAAGAATATCATTAATAGTAAAAGAGAGCCAGGAAGAACGACTTGTGGGGAAGAACTAATACATTAGGACAGCATTTGGGTTAGAAGTAAGGAACATTACAAAAAAGTCCACACAGTTATAGTACTGAAAGTAATTTGTTCTCTGCTTTGGCTCATTTGTCCCTGTTACTCAGATAGGGAAGGATTGGAATTTATGTCTATGTATGCTATTACCTTTTTGATCACAAAAGTGTCTAATGTAAAATCAGGTCAGCTGGAAAAGACTTCAGAAATCTCCTAAAATGAAATGTTTAAAATGTGTAGAGAAAAAATAAGTGCATTTCAAAGGAAAGAGTTTTAAAAGGCAGTGGTTTAAAAAATACAGAACCAACTTGAGCAAGTAATGGGATTGTCACAAATCCCTAGGCAATCCTTGGGCTATAACCTAACTAGCGCTTCTAAACTGACTTTTGCTTTAACTTCCACGTCTTCTGAGATTTTCCTGTTTAACCCTGTAACACTCTGATCACTTCTCTTCTGCCTTCACATCCACATTAATATCATTATAATAGAACATACATTTATTTTATTTTTACACTCATTCTCCTGTCTAAATACCCTGAGGGCAGGGAAGATGTCTTATTTATTCCTATATCCTGACACTAGCACAATGCTTAATACATAAAGGTCTCATTTATGCAATGCCATTTAAATTCAACTTGTAAGTTTTGTCTCTGGAATTATATAAACTCTTCAATAGTTGGAGCCTGGTGCCCAGTTTAAAGCCCAAGACCCAATGGAAGAATGGTAACAGTGGTTACTTTCTTATGATGTCCACTTTACAATTAGGAAAAAAATACACTGCTACATTTGATTTTCAAGGCAAGCCAGTAAAGCAAGGCTTTACTCTCATTTATGGATAAGGGAATAAATCATATTTTAAGTAATCAACTCAGGCCTACACAGCTGGCAGGAACAGTCTAGAAGTCAGCCCTCCTGATATAGTTTAGTCCATTGCTTATCTGGTCCTTGTCCTCAAGACAAGTCATTCAGGTAAATGAAACATCTTCATGTTCTTGCCTCCATCTTCTTCCTGAGTCAGCCATTTTTCTACTAATATGGTAAGATATTCACAAAGCAAAACCAAGTCAGGAAAGCTGCTTAGATGAGTGAAACTAACAAATTGTAGGTGAATGCTTCTCAGAGCCCATATGCTTCTCCCAGGGATGCTGACCCCTTTCCATACTACCTACCCCTTTCCACCACTGGCACCATTGTCCACTATGGCTAGAATTGTGAAACACAACACAGACTTACAATTCCTTACCCAAAGAACTGATAAAAGTCTAAACCTCAGTCCATGTCCCCAGTGAACATCACTAGCTCTCTTTCCTCTTTGCCACCTACTTTCCTCCCCCAGACCATCGTTGCTAAATATGCATTGGTTTGTGTCTTCTTTCTCTATCAATCATATGTCGTATTTTTTCTTGATGTGTCTTTTTTTCTATCTTCATATCGTGATTGACCCTTCTTCTTTTGCTTCTTTGCTCTCCTCTTTTCTAAGTCCCTCCCTGCTAATGTATTGCCCTTGTAAAATGATTTTTGTTCTCTATTCTCTTTGGCAGCTATCTAGTTCCAAAAATAAGATATTAGAATAATTGTTACTCACACTGCCCTTGACTAATGTATTGCCCTTGATAGCAAAAATGCTTCCCACCTCCATCCCATAGATTCATTTTCATCTAAAGATATCAGGGTGCATGGGTGGTTCAGTTGGTTCACTCATGGTTTGTGAGTTTGAGCCCCACATGGGGCTCTGTGCTATGAGCACAGACTCTGATTTGGATCCTCTATCTCCTCTCTCTCTGTCCTTCCTCTACTTGCGTGCTCGCTCTCTCTCTCTCTCTCTCTCTCTCAACTAAATAAAACATTAAAATATATCTAAAGCTATCTACATGATATTAAAATATGTGTTAGCTGAATGACTAGAGGCAGAGTAAATGAGGTAGCATGGCTCAGGTCAGAATCCAAAGTGGGAGTCACATCTGACAACTTTGACTTACACACATAATCATTAAACACGTAGCCAACAAACATTCTCCCTCAGCTGAGATTTGCTTCCTGTTTTCTCTCACTTGACCCTTTGGAGACATTTATGAATATTGGTTTTAACAGTGAAAGGTCAAATTACAATCAGGTAAATCAATTCTCTCAAGACTTCTTACATCTCAGTTGAACTTGTTAAGAAGACAGGGTTGCTAAAATAACTCATTTAAATGCCAGGAAAACGTCATTTAAGCATGAAGCACTTTATAATTTTGGCAATAATGCCACATATTTAAGACATAATATTGTCATCTTTAAAAAGCAGAGTAGATAACTATAGCTTTCAGTGTTTCTCGAGGTATCTAGGCATTTCTGGAAGAATATTTGAAGCTACACAAGATTTCTCCAGACACATAGTAATTTAATATGTCACTTAAATTTTTCCACTACTCTAATTCCCTACATTTATAAAGTGAGTGTAATAGTATTAGAAAAGAGAATTTAAAATACTATCTTAAAACCCTTTTAACCAAAGTCTACTTTTTCAACAGACCTTTCACAGAAATCAATGCATACCATTATGAATGAATGAATCTAATTTTCTATCAAGTTTCAAAATATTTTGAGAACTAAACAAGGAAACACACATTGGAGGAAATAACTAAATTTGACCAGTTTAATGGAGTGATCACTCCATTCATAAAGTGTTCTTCATTCATAGAGAACAAAGTTAGGCATATGCTACCATTCTCTTTAATCTCTAAACAACCATTACCTGAATAAACCAATCACTGTAAGTAAATGCTAGCCTTTAAACACGCCAGTAATACTAAAAATAAATATGACCATAGTTATTTATGGTCAGTAGGATATTTAAAACAATATTTTGGTGAATCTAGGGTCACTGACTCACTAATTGTATAACTTTGCACCTTTGTATCTGTATCATTTCCACATGCAGATTATGATTTCCCTTCTGACACTCACATTCCAAAATTTTAATAATTGCCATCAAGTTTTAATCCATATCCTATTTACTCAAGTATTTTTCCTCCTCATACATTAATCTCCTTTCAATTTTGAGAATAAAGCGGGAGTATTAACAGAATCAGTAGCAATGATTTGACACTGTTATGGCAAAACACTCAGAAATGCCTGAGTTTTGCCAATCACCTTAATTCCAAGGAATTCCAAGGGAGTCTCAGGCACAAAGATAAATCAAAGTAACATTTTATTAGTAACTGTCCAAATACCAGATTCCCCAGTGAGAGGTTTCGATTAAAAATCTGAATTGAGGGGCGCCTGGGTGGCTTAGTCGGTTAAGCGTCCGACTTTCGCTTAGGTCATGNCTATCCAAAAGAGTAGAAGTAGCACATTTGGGTAGAAACAAATAGAGCAAGGGAATGAGAGAAGGCAAGTCAGAGCCCTGGAGAAAGCTATCTGAATACACTGATTCATATCTCTAAAGATACAGTAGTCAACATATCCTCCTTCTCTCTCTCTCTCTCTTTATCTCTCTCTCTCCCTCCCTCTCCCTTTCCTTCTCATTCTCTCTCTTTCCTCTGGNTTTAATAATTATTAAATTATTACATATTATTAAATAATAATCATTTATTATTACTATTATTGACTGGTAGAACTTTCCTTGCTTCTTGGTGTTGTGGTTGTTATTGTTGTTGTTGAAACCAGCCAGGTTCAACTATAGAGTTTTAAGCTCCAAATTACTGCAGTGAAAGAAATAGTTAAGTCAATGTCCATGTAACTTTCTCTGCAGTCCCTCCCTTTTCTGCTTCTATCTCTCTTTGTCCTCCCCTCAATATTGGGTTCTTATCCCAACTCACTGTGAATTACAGCAATTGTCTTTAAGCCAGTATTTGATATTTGTTTGAGGGGCCAATTCACCAACAACTTTTTGTATGAGGTATAGGGAAGGGAGCTGGCTATTTTTATCTCAACCAACGTGTCTTCCATTCCAAGTCATATTCTTTAGTAGTCATCTTAAATGTCACTTTCTGAAGGAGGCTTTTTGTGAAGGTTATTTCCCATAGGTTAAATAACCCTATGTCTTATGCTTCTCTTTTGTAAATGATCACATAGTTATTTGTTTAAAGGCTGCCTTTCTTTTTAGAATGTAAGCCCTATAAAGGCAGGCAGGTGGCCATAAGCCCATATGGCACATGTGTGCTGCTTAGATAAAGGTCCCCATTTCCCTGAGCAGATACAGCCCCACGCCAAGGCACAAGCTTATCAGGCAGAATGTTGCCTGAACTTCAGTCCCACTGATGCCCTTTGCAGGAACATGCACAAATACGATGCCCTAGAGAGAGAGAAAACATATCTGTGTTTTTCCCACTGTATTCTCAGTACCTAACACAAAGTCTGACACCTGGAAGATGCTTGATAATTACTTATCAAACTGAATTTTAATACTTGAAATATTGGCATTTGAAAAGAAAGACCCAGTTATAAAACAGCCTTTCAATTAATTTGCCCAATTAATGTTCCTACGTCTTTCTCTTTTCACTTCCTTTACACACACACACACACACATTTTTACATATAGTGCAAATTTATTTTTGTTCCAAGCCTGTAAGCCAAAATTATTGCTTACATTATTCTAACTTCTTTAACCTAGCTTTATAGTGAAAGTTTCTGAGATAAAGTGGAAGTAACTATGGAAGTTAACAGTGTATTGTTACAGGTCAGATTTTTCTCTCCTGTTAAAAACTATTAGTACATTTGTTGATCATTTTGTTTCTATTTTTACCTCCCTGTCTCAAACAGTGTGTAAAGATCTCCTAAAGCCTCTTGATAAAAGCAGAGCAACTGGAGCTCAATTTAATTGCAGAGATTACACGCCGTGTCCTGGAATCCTTAAAGCAAAACATTTTACTATATTCGGGATGTAAATCTCTATCCTACATGCATGTGTGCATGTGCATGTGAGTGTGTGTGTGTGTGTTGGGAGATATATATGAAATTCACAACAACTAATTATCCCGAAATAGAACAAACTGTCTCAAAAAGTAAGGGACTTGTCATGACTGATCAAGCAGAAATAGGTTACTATCTGTCATGGCTGTCATAAAGAGATTCCTACAGGAGGGAGGAAATTTGGGAGAAATCTGCATCCTCAACATTTCCTAAGAATGCTGGTCCTACTACCAAAAAACAACTACTATCCCTTTGAATGCACATTTATAGGTATTTCACTAGTTCATTATCCTTTTTGGATAACTGAATGTAATAGAGTTGCAAGGAATAGATTTTATGCTGAGTTTACCGTAATAGGTATAAAAATACCAAAATTAATTTAACTTCCTTCTGCATCCCAAGGCAGTACCCAAGCCAGGGCTTACAACCCCAGAGCTTAGAGACTTTCCAAGACTCATAATCATACACAGCCCCCATCTCCTTTCAACGCCGGTGGAGCAGTCATACAGGGTAGTTTCCAGTGTTTTGGGTTAGAACCAGAGTTCTGCAGGGGTAAACGTCATCTCTGCCACTAACCAGCTGTGCCTGTCCTGGGCCAAGTCACTTAATTTCTCAATGCCTCATTTCCTGATATATGAGAATAGAAATAATACCAAAATATAAAAAAGAAATAATACCAAAATCATCTGGGTTATTGTGAGGAGTAAATACATATAAAGTCCTCAGAATCTTACCTGATACAGGAAAGCTCTCAATAAATGTTAACTTTATGCCTTGAGCATTTTTCTTATCTTTATAGTACCTTAGTTTTCTCACTTACAAAGCATATACAAAAATAACATTCCTACCTTAGACCATTGTGACAATCACAGGAGAGATGTAAAATTGATTTGGAACATATCAGCTTCTATGCAAATGCCAGGAGTGAATAAAACTAATACATATTATGAACTGCTAAGCAAATTCTTTCCTTTCTTCCTTCCTTAAAAGTACTTTTAAAGCTTTCTTCTTCACTCTGTAAGAGAAATGTTTCACTAAAAAGAACTAGGAATTTTATATCAAAGTAGACAATGGCTATAGAAATAAAGGCATTCTTAATGGTAAGCTTCCAGAGAATGGGGTTTAGTATTTTTTTTTTCACATATAGGAGATTTGGGCTTTTTCAGTATAACAGAGTGAACTAAAAACACACTACACAAAAATATAAAAGCATTCTCTCAGAAGCAGAATAGGCCTCTCACTCCTGGGTCTCCCATTGTTTCCTTTCCACAAGTGCTCCCTGGTGCATCAGTTCCTGGAGCAGTCTATCAGAGACACAGGGAGCAGAATGACCTCCAACAATGGGAGACAGCAACATCTTCCCAAAGTGGGGAGAGGAGACAGAAGAAATGAGCAAAAGCCTCTATGAATTACTCCCCAAGGTCTGCTTGACCTTTCACGTTCAAGCTGCCATTCTGTGAGTCCTGTTTCAGTTTTTGTCATGAAATCTTACAAATTCCCAAACTTGGTCAACTGACGGCCAAGATTTAAAGATGCAAATGCATAGTCTTGCACATAGATCAAAGAATTGACTGTGTGCGTGACCAATGAGTCTCAGTTCAGATAGTAGTTCAAGTGAATACAGCTCAGAGAGGAGGTGGCTTCCAATCCCGGTATGTATCCACAGTGTGACATGCAAACAAAATAATTTAAACAAGTGTTGTTTTTAAGATGTCATTTTTCTTCTTATAAAAGTGGCATGTGGTTATTGTAGAAAATTCTATATGTATATTTATGCACATACATACACACACAATACAAAAATCATCCTAAATCTCACAACTTGGAAATAACCCAGAAAACGTGAGACCCTAGATTCTAAGCTTCATGAAGGCAAGGATCTCCACATAAGGATGAGCAAGACACGTAATCCTTGCCCTTAAGGAGCTTAGCAGGTGCTCTTCTCCTTCAAGTGTCATCTGTTCAGGCTGTCCCAGAACATTCCATTTAAAATTTCTCGCCAACACTCTGTATTTAACTTTCTCCATAGTACTGATCACATTTGAACATTTCTTTATGTATGTTTAATAATTATGTTTATTCATGTGTCATACTAAGAAAACTAGCAGCTCATAGTGATTAGCTTGATTCCATATTATATATTGTTCTTATTTTATTTATTATCTCTCTATTCTTACCAAGATGTTGGTTTGCTATGATATTCCCAGAGTTTAAGCAGGGCATGGCATGAAGAAGGCAACCAGTCAATGTTTGCCAACTGAATTAATGAGTAAGGAAAGACTGCAACATACCATTTTCTAATAATTATAAACTCCCTGTCCAAGACACAGGACTAAGCAAATAAATTAAAATTCTGCTGGTAAGTGACACATACTAAAAATATGTATCTCTACATATTTTACATAGCATGTAAAATTTCAATGATGTTTATTAGATTTTGAAAAACACATCATAAAAGAACATACCTAAGATGATCCTATTTTCAATCTATACACACTTATTTAACTATTCGTACAGGTATATAGTAACTACTATATGTCTGGCATATGTACTAGAGTCATATAGATGAAAAAAGTATACTCAAGAAACAGACATATAAAAAATAATGATGGTACTATAAGGAATATACGTGCATTCCTTCTGCTAAATTGAGAGGTCTAGTTTCTTGGGGAAATGGGTAGGGTAGAGTTATTTCCTTAGAGAAAAGACAGTTTATACGTGTATTTTTGACTTTAATGGCCAAACTGCCAGGGAAAATGTTACCTTGTTTACGCATGTGATGATGTAATCTACTCTACCATTCAAAAGCACAGCCACTATTTCTATCTAAATTATTCCCAATCACAATGAGATCCTGCAAATGAAATATAGATTATATCTGTTTTGATATCTTTAATTTAGTGCTCATTATAGGTGGGGAAGGGTGGCATGAAAATCCAAAGGATTGCAAAGAAGCATGTTTTGACAGTAAGTGCACGCTCCATCACATGGCGCTATGTCTGCGATAGCACTGGAAACCCAAGAAGACTGTTTGCTTCCCCCTTCCCCTCTACCCCACCTCCTTAATCACACCAAGGAAAACAGAGACTTGGTAACTCAAGTGGACACAATCCACCCTGTTTGTCTTATTACAATGTGTCATTCGCAAGTTCATCCAGTATCTTGCATTACAGGGTGGGGAACAGCTAAGAATAGCTTGCAGAACTTGACTCTTCCGAATGCCGGGAAGCGCGGAACTTAGTGACTCACTGTGGCTGTAAATTCTGGTGAGAGCTCTGAGAAAGAAGGAGCCTTTCAGCAAGAGAAGGAGAGAGCGTCTTTTAACTTTTAAAGTCGCTATGCCTGCTACAAACTTAACATCTTGGGTCTTTTTTTGGGAGAAAGAGCAAACGTGCAGATAAGCAACACTCCAGAGCATCACTGAATGGCAGGTTCCTAAATTTCTCGCATGCAGCTCAGGTAATAAAGTTGGATGCTTTCCATTAAATAAAATTTAAACTCTGAAAGAAGCTTTGGTCATAAACAGCACCACCGGCTTAGGTAGCAGAGCCACATTTCAACAGCCTGGGAGTCCTTATGCACTCATTTCTATGTTGTTTATTACATTAGCCTCTAGCTCACACATATCAGCAAACCATCTCAGAATATCCCAAAAGGATACAATTCCCAAATATACAGTTAAAAATATGGAAATAAGATGACAATAACAATAATGGAAAATTTATCCAGCCACTATACTAAGTTCTTTACCTCAATTTTCTAATTTCATTTTCACAGTAACTCTATAAAGCATATTAAATTGGTGTGACTGAATTAAGTCCAGTTACTTGCCCACAGTCACAAAACAAGGAATCGTGATAGCATTCTACAATTTGGCATTACTTTTTTCCATTTTAGTTTCACAACCACCTGCTATGGTAAATCAAGAAATTAATATCATGTCACTTGAACTTTATAATCAGATTTTTGTGCAATTCCCTGCTTGTGATAAGTAAGACTATTAATTCAAACTTTTTATTGCATTTACCTAGAATGGAAATTAGGAGAAAGATTTTTTTCTCTGAACTATGAAAGAAGAGACTTTATGAATGTTTACCCATCTCACATGAGGTCTTAAAGGGAGAAAATATAAAGATCATCTCTTTAACATTTAAAAGTTCCAGTTCCATGCACATTCTTTCATCGTATGAAATAATTGATACATAACTATTTTGAACCACACAAAAAATGGAAATTCTGATTGATTCAACACACTAGATAATACGGGGATACTTAAGGATATGGGCTCAGGGCCAGACAGACCTAAGTTCAAGTCCTGCTACTGCTATTCTCTAGCTCTGTGACACATTATTATTGCTCTGAGTCGTAGGTCCTTTCACTGTAAAATGGAACCACTCAAAGCGCTCACCTTTGTGAGAAGCTAATGAATACAAAGCACTTACCAAAGCACCCCTCCTATAGCCGGTAGTCAATGATGGCTGAACTGACCATTCATTGTATATGGCACCCACTTACATTCTAACCAAGCCTACAAGCCCCCAGTCCGTGTACCTTCCTCTTACAATACCTCTTGGATCAAAATAAGCTGGCATATTAATGAGGTCTCATCTACAATCCTACCCCTTTTTTGCAAAACATATTCACAAATTCATTTTAGAACCCAATAAAAATTCAGCTCTGTACTCTATTCTCTCAATCTAGAATTATATACTTAAAATTTGTCACAATATTTTTTCATATTTCTGTCTTGAACCATCATTCTCTCCTTTTCGAGAAGAACAATTTTTTTTTCATTTCCTTGTAAAGCAGCAAGAGAATAGCATTCGTGAATGGATGGTAAGACTAGTGATTATAACTAAAGGGATTTTTAACACATTTAAATGGCTATGTTAATCCATTTTTACATAGGTAATTATTTACTGTTTCAGTTGTTTTATGTAAAATAAATACCTGTGTATTTTAAGAAAAAATGCTGATTAATCCTCTAAAATCAATGTTATTAAACACAGCCTCAATTTTATTTTCCAGATTTGCAGAAAAAATATAGATGTTCTCAATGGATGGTTAAACAATAGATAGATGAACTTTAAGTTTCCTTCTGCCCCAGGAGTGTCATGATTCTGAGAGGAGATTAATGTACTATCCTGACTCTATTGTTCCTATCCACCTCATTGGTTCTAGTTCAGATATTTAACACAGTTGTCATGGGACCACCCCATTTGACATACATCACAGCCTAGGATGACCATATATTTCTTTCCAGGATCCAATGATTGGGCACAGGGTTATGCCTCAGATCTAAACTCGGTAATTTAGAACCTTAGCTCATAATTTTCTATCTTGAGACTGTCACCATCCATCTTTCCTACCGCATCCCATGAGCCTATATAAGAGTAGAGCCACCTCAGAGAAGCCAGGAAATGAAGAGGAAAAAAGAACAGTAATGAGGGAGAAAGTCAAAGCATGGAACACGTCATTAAAACTCCTGAATTCACCTGTGCCTGAAGCCCATCTACCTGTGGTCTTCCCAGTTATACTAACCAATGAATTCCTTTTATTAAAAGTAAGTTCAGGGGCACCTGGGTGGCTCAGTTGGTTAAGCATCTGACTTCAGGTCATGATCTCATGGTTTGGGGGTTCAAGCACCGCATCAGGCTCTGTGCTGACAGCCAGCTCAGAGCCTGGAGCCTGTTTCAGATAATGTGCCTCCTTCTGTCTCTGACCCTTGCCTATTCATGCTCTCTCTCTCTCTCTCGCTCTCTCTCTCTCTCTCTTTCTCTCTCAGAAATAAATAAAACATTTAAAAAGTTTTTTTAAAAGGTAAGTTCAATTGGGTTTCTATTAACAACAATCAAAATCATGAATCATGAACACTTTCAGATCACAATGCTATGAAACTTGAGATCAATCACAGGAAGAAGTCTGGAAAACTTCCAAAAACACGGAGATTAAAGAACACCCTACTAAAGAATGAATAGGCCAATCAGGTAATTAGAGAAGAAATTTAAAAATATATGGAAACAAATGAAAATGAAAATACAATCCAAACTCTATGGGATGCAGCAAAGGCAGTCCTAACAATAAAGTACATTGCACTCCAGGCCTATTTCAAGAAATTGGAAAAAGTGCAAGGTCAAAATCTAACAGCGCACCTAAAGGAACTAGAGGGAGAGCAACAAGAGCACCCCAAACCTAGTAGGAGAAGAAAAATAACAAAAATCAAGGCAGAAATAAATAATATAGAAACCAAAGGAAAAAAAAACAGTTGAACAGATCAATGAAATCAAGAGCTGCTTATTTGAAAAAAATAAACAAAAATGACAAACCTCTAGCCAGGCTTCTCAAAAAGAAAAGAGAGAGAACTCAAATAGACAAAATCATGAATGAAAAAGGACTTATTAAAACCAACCCCTCAGAAATACAAGCAATTATCANGGATCCTGCTTCTGATTCTGTTTCTCTCTCTCTCTGCCCCTCCCCACTTGTACTCTGTCTGTCTGTCTCTCTCTTAAAAATAAACGTTAGAAAAAATAAAAAAATAAATTAAATAAAAATTATAAACCAATGATACCAGCCAACAAATGATAGTAGGACTTATTGACACTTGACCTCTTACCCAGCAGAAGTGTGAACACACACACACACACACACACACGGGTTCACATTTACAAAAGGTGTGTTCAGTTATGCTACTGGTTCTCTGCTCTTTCTAGAAGACAGATGCTTTCAGTCTTCACTGTACATTAGAACCACCTGAAGAAAATTGTTAAAATACCAATACTAACACCAAATACCAGAGCCCCACACACAGCGATTAGCTTTCCATTGGTCTTTGGTGGCTCCAGGCATTCTCTTTTTTTTTTTTTTTAAGTTTATTTCTTTATTTTGAGAGAGAGAGAGAGACTGAGAGAGAAAGCAGGGGAGGGGCAGAGAGAGAATCCAAAGGGGGTTCCATACTATTAGAGCAGAGCCCAATGTGGGGCTCGAACTCACACGCCATGCAAGCATGACCTGAACCAAAATGAAGATTTGGACCCTTAGCCAACTGAACCACCCAGGCGCTCAGGTGCCAGGTATTTTCTGAAAGCCCCAGAAGATTACAACCCATAGCCTAGGTTGAGAACCCTGATTCAATGTTAGGACTATGTCTATTCATATTCAAGCCATTAATGTCTAATTCTTTTTAAACAAATTTTGTAATTTTGTTCCATGGATCTTCAAGGAAACTCTAAAATTATCCAGACAACCCAGCGTAACATCAGCATTTCCTTTTCAAGCATGACAGCCTTCTTCACTGTCCCTACTCTCTCTAGGAGCGGCTCTCAATACTGAATCTTGGCTGTTGAAGAGCAGGCTGCAAATTGCAGGAGGAAAGATACCATCTAAAACTCAGACAATTCAGGACTCCTCCTCCATCCTGCTCTTTTCCTATAACTAACAGATACAGCAGCTCCCCATTCCCCCACAGAGTGCCTGAAACTACAGTGAGTACCTGACCCTCTGTTTTCCCCCCTACATATACATACTGATGAGAAAGTTTAATTTATAAATTAGGCACAGTAAGAGATTAACTAGAATTGATAATACAATGCAACAATTATAATGATACATTGTAATAAAAGTCATGTGAATAGGGTCTCTCTCAAAATATCTTATTGTGCCCTACTCACCCTTCTTCCTGTGATGTTGTGAGATGACAAAAGGCCTACATGATGAAATGAAGTGACGTGAATGGCATAGACACTGTGACACAGCATTAGGCTGCTATTAGCCTTCTGAAAATACATCAGAATGAAGATCATCTGCTTCCAGCCTGCAGGTGACCATAGCTAACTGCAAGTGTGGAAGGCGAAACCATGGGTAAGGGGGAACTGATACCAGCCTATACTTGACACATAGCAATGCCACGGGAGGCTGAGCCTGCATCTTCATCTGTGCCCTGTGTGAACTCTCTTCTCTTGAGCAGAAACATATATTTACCTTGTGCCTTCATCATTCCTTTGACCTCCTCTGCAATAACTGAAATATTCTCTGTGTTCCCTCATGGCCCCTTTCCTCTTAAACATCTCTCTGATAGAGTGATGGAACACAGTAGCTCTTTCACTTTGCCATCACCATCTTTAGTGAATAAACACCTACTGGAAATTGGGGGCATGTCAAGGCACCCCTCAATTCCTGATTTGTGATCAATGCCATCTCTTATAGCCCTCTGTTTTCTCAAAATCTACATTCACCACTAGCACTACCTGTCCCCAGCCCATGACATATGGTACAGATCTGTCATCTTCTGGCTGCAGGACCAATGCCTGCCATCCTTGATGATTTTGGCATCTTTAAGCCAGTCTCTTCTACATCCTAAAGGGGGACATATATAATATAACCTTTTCGGAACCCTGAACTCAAGTTAGAACCCGACCTTTTCAGTCAACATCACTTTTATTTCCATTGTATTTCAGTTGCCTACTGACAGACATCACCATCTTGAACTCTCACTAGGATTGACTCCTCTCTCAGTGCCTAACTCTGGAAGTACCTCTTTTTTACATGACCATCTTCCTTCTCCCTACAGGACTGTCATGGTTTTATTCAGTAATGAGCTAAGTTTCTGCAAAAGGAGTCCAATCATCTGCCCCCACTTTCTCACCAGCTGTCTATTATATAATCCTTGGAGGCTGTATAGCTAACCAATACAGTCACTAGAGAAGTTAGGAACACAGTCCTGAGTTTGTATCCTATGTGTGGCATATGTGACCTTAGGAAAAATACTTCTCTCTGTCGACTGGTTTTCCTCTCTATAAGGAGGACAATGACATTCTCTTCTTCATAGTTATTGCTGATAGTATTAAATGACCTAATGCAATTGACATGCTTAGCACAGTAGCTGTCCCACAGTAAACTCTGAACACATGCTATATTTTCCTTTTGTTGTTGGTATTATTTTCTCATTATTCTCTCTTTCTATACCCACATTCCCTTGGAAAGCCTTTGTTGGAGTTCAGCAGTGACACCAAGTCAATATGCCAGTAAGTTTTAATCCTCACCAATTTCTAGGGCTCTGTTCTTGGGCTCCTTTCTGATTTCCTCCCTGCTGTCTGCCATCATATACTTTTTTAACTTTAGCCATCCAACGTAGGCATTCTTCTCTATGGAAGTACTTATTCCCTCTATGGGTTAAAATTATTACTCATATGCACTTATTGTCCTACCTCCAGTTTTGCATTTCCAAATGCCTGCTGGGATGTCTTCACATGGCTAATTTGGCAGAAGCTCAGACTAACTGCCTGAAGCAGAAATCGTCTCAGATCCACACAATATGCTCTTCTTCAATGACTAGGACAGCCATCTTCTTGTCTCCGGGCTCATATCGTGCCTCCTCTATCCTCTCCTAGTGGCCAAAGGTGTGTCAAATCCCACAGGTCTTGCCTTTTAAGAACCCTCTCCTTTCCATTGATGGACCATCTCTTTTGCTCAGTTCCCTAGCACCTGTCTCAAGAAAAGCTTCTGAACCATCCACTGTCTACCTTTGCTACCCATCATGAATTACAGCTTTAAAGCAATACTCTACAAGCAAGAATGTTTCAGCCATGAGTAACTTTCATATGAATGACTCTGCATCTAATTCCATATTCTATAAACTCATTTTATTGCATTATTTCCAAACATCATAGTTATTTGGGCCGAACATGGATCAGATAATTTACTTTTTTTTGTTTTTGATCTAACATAAGGCACTTCGAAACATGTGTTATTCCTGTTCTCCCTCAATGCATGCCAAATTAGCTCAATTTCAGTTAGTTTTCAAGAATGGACAAAGGCTATCGTCTGCAACAAACAGATATGATTTCATGGGTAAAGAAATTTCTCTGTCCCTGACTCACTCACAATGAGGTATCACATCCAAGGTGTTCCCTCATATGATCATTTGAGAAAATAGGCAAAAGAATGTTAATTTTGACAACTTATAATAGTGAAATAATGGACAAAATCTTAATATGAAATAATAGTGGATTATTTAAATAACAGGATATAGTCATGTAATACAAAATCATGAAAATATTAAATATAGCTTATCAACATGTTTGAAAAAATAGAAAATATCACAAATTAAGAGAAAACTATAGTTTAAACCTTGAACATAAGATGATTCCATTTTTTTACCAGAAGAATATATAATGGTTAGCAGAGGTCATTTAAGTGAGATGAGATCGTGTGAATGTTTCTTTTTGTTTGACTGTACTTTTCTATAGTGAAAGTTATCAACTTAATGTAAAGGGGAAAAAATGAGTTTTTGTGTTAGAATTAATAGCCACACCTCCCAAAAAAGTAATGTCTGTCCCTTGAGAATAGCCTCCTATTGGTCAACATTTAAAGTTAATATAAACTAGGTTATCCAACATTTGTGAAAAGCATGTTGTTGGACTCTTGGGAAAAAGAAGATATGAATTTCCAAAGACACTAGAAATAAGGGAAACATAGCTACCAATGACTGGGCTGGTCAAAAAAGAATAAAAATACCAGCTTTCTCACTTAGAAATCTTGCCTAGATAGAGCCTGCCACCAAATACAGCTGACCTTAAAAAAAAAAAGCAAAGTTAGAGGTCTCTGCCAAATATGCTATTATTCTCTCAACATCCATGGCAACTCTACCCGCATAATAAAAATAGGTCATGATGATTCACTGGGAAATCAAATTTATATGTTTGCCATGAACATATTCCTTGAGAAATTTAAGGTTCTCAGAATTTGGTCATGGATACTGTGGTACCATGCCTCATGAATTTCTAATAAAGAAAGTATAACTGAACAATTTGAAGCCAAGTTTAAAATAACTGTTTAAAATAAATATAACATTTTAAAATAAAAATCCAGAATTTCCGGCAGGTCAAATTTTGTGTATAATCCCATAACCGATTTCCTGTTATATAACCTCAACAGGAAATTTTATTCTACGATTTCCCATTGCAGATTGGAAGAAAACTTATGCACCTTAAGCAGTGCTAGAGAAAAACTTTGAAGAGAGTTTTTCAAATAGAAATTCTTGGTTCCTAAGTCCTTTCTATTGGTCAACTGTGATTATTTCTTTCTAATACATGTGGCATTCGTTTCACTGGCTCACTACCCCCTAAAGTTTTCATAATGGAAATACAACTTAATTAACGGTTTTAGAATGAACCTTAAGGTCACCTTTGGAGAGAGAGGNAGATTTCTTTCAAACACCCAAAAATTAGTTGGCAAAAGCAATCATACATTTGACCTATGTATTTGAACAATAACTAGCAAGGGGCTACTGGGTTGAAATACTTCCTAAACATCGCCATTTAAACACACACACACAGACACACACACACACACACACACACACACACACACACACACAAAACCTGAAGTGTATACTTTAAACAATATTGAGAGATCCTGGGATGCGTAGTGTCCCATTTGACCAGAGTGATCACACTTAATTGGAAAGAAATACAACTCCACGTCACACCAATAACACACATCATGTTTACAGACAACTCAAGGCAAGGCATTGAAGGATGTTTCTTGGCATTCTGTTTTTATTCACTCCTAAAGAATTGTGTTAGCATTTAAAATTGACAGTGGCTTTTAATCCTTGAACAAGGAACCACCAAGGTAAGTTGACGCGTTGTCAAATTTAAGGACTAAATACTTAAAATGACCAGACTGGTCACTGTGTTTGCTGTCAATAGCTAAATCTGTACTAGCAACATAATGATAATGTAAGTGCTCTTTTTAAAAATTCCAAGAAATTTGGCTTGTATTCTACTTGCAAAGGAAGAAAGTAGCACTAATGTTATCATCGATTTGGTAACTCTTCAAGATAAAGTAGCAAAACACATAACTTCTCAGAGATCTGAATCTTCTTGATTCAACAGCCAGTACTCCATTCCAGTCCACCTTGATGTCACAATTTTGGGCCAAGTGAGGCTCTGCCTTGCTCCCTCCTTCCAGTTTCTCTTTATTCTTGTCCATTCCACACAATATTCCAGACTAAATTTTCTATAATGTTATCTTTAGCATTTTGGTCATGTGACCTTCCCTTAAATTAGTTAAAACTGGGGGCACCTGGGTCACTGAGTTGGTTAAGCATCCGACTTTGGCTTGACTTTGGCTCAAGTCATGATCTCACAGTTCATGGATTGGAGCCCCACATTGGGCTTTGTGCTGACAACTCAGAGCCTGGAGCCTGCTTCTGATTCTGTGTTGCCCTCTCTCTCTGCCCCTCTCCTGCTCATGCTTGCTTGCTCTCTCTCTGTCAAAAATAAATAAACTTGAAAAAATATAGTTAATACTGGATTTCCACTGCTTACTCAAGGTTTGCTCTCCCATATAACTCCTTAACTTCTTTCTACATGGTAGCTTATCCCAAACTAGCATCCAAGTCCCTAATACTAAGAGTGAACCCAGCCTATCTCTGTGTTGGCTCTGAGTTGGCTGGGCCTCGTGGCTCAGTTTGATTTACATAGAGATGGTTGGAGAATATGCTATGCACAAAACACCACAGTCATAGAGCCTTGAGTAAAGCAGCTAACCTTGGAGGGGGTTGAGGGTGAGCAAGAATAAAAACATCTGAAATAAACTCAAACACCAAGAAGAGAAATTCTACAGGCACTGGGCCTAACATGCTATGCTGAACTTCTTCAATTCACTCAATTTTTCAAAACTGATCTCTCTGATTCACTACAGTTAAACTAATCCAATGGAGGTAGGTAAAAACTCTTATTAATTTAAAACATGATTTTTACTTTATAATTAATACAAACATGCCATGTAGTAAAATAGAGAAATGTACATTTTTAAGATAAAACTAAGATATTTTCTAAAAAGGTCCAGCTTGGACAATACAAAGCATTTGGGGCTACATGTTCCCACCCTTCTGACTGAGGCTACCTCAAAGGAAGCAGCTCTGGGTCTAAAGAAGATTTAGGAGTATTGTAGGGAAAAGGGTGTGGTAAGGTGATATGCCAGCAGAAATATCAGAGCACACTGGTAGAAAATCTCTGTGTCTTGAGACTTTTGTCTACAGTTAATAAAAAACATACGTAACCGGCTCAAAATCTTTCCAGATGATACTTTATTCCCTATTATATTTCATGTCTCTTTTCCCCTTCATTATCTTTTTTCCTACCTCCCAAGCCAGCTAAACATCCATTACTAACGGTTGATAAGGATGAGGATCATAGTGATGGTTCTTTTATATGTAAGCTTAACTGGACTAAGGAATGTCCAGGTAGCTAGCAAAACATTACTTCTTGGTTTGTCTGTGAGGTTGTTTCTGAAGGAAACTAGCATATGAATCAGTAGATTGAGGAAAGAAGATCCACCCTCACCAATCCACCTCACCTCAGGCATCATCCAATCCTCTGACAAAAACAAACAAACAAACAAACAAAAAAAACAGGAAGGGAGAAGTCTCTCCCTCTTCTTGAGCTAAGATAATTATCTTCCTCTGCCCTCAGACATCAGAGTTCCCAGTTCTTCAGCCTTTAGACTTACACTGAATTCTACCACTGGCTTTCCTGGTCCTCCAACCTGCAAACAGGCATACTGTGGCCTATCTCAGCATCCATCATCATGTGAGCCAATCCCCGTAATACATCTATGCTTATGAAGACAGATAGGTAGATTGACTAGACTAGATAGATTATAAGTAGATGATAGATAGATATCTTCCCATTGGTTCTATTTCTCTGGAGAACACTAATAAAATTATGATGAAGAGGATGCTGATAATGGATAGATCTTTACCTTTCCAGCTTTCAAGACATTGTGATATACATTACCAATTTATATATAGGCTTATATATATATATGCATACACATCCCTATATACATATATACCTTTATGCAGTACATACATCTAACCTATATTCATATGTCTCTATATATTGTATATAGATATTATCATGGTGCCTTAGCAATTATCATGTCAGGTTTATGGAGAAGAAAATTCATTCCTAATTTATAAGTAAGGAAATGGAAGGAGAGAGGTTCAGTAAGCTGCTCCTGATCAGGACAGAGCCTGTGACTCTAGGTCTGCTGAGCCTGCACTTTGTCTATAATTGCTCTGCTCTTTGTTTCCCCGGCATATTTAGCTTTTATCACAGAGTATCATTTGCAGACATTTTCTAAATTTTTCTATGTAATTTTGTATTTTATCCCTAACTACACTACAACTTTCTGAGGATAACTTCAGTTATTATGCCGTTCAATTCCCTGCCTACTGTTGTCATTAAGAGTCATGACTTTAAAAAGAATAATTTGGGATCCTAAAATTGGTTACTAGGGAAATAAGTGAAAATGCTGCCATAAATAAGTAAATGTATTTATTGAAGGCAAAAAGAAGAAAGACAAAGAAAAAGAAATAAGGAAGGAGGAAGAAGAGGAGGAGGAGAAAGACAACAGGTGCTAGCCAACACTTCTCATACCTCTCCTAGCTAGAAAATCACACACACACACACACACACACACACACTGCCTTAGGTAATGAGGAATGGGAAGAACTTGGTCTAGACAATGTTTGGGTCATCCAGAGAGGTTGTTGTCAGTTGTTTTTACACAGAAAGGCTGTGAGTAAAACCCACAGACACAGAGAATGTTGAGAAAGAAGTTGAGTTAAATCGCAGCGGGCAATGTTGGTTGTCTGCTCAGCATTCATACCCTTTCTTCCCTAGAAGAATGCTGATAGTGTTAAGGTGCCCACTCTTCCCCCATAAACCCACGGGAATTGGAGAAAATTGACTCCAGGAACAGTGAAAAAAATCCCAATTTCCACACTAATGGTTTTCACAAAGATGGTGTCATTTTGCTAGTGGAGCTAGCTAGTGGAATTGTGAAAGCATTTTTTGGTTATTACAATAGCATGCGCTTTGAGCATTTTGTGCCCCAAGTCCAGGGAATCTACATGAGCTGCAATGAATAGAACAGCCTATAAAACTAAGAGCGAACCATTCAAAATGCCAAAAGTGGGCCTTTGTAAAACACTACTTTAAACTAATCAATGACCAAATTCTTTGGCAATGGCAAGCGACACTTAACCAATGATATACAAATGTCAAATCTGCACATGAAAAGATCATCAACATCATTAGCTACTAGGCATGCAAGTTACAACCATGATGAGATGTCATCACACACCTGTTAGAATGACTATAATAAAAAAATTCTGAATGTATCAAATGCAGGTAAGGATAAAGAGCAACCAGAACTCTCACAGTTTACTGATAAGAAGGCAAATGGTTTTTCCACTATGAGAAAACAGTTTGACAATTTCTTATAAAGATAAATATATACTTCTCTGACCCAGAAAGTCCTCTCCTAGTTATTTACCCTGGAGAAATAAGGGTGTACATTCACACAAAAATCTGTATACCACTGCTTCCTAACATGTCAAAAATAAAATACAGTTGAAACTAATATAATATTGTATGTTAATTATACTTCAATAAAAAATAATTAAATTTTTAAAACAAAATAAAAATAGAAAAGAAATGCAAGAGTAGAAAAAACAAAACTGTCTTGTTTAATATTATTTTTTAAAGTTTATTTATTTATTTTGAGAGAGAGACAAAGCCTGAGCAGGGGGGTGGGGGGAGGACAGAGAATCCCAAGCAGGCTCTGCACGGTCAGTCCAGAGTCCAATGCAGGGCTCGACCTCATGAACCATGAAATCATAACCTGAGCTGAAGTCAAGAATCAGACACTTAACCAACAGAGCCACCCAGGCACCTTGTGTCTAGGTTAATATCATGTATGTGCTGTCAAACATGCATGTTTACCTAAATTAATACTATATGCATATGCTTTTAATTTTTTATCTATATCCCTAAAGATTTACATATTCAAGTTAGCCCCCCAAATCCTTATGGTGTCCCTAGCAGAAAAATGGGGAATCACCTCACATACAGGGTCACTTTATGTCAAATGTATACAAACACTATGTTTCGGTTTTGTTTAACAAACTCTGTTATATTCATCTTTCTTAACAATATATTATTGATGAGTTACCAGTGTAACTAGATATTTTTTTGATGACCTACAGTTAACCTGCAATCTAATAGCAAGCATTTAGATGGTTTCCAGTTTTGTTTTTTAATTTTTTTTAATGTTTTATTTATTTCTGAGAGAGAGAGAGAGAGAGAGCAGGGGAGGGTCAGAGAGAGAGGGAGACACAGAATCCGAAGCAGGCTCCAGGCTCTGAGCCGTCAGTATGGAACCCAATGCGGGGCTTGAACTCATGAACAATGAGATCATGACCTGAGCTGAAGTCGGATGCTTAACTGACTGAGCCACCCAGGCACCCCTCCAGTATTTGCCATTACAAATGTTGTTACATGAAAGGCTCAGATGTTTTGTGAATTAGTTTCATAGGGCTGCCATAATGCTAACTCGGTGTCTTAAAACAATAGGTGTATATGCTCCCTCACATTTCTAGAAGCCCGAAGTCCAGAATGAAGCTGTTGAGAGGGCCACGCTCTCTCTGAAGGCTCTAGGGGGCAAGCCTTCCCTCTCCCAACAACCAGGGACTCCAGACTGTGTCTGGACTCTGGGGACTCTGATGTGTGGCAACAGACCCCAATCCCTGCCTCCATCTTCAGATGGCTTGCTCCCCTGTTTGTCTTCTCTTAGGACTCTTCTCTGAAGAGTGTCCTTCAGAGTCCACCCTAATCCAGGATGATTTCACCTGAAATTCATTAACTTAATTACAACCACACAGACCTTTATTTCAAATAAGGTCAAATTCCCAGGTTCTGGTTCATCCTATCTTTTGGGAGCACAAGGCACTATTCAACTCCGTACATATGAACAAGGAGCCTGTCATATTTTGCTGAAAGTGGTCTCACTAGACTATAAAGTACTTCCATTCAAATTGTAATAGATCCTTCACCAACTCTGGATACTATACTATTGGTCCCTTTTTTAAAAAATTCATTTATTTATTTTGAGAGAGAGAGAAAAAGAGGGAGGCGGGGGCGGGGAGAGAGAGGGAATCTCAAGCAGGCTCCACATTATCAGCACAGAGCCCAATGCGGGGCTTGATCCTACAAAATGCAGGACTGTGACCTAAGCAGAGATCAAGAGTCAGATGTTTAACAGACTGAGCCACTCAAGTGCCTCAGTATTGGTCTGTTTCATGGTTGCTAATAAAAACCATTAAAATGGTACCTTGTTTTAATTTGTACTTCTTTGATAATTCATGAGAATAAACGTCTTTCTGAACCTTTATTGGCATTTTCTATTGTTTATTTCTCTAGCGTGTGTGTGTATGTGTGTGTATGTGTGTTTATTTTACTTATTTTTACTCTTTGATTTGTAATGGCTCTTTTTTTTATTTTTTTAATGTTTTTTATTTATTTCTGAGAGAGACAGACAGCATGAGCAGGGGAGGGTCAGAGAGAGAGGGAGACACAGAATCTGAAACAGGCTCCAGGCTCTGAGCTAGCTGTCAGCACAGAGCCCAACACAGTGCTTGAACCCACGAACCGGGAGATCATGACCTGAGCTGAAGTCGGACACTTACTGATTGAGCCACCCAGGCGCCCCTGTAATGGCTCTTTAAAAAAAAATTTTAATAGTTTATTTATTTTTGAGACAGGGAGAGACAGAGCACGAGTGGGAGAGGGAGACACAGAATTTGAAACAGGCTACAGGCTCTGAGCTGTCAGCACAGAGCTCAATGGGAGGCTCGAACCCACCAACAGCAAGATCCTGACCTGAGCCAAAATTGGACGCTTAACTGACTGAGCCACCCAGGCACCCCTGTAATTGCTCTTGATTGATAGGATTTGGATATATGAAAGAGAAGCAAGTGCATATTTTTTAAAATTTTTAAAAAATTAACATTTATTTATTTTCTGAGAGACAGAGTGTGACTAGGGGAGGGGCAGAGAGAGAGGGAGACAGATTTCAAAGCAGGCTCCAGGCTCTGAGCTGTCAGCACAGAGCCAGACACAGGACTCAAATTCATGAACTGGGAGATCAAGACCTGAATCAAAGTCGGACGCGTAACTGACTGAGCCACCCAGGCTCCCCAAACAAGTGAATATTTTTAAAGCTGGCCTCTCCTTCCTTTTGGAGGCTTTGGGTGTGAACAATTCAGGTCTGGAATTTGGGTGAGGAGATATGGCTTCCCTGTGTAGGAACCCAGGTCAGGCCTCTGGTCACGAGAACTAAGGTTGGTTTGTTGGCTGGTTGGTTGCTTTCAAGGTTGTCCAGATCAAGTAGGGCTCTAACCAGTGGCCCCTCTCCACTAAGCAGTATAACATAATAGCTGAAAGGACAGGCTCTGAGTCAAATACGGCTTTAAGAAAATACTATGCCGGTTCCTCACTATGCTGCTGGGACAAGTCTACTTTGCACAGTTTGTTGACTCATTTGCAAAATGAGAAATACATAAAAATAAAATGCTGAAAACCCCTTGCACTTGTTTTTCAGTGGGGAATGCTCTCCCTTGTGTTCTCCCTCTCAAGTGTCAGAATCTGAGAGGTTTTCCTGAAGATTCTTCAGTAGCCACCATCTAATCTCTCACTTTTAACAATCTCTATTCCTTCATCTCTTTTATTTTCTTTTTCCATTATCGTTACTTAAAATTTCCTTGTCTATTTATGTGTTTAATGGATTACTGCCAGCCCTCTCATCACTCTCCTCTGTAATCCTGGTCCCACAAAGGCTGTGACCTAGTTGATCACTTCCACTCTATCTGTTCAAGGCCTAGAACATTGCATAATACACAATAGATAGTCAAAACATATTTTTAAACAGATGAACGTGTTATTGATGAAAGTAAATAACCTTATACACAGTAAGTGTTCAGATGAGATAATGAGAGACAATGTCTAAATCTCTATGATTTTACTTGTTCAATCAATTAACAAGAAGGCCTAGAATGAAGTGACCTCAGTGCATTAGTAGCCTATGTAAGCAAACCAAATCCTAAGCCTATCATGCTTCAAGGTGAAGATATCAAAAGCTAAGGACAATCAGTCACATAGAGCCAATGAGATTTTCCCATAAAGACAACTGCTTAAGCTTTAACCAATAAAATAATTCCCTTGCTTTCCTTCTGCCTCATGCTATAAGTCTTTCTCCAGCTCCTGTGTGTGAAACACCACTAACCACTTCCAACTTAGCACTGCAAAATTCAAATCAATTTTTGCTCAAACTCTTAATATTTTTAACATGCCTCAGTTTAACTTTTAACATACTATATTCTATACTGCATCAATATACCAATATATAGACATAGATATATCGATAGATATTGACACACAAATGTCACTTGCTAACAAGTATCTGTGCTGTCAAGTCCTCTTTCAGGTCAAACTTATGTTTCCATTGTCATGGTTACTGCTGAACAGGTATTTTCTAATTTTTACACTTGATCTTAGCCAAAAGGCCGAGAAGTGATTGGAATAAAACCAAAACAGGAGGTATCACCATCCCAGACTTTAGCCTCTACTACAAAGCTGTCATCATCAAGACACTATGGTACTGGCACAAATACAAGTATTTTCTTATTTTTAAACATGCTAGCCATCTTAAAGTGAAGAAGTCTGTAGTTATTGTTCAGTTTGGGTCTAAAGATAGTTAGCATTTTATCATGGCTGACCAGTTAACATATAACTCACTATGACACAGCACTGGTGCTGTATATATTACATTACCTCTATTCTTTTCAACTTCATTTTATAGTTCATTGTAGAGGGTGTGGGCTGGAGGAAATGAGCAAAAGCAGTCAAAAGCTACAAATTTCCAGTTATAAGATTAGTAAGATCTAAGGATGTAATATGCAGCATAGTAACTCTAAAATCAAAAGAAACTGAGAGATTGAAGGACAAAATTAAAATTTCTAACTTGTGTTCTTATTACTATTCATTTCTTCTCTTATTTATTTATTTATTTATTTTTGTGATAGAAAGAGACAGAGCACTAGCAGAGGAGGGGCAGAGAGAGAGGGAGACACAGAATCTGAAACAGGCTCCAGGCTCTGAGCTGTCAGCACAGAACCCGATGCAGGGCTCATACCCACAAACCGTGTGATCATGACCTAAGCCCAAATCGGACACTTAACCAACTGAGCCACCCAGGCGCCCCTCTTCTCTTTAAACCTGCGAGACACAATTGCCTCCGCTCATACTACGCCAGAAAACTTTTCATTTGGAAAGAAAGGTAAAGCTTTGGCTTTATGATCAGTCTGGGCCATTAATACAATTCAATAACATTCACTCATTTTAAATCCAACATATTTATTCTTCTTGAGCTGTTTTATTTGTGTTTGTTTGTTTTTAAATGGCAGCTCCCAGCATGATTTTCAGAGGAGAATGATTTAAAGTTCATAAAATGTCATCACACAGTACCACTTTCTCTAACAAATTACCCAGGAAACAAAGATGAAAGTCAAACATAAACCACTTAAACTTTTTGTAGAACATGATCTAAAATTACTAGAAACATCAATTTCCAAAGATTTCATACGATTTTGCTCACATCCTTTATGAGTGATATTTTTATTGTTCAAAGGTCCAAAACATATCAATCTTTAAAAGTTATTCAAATTGATTTTATAGATTTTTTGATTATGCATCTTCTACTCCAACCAGAGGTGAATTTTCCAAAAGTAACTCTACTTTTATTAACTTACATGATGAGACTGTGGTCTTTTTGAGATTCTCTTTGAGTTCTGATAAAACACATCTTAATTCTAACCAGAAGCTGCATTAATAAGAATTCCTCCAGGGGCACCTGGCTGGCTCAGGTGATTAAGTGTCTGACTCTTGATTTGGCTCAGGTCATGATCTTGTGGTGCATGATGTTGAGCCCCACATTAGGCTCTACACTGATAGCACAGAGTCGTCTTGGAATTCTCTTTCTCCCTCTCTTTCTGTCACTCTTGCACTTGTGCACACATGCACTTTCCCTCTCAAAAAAAAAATATATATATATATTTAAATTAGAATTCCTCAAAAAAAATTCTGATCACCTAATATATTACAATCTCTCAGTTACCACTTACAACACATCCAGTTCTGTAAGAGAAAAAGAATTTTCAGATTCTTAGGGGAACTGAGGCAAGGCTATAATGACGTAAAAATGAGACCATGCATATACAAATCCCAAAGTCTGTGCCTATCTACATAATATGTGCTCAAAACCTTTGTTAGTGTTAAATCTAATTTCCTGATGTGAAAAATAAGTGTGACTACTTACTTACACATGGGACAAGAATTATAAGATAGAAAAAAATTTAATTTTAGTGTCTGCATATGACAAAGATCCATTTGTTTGTTAGATGAGAAAATGAGGGCTCTGAAAGAAACAAAAGAAAATGGGATGTGATATGTGGTAAGAAGTTAACAGTTTGGTAATGACAATAAGAGAAATCCAGCAGACATTTCTAAAGACAGCAGAAAGCAGAGACAAAAATGTCAAAAAGAGTGGTTTTCCAGATGCTTGGAATTTGTAGATTGTTTTTTTAAAGGATTTATCATCATTTCATAAATATAAATAAAATTTAAAAAGCAAAAAGTCAGGAAGAGCACAATCTCAAAAAAGGATAATCCATTAAATATACTTAATAAACAAATTATTTTACAGAGATTGTATTGTTTTCATTCTTCTCATTTTCTCTAGTATATAAAACCTTGTCACAGAGAAGCAGCAATCCACAGACCATTTTTGACATTCAGTCTTCTAGAAAGCATCATGAATGAATGAGGTGCCCCGGAGGCACGTACTCCCTGACTTGAAGGATCATGTTCTTTTTAAGAAGCCTCAATTCTTCTGACCATAGGTAAGAGAAGTCCTGACTATGAAAGCAACAACCTTAACTCAGACTGGAGCTATATCAGAGAACAAATGTGTACTGATGAGTTGTGATAGGGCATATTCCACAGTCTAGTATGTTCCTTTATTCTGGCTCATTTTATGGGTACTTATGCCACATGTTAGGACCACATCTGATCCTTGGCAGAATCCTGAGGGATTCGAAGAGTGAGGGGAGGTATGAACATGCATTTTCTAAATACCATATGCATTAATGTAGGTGGTTCAATTATTTAATATCACACTAAATCATAGAAATATTATCAAATATTAGTAACACTTAGAAAGAATAAAGATTCACTAAAGAGAAGTTGCCAAAGACAGGTCCACAGCTGGAAGGCACTAGAATCATGATTCCATCTCTGAATCCAACATGACATCGTGACATTTTAAGTGCTCCACACTGGCAGCTTTATTTTGACCATTACCCACAATTCTCCCCTATGATATCCATCAATCTCTTTTTCAGAATGATCTTTCCCCTTTCAAAATGTATCCCCGGGCTGCTGACCTTTGCTTTCTCAACAAATCTGATAAACTTCTGCAAAGCCTCCCAAGGACTAACACACTATCCTTCCCCTTTTGTTAAACATTTCCATTTTACAACATCATCTTTATTCAAAATCGTGATAGAGAATATTATTGTTTAGAAGCACCAATAAATCTCTTTCTCTCACGCACACACACACATATAAAAGCATCTACTCAGTTTTAGTGGCTCACAAATGTCCTAAGAAACCCTCAATATGAACCCACTTAATCATGTTGGGCTATAGAGTTAATCCAGGAAAGACATGGAAGATTGGCAAGATTCCAGACACCAAACATGTGGGCTTAATGCTGGTGGAACCACAGCTGTATGACATACTCCCAGCATAGAAACATGAATATTATCACTCATCTTTTGCAGAGTACACACTGAATTACCAATCAAATAAAAACAAAAGCAGATCGTAATGTAGGAAAAAATAATGCAAACTTTTAGAAACCCCCTTTAACTGCCCAAATCCTTGGATTACTCATCGTCTCAAGTGTCAACCAAAGATCAATAAATATTACAAGCACTTCCCATGACCATGTGACTCTCACAAAGTATTATTAGAGAAACATGTTTTTTTCCTATTTTGTGGTAAAATTGACCAATAAAATTATATGGTATTTAAAGTCTACACAAGTTTATAATTTAATATACATACATATTGTGAAAGGTATCCTCCCATCAAGTTAATGAGCCCATCCATCACTTCTCATATTTACCTTTTTGGTTTTTTAATGAGAACATTTAAGTCCTACCCCTTTGGCAAATTTCAATCATCCAATATAGTGTTAACTATATTCAGCGTGTTATAAATTAGCTCTCTAGAACATATTCATACTGTAACTAAAAGGTTGTATCCCTGCTATTAACCAACCTCTCCTATTTCAGCTGTCTCCCTTCCCTCACTCCTTGGCAACTAGTTTTCTATTGTGTTAAATGAACATTTTTTAAAGTCCTGGCATTGTCCACAAGTCCTCAAGAATGTGTGTGTGCTCCTCCCCCATTCCTCATACCCCAGTTGACAAAGTTGAGATTTCTACTCTGTACTTACTGAGAAGAACATATTTGAGGCCCCACTTCCCTCACCCCTCAATCCAGGGCTGGCCTGGAACCTCCCAGAGCTGTTGTGTCAGAAGAAAATAAGTTTTTACTGGTTAAGTCAATATATTTGGGTTTATTTGTAATAGCTCTACAAATCCAAGTTTATTAGGCTAATAATTTTCCTTTTGAAACTTTTGTGACTGGTTGGAATTATAGGGAAAGAAATTATCACAATTATTACGTGTGTCATTTCTCACAATAACCCCTTAATTTGGGCACTACTGCTATCTTCATTTTATAGTCCAAAACTCTGATATTGAGAGCAGTGAATAGACTGGCCAAGATTACATAGCTGGTGAGTGGTGGGAGCCAGGAATTGTACACAGCACAATATTCAGGCTATTGTTTTTCACCACTATATAATTCCTTTGTCCTTAAGTATGCTGGGCTAAACCAACTCAAATATTTTGAGAGAGATACTGGCATTTCTTAAATTAACAAACTGTTCCTTTTTACACTTTTTTTTTTTATCTTTGTTCAATACTTATCTCTATTGTCCATTCTAATAAACTTCAATTTGGGGGCCCCCATAACATGGCTCACTATATACTGATCTATGCTTTTAAAGGTACAACTTTGGGGTGCCGGGGTGGCTCAGTTTGTGGAGCATCTGACTTCAGCTCAGGTCATGATCTCACTACTCGTGAATTTGAGTCTTGTGCCAAGCTCTGTGAGGACAGCTCAGATCCTGGAGTCAGCTTCGGATTCTGTACCTCTCTCCCACTCTCTCTCTGCTTCTCCTGGCCTGTGCTCCCTTTGCTCTCTCTCTCTCCCTCCCTCCCTCCCTCATTCTCTCAAAAATAAATAAACATTTAAAAAATAAAAATAAAGGTACAGCTTTAATAATTAAATATATTTAGGGGTGCCTGGGTGGCTCAGTCAGTTAAGTGACTGACTTCAGCTCAGGTCATGATCTTATTATGGGTTCAAGCCCCACATCAGACTCTGTGCTGACAACAAATGTATTTTCTTGTGATTTTCTTAACAATATTTCTTTTCTCTAGCTTACAATATATAATACGTGTAACATATAAAGTATGTGTTAACTTTATGTTATCAGTAAGCTTCTTATCAGTAGCAGACTATTAATAATTATGGTTTGGGGGAGTTAAAACTTATACATGGATTTTGCATTGCATGGGAATTGGCGCCCCAACCCCCATATTGTTTAAAGGTTCATCTGTGTAGAGATGAAGAATAGATTAGAGATTGCCAGGGATTTCATGTTTTAAAGAAACCTCAAAATGATTCTCTGAGCTTACACACTAATAGAAATATGAAGGAATAATTTTACTTTAGTTGAAAAGAAATATTAGATAACCTCTTTCTCTTGTTTTTGATTTACAATGTGACATCGTGATTTAAAGTAAGATATATTTGGTCTTTATCCCACTTCTGGCCTTGTTTTTTGAGTTCTAAAACCATTGGAATTTCCTAAGTGATGAGAGTAATCAGGGTGTCTTTTGTCATGTTAATGATGTAACTTTGGAAAGCCGCATATAACTGGTTGCCCAGAAAACCAACCTCATTATTAGAGGGTTAGTACTTTCCAACACATCCCCAAGACCTGGGAGTGGGGTAGTGGAAGGAAGAGGGGCTGGTGATTGGGCTCAATTGGCAATGGTCAATGATTTAATCAACTGTGCCTACATAATGAAGACTCCATTAAACCGAAAAGGATGAGGTTTGGAGAGTTTCAGGGTTGATGAACCAGTGGAGCTATGAGGAAAGTGATGGTCTGGGAGAGGCCAAGAAAGCACTTTGCCCTTCCCCCACACCTTGTTCTATGCAGCTCTTCATCTGGCTGTTGATTCATATCCTTAATTTCCTTTGTAATTAACTGGTAATCTAGCAAGTAAATGGGTTTCTTAGGTTCTCTGAGCCACTCTAGCAAATTAATTGAACCCAAAGAGGAGGTTGTAGAAACCTCAGATTTTTAGGCAGATGGGTTGTAGAACACCCATCTGGTGTCTAAGAATTGCTTGACACCCTACTTTCACTGGAATTGGAATCAGAATCTTTAGTGTCTAAGACCAAACAATATAGTTGACTGAGAAGGTACATCCCAAAATAGTAATCAAGATTTTGAAAACACACTCCTTACATAATGTAAAAGTTATCACTTACCTATTTCTAGTGAAAATTCACTATGTTATAAAAATGTATTTCTCTATTTAAAGGGAAATTGTTTTAACAGATGTTAAGTGAATTTAGAAGGAGACTACTCAAGTACTATTACTTACTTAGAGTCATTGTAGTAACATCCTACCCCATTCCACAATGGCTAAGCATTAATCTAGTCTTTTAAGAACAAAGAACTTAAAAATTCCCTTAAGGTGAATATCAGTTTTGATTATTTTATGGTTGTACATTGGAATAAACCCCAAGTATGTGTTTGTTTGCTCTGAGGAGAACAGGAAATCACCCCAAGGGGGGAGCTGAGGTTCTGGATCTGTCAATGAGAGAGGGATAGGTGTGGTTAGAGGAGCAGGTTCCAGAACAGATTAGCCTGAGCTGAAACTCCTCCACTGGCTTGCTATGTGTCCTGGACAACTGACTTAGGCTTAGTTATTTCACCTGTGAAATGGAAACAATATCATTTACCTTCTAGAATTGCAGTGATGATTGCAACCTAAGTGCTCTGTCTACTTCTTGGAATATGAAACATGTTCCAGCTATTATCAAAATCATCACCTGGGCCAAATTGTTCCATTTATCTTAAACTATCGGTCAATAGATATTTGGTTTTCAAGCTTGGTGTCACATTAAAAATTCAACTTAAAATGCTTTGTACGAATAAGGTCTTAACATAAATGAGACTACTAGATTAAAACACCAATAGCTGTCTCATTATTAATGGTAAAACATCAACAAAAAACAGAGTAATGAGAAAAAATGTCAGCACATTTAGTGTCTTAAAATGACAATAAGGTCATTTCTTCCTACAATTATTATTCAATATCAACCTAAAATTGTACCTGGGGAATTTGAATACATGGGGAACCAAAAAATAATCCCCTTTACATCTCAAGTATTCTAAAAACAAACCAAAACCAAATCCACAAAAATCCCACCTATCTGGAAGCACTCTATACTCCATACTCTACAGTTGTCATTGCAGAGTATGACTGAGGAGAATCTATCTCCAGCACTGGAATTTGGTAGGATAAGAAAAAGAGTCTAAGCAAAGTATAAGCTCCTCATAAACAAATGGGAAAATCCTCAAAGGAAAATGGAGATTCTATCAATTTTCTAAGTATCTCATTAATCCTAACTGCCAGTGGTAAAGAATTTCAAGGTATGTGAAAATACTTAATATTTAAAACCATTTTTTGGTGGTACTTAATTTTCACAAGGAAATTGGTAATATAATCTGTTTGGGGGGCTAAAATGAGGTCAAATTCATCATTACGAATGGTGTTCAAATAGTATCCCTATGGCTGGACTTCTACCCACCCTGGGAAAGTTCCACAACCTCTGTCATTGCTCCATGAACTAGTGCTTTGGCTCACATATGGAGTCTGCCATTTTCCTCCTGTCACATTCTGGCTGTCATGCTGTGGCAATGTTATTGCCAATGGCAAAATCTTCAATTCTGCTGCCAATGTCATGGATGCCTACAGCCACACCAAGGTCTGGGACTCTGAGGGGAGGGTGCTGATGTCTCTGCAAAAACTGTGAGCACCCAGCATCCTGGGATTTAATGTTACTCCTGTTGCACAGAGATTTCATAGAAGACAATACTTTCCATTTTCACTCACAAGCAAAACTGATAAGGTTGACTTTAAAGTCCATTTGAAGTGATTGATGTGGAGGCACCTGGGTGGCTCAGTCGGTTAAGTGTCTGACTCTTGATTTCAGCTCAGGTAATGATCTCATAGTTCATAGGATCAAGCCCCATGACGGGCTCTGCACTACAGCATGGAGCTTGCTTGGGATTTTCACTCTCCCTCTGTCTCTGGCCCTCCCTGCCTCCAGTGTACACGTTCACTCTCTCTCCAAATTAAATAAATAAATAAACATTTTTTAAAAAAGTGATTGACTTGCTTGATCAGTTTGGGATCCCTGTCACTTATCAAATCACATAAAGTGCATATGATAGATGCACACACAGAGACATGTCAAAATCACGCCAATGCAGTTCATCCACGGGCATCAATTCCCATGTATCAGACACCACTCTAAGTAACAGGAAAATAAAGCTCCTGACCTAGAGAAGTTTACAATCTGCTGGTTGCCAATTCTGTTAAAGCAAAAGGATGAAAGTACTCAAGGTTTCTATAAATCTGTTCTCAAAGGAAGAACAGAGCACCAAATATGACTTACCTTGAATTCTTCTCTGATACAATCTCATCAGTTCAGCAGAGTCATAAATATGTGAGATTATTATGAAGAAAAAAATCACTGAGCTATCTGAAATTTCAGTAAAACCCAAAAATACAATTCAACCCATGGTATTATAGCCTTTATTTGGATTATTAAGATTCTATGCTTTAGCTCTAAGAGACGTGCTGCACAAATATATTCACTGATTGCATGTTGGTGGGTCTGCCAACATGGAGGTCCATAAAAGAATCGTTCAAGACATCTGTATCCTTGTAGGAAGAAAGTGATATATATTCCATTATACTACTACCCTTAAATTTCCTTGTATTCTATAATAGATTAGCAACTAATTGCCCTACTGTGCCCAGTATTTTTACTTTTGTAAATAATGTTGTAATAAACATCATTATGACTAAATATTTGTATATTTCTTCACTTCAAACAGATTCCTAGAGTAAAATTATCTGGCCAGTGTGTATATAACTATTTAATACCTCCGTATCATGCTCCAGAAAAGTGGTACCAATTTACAGCGTTGCTTGTAGTATATGAAACTGTATATTGTATACAAAAGTCCTTAAATAAAAAATTAATTAACTGTCAGAAGTGTTGCTTTTCTGGGAAAATATCTTACATACAGGGAAGAAAAAATGCCAGATGAAAGAAAGAGACATAAACTATGATATCCTGAATGAAATAGTTTCTGGATTTGAAACTGTTTTGAATCAGAAAGGGCTGTCAACTATATTTATGTTCTAAATTTGAACATTTTACACACATACAGGCACCAGGATGCCTTCCTTAACTCTCCTTCTACTTACCTATATTCTCCCCCTTTTGCAAATATCCTGACTTGGTAAGTCTAGCAGTTACTGGTGTAACTTTTATTAATTATATGAGCCACATATTAGGTTTGATCCTAATTATTTGCACCTCACAATGTAGCCATTTATTTCTACATTTATATAGTACTTACATTCATATAACATAATTATTCCCCATGGAGACTGGGCCATAATGTCTTCCAGAATGGGCACCATGTATTTTTTAATCTTTGTCAGTCTTAATAGGACAGACATAAAATTAAAACTTAAAGTTTGAGGCACCTCAGTGGTGCAGGTGGGTAAGCACCTGACTCTTGACTTCATGATTTCATGAAGCTCAGGTCATGATTTCACAGTTCATGAGTTCAAGCCCTGCACCAGGCTCTGCACTGACAGCGTGGAGCCTACTTGGGATTCTGTCTCCCTCTCTCTCTCTCTGCCCTTCCAACACTTGCTGTCTATCTCTAGCTCAAAATAAATAAACTTTAAAAAAAAAAAAACTTAAAATCTGGATGATAACACCCTTCCTCATGAGAAAGTAAACATGGCCTCTAGCCTAAGAATGAATTTGAAATCACACATGGTCTGTCTAAAGAATGAATTTGAAATCACACATGGTCTGTCTTAAGAAAACTAACTCATACCCTAGGTTTTTCCAGACACAAGGGATAAGTTGGACCCCATTGTAATTCTATCTCCAATGACTATTGGTTTCTGAGTGCTTATTATGCATAGCATATTTCCTTTCCACATATTTCCTCATTTTCAGTCTCTATAATAGCCTCAGGAGGTAAGTTACATCCCATTTCACAGATGAGGCAACTGTACCTCACATAGATGGAACACACGAGAGCCCAGGTATGAATTTTTACCCCAGAGTCCTTGCGTTTAACCACCAAAATATAGCACAAAAAAAAGAGTAAAAACTAGAAATTTCTTAATTTTCAACATTCAAACTTTTGAAAATGACATAAAACATTTTTAGTTATAGGCTCAGAATATTATTTGGCATGCCATTTAACATAGCCTATGGTAAATAGTTCCACATAATGTCATTTATTTCTCAATGAAGAAGAATAAGGTATTCCACAACATTCACCTCCTACTGAAGACACAAAGCATTGAGGATGAGCCTTAAAAATAAATCTAGGGGCCTCTGGTTCAAGATGGCTGATGGAATATGTGAGTTTCTTTCACATTCTTTTCTTGACCCATTGAAATAAAAGGAATTTAAAAGAATAAACCCACAACAATAAAAGATTTGGAATGGAGGTCAGCATGAAAAAGTACCTCGTAAATTTCTGGAAGATGAAAAGGAGATGAAACTGTATGGCTATGCTATGAAGCAGAGCTACAGTCAGGAAGTAACCCTAATAAATATCTTTCCAAACCCTGGAGGATGCACCAGACTCAAGGCAGGCACATTCCACCAGGGTCATGACTTTAATAGGATTGCAAAGAAGAGAATTCATTGCAAATCTCTAAGACCAACTCCCTCTTCTCCTTTCATACCCCATGTAAAGGAGTCCCAGCCACCTAGAGGTCAGCAAGCTGCAAGCAGAGGACCCCCAGGATGGATGGATGGATGGATAGATAAGCAAAAGCAGATAAAACATGCAGGAATTTCCAGATTGAAAGCTGAGCTCAACTGGAAAAAAAAATTGGAATAAAACTATTTTATTTCCCATGTTTCCTTCACACATTCTAAAAGAACTCCCCACTCTGTGTGATAAGCTTATTAATTCATGCTGACATTTCCTCCTTCAGTCTCCCACTACGACATGATATCCCAGAGAAATTATTACGGGTTTAGGAAAGCAATCTTAGGGGCTCTCTCATCTCCTCCTGAAATGAATGTCATCAAGTTAGTATTTAAAAGCATGAGGTGGTCTCTGAATTGCTGCATTCTGACATCCATGAGAGCAGGAGCCCTATTTTGAAGAACAAACTGGGGGTGACATCTTCCCCAGAAGCTACATACACAAGGAAACGCCCATTAGCTGAGAAGAGCATTGAGGAAAGTACCCTTGAGAAAATTTTAGGTTGTTAATAAAGGAGAAAACTGGCAATTAAACCACAGATACCCTCTCACCATTAAAAAAAAAGAAATCACCTTCTTATTTTTATGAAGATCATGTAGCAAAATAAAACCCATGACTCTGTAATGTAATTACATTACTAATACAGCATTCTATTTGTCATTCCCTGAGGGGAGCCATAGTTGGGACAGAACAACTAGATATGTAAGTAATTGTAATTCCCACAATAAGAACCTAGAAAATATTTCGCCGCACGTACAGTGTGTTATAAATGTCAGTGTGAAAGCACAGTTTGCTTAAAGCCTGCAATCCATCTCCCTTCTGTTATTCACCAACACACAGAGCTGTATCAAAAGATCCATTCAAACAGTGCATCTCAGACTTACATTATCAGCAGCCACTGCTTTAATTAGCAGTGGTTTTCAAAGGACTGGATGGCTTCAAGAACTTCATTTGAACCATAAAGTAGAAATCTGGATCCTTATCAGTTTCACTTTGCTTTCCCCTCCCGTCCCTGGGTGCTAACAGACACAGCCCTCATTTTTCTTAAAGGAAAAATAAAAATGGAAATGGTGGTGAGGACTTTGCCATTCGGTGCAGTCTACTTTTTCCCTCAACGTTCAGCGGTGCAGAGGGACTAAAATTAGAATTGCACAGGGACCAAGATATCTGTGTCAGGCACATTGCCGAAAGTGGTAAGAACTACAAAAGGGAATGAGTAAGAGCTAAAGAAACCCATCTTAGAAATATCATTTAAAACGCAGACCTTATGTATTCTAAAATTTTGTTCCTGATGAAAACATGGCATCTACTTTATTTTATGTAGTATTATGAGAACATACAATGTTTTATTTTGACAATATTTTGATATTAATATTAAGCTACTTATATGCTACTTTATCTATTCCATAATGTTTACCATGATCCCATTCTCAAATCTTTGTGGCTTCTCAGTAAAAACATAAAAAATCTGTGCAATTCTACTCATGAGTACTGAACTGTAAATTTTTTATACCACAGTCTAATAAACTAATAACAAGGCTTCAACCTTACATTTGGACAGGGAGGACATAAAAACATATTTTTCAAGGCATCTAGTGTTTGTATAAAGAGGCATTGTTTGGTATGTAAAGGATTTAATAACCACACAGTCAAAGGATACTTTCTACAGACTTATAAAATTCTAGAGAGTATAGCAATCTGCAAATCCAACCCAAACACTCAGTCTGTAGAGAAGGTAACCAAATGTTATGTGACTCGTCTAAAGTCACACAAACATAACTTTAACACCAATAACGGTCTCCTAGACTCAGATACAACACACTTTTTACCACACTAGATGGCACTTAAAGAGAAAAGACCTCTTCTTTGGAGTCAGAAGTACACACACGCGTGCGCACGCACGCAAGCAAGCACGCACAGGCACAGGTGTTTCAGTTTTCATAAATTTTAAGACGGTACTCAGAACACATGCATGCACTCACCTACCCTAACTCATCATTTTGCCAGTCTTACCTCTTTCTGCAATTATACCCATTAAGACTCCAATTCCCATTGCTTAGTAATTTCCTATCGATCCTAATGGCCCACAGCATCTTGTCTCCTCCCTCCTTTTTTATTTATCTATTTATTCCAAGCTACAGAGTTTTCAAGTATTTTTAAAATTTTGTTACTGGCTTTCTGAAAAGGAGGCCAGAGAGAAGTTAGGGTGGAATTAATTCTTATGCAAATGAGACTTAAGAGCAATTATTTAGGTTTTTACTTTGATCTGCCAAATGATTTGATTTCATGGTTATTCTTTGCAATTATACTTCACCTGGGGTAAATCAGAATCTTCTTATCCCTTGAAATGCTGGAGGGATGTCTCAGTTCTTTGGAGAACATTGTCTTAACCTGTGAACCCTAAATACCTTGTGCTGACTGATCAATCCTACAAGCCCTTCACTGACTTCTCAGGGAGTTCTTATCGCATTAAGAAAGGGAAATAAATTAATCTTACTAAAAATTCAGAAGTGACACTGACTTCGGAAAATCAGAGATTCCTAGTTCTGAATTCCCTGAATTTGCCTCCCGGTTGAAGAATACTCACTGAGACACTTACTAGAAAATGTTATTTATTACTGCCCATCTGTTTTCTCTCTCTCTCTTTTTTTTAAATAATTATTTCCACAGAGTATTTTGGATGTCAGCTTATTACAGAACTCTGGCTTTCTCTGGAGAAAAGGGATTAATCAATGCAAAATATACTTGTGATGAATGGGCCATCCTGGGAGAGGTGCCAAACAGAGAGAGACACAGAATGTACTGTAGGCACCACAAACATGTTAAGGAGGCCAGCAGCATTCTTAAATATGCCCAGATGTCTACCATTTTCCATGACGGTGTCACATACACACAAAAACATAAGCCAGCGTCATAGACGAGTTATGGTTTAGGGACAAATTAAGTTACATCCTCTACCATCAAAATGATCCCTCCAACAAAATGGTCACCCAAAGCAACTTTATCAGTAAAATCCAGAACATAGCCAGAGTCGTTGGTCAACCCTTAAAAATGGCAGAGAAATGGAAAGAGTTTTCTAAAATAAATAATCAAATGCCAAAGAAAAGGAGATGATGCTGTTCACTTGTTTGTTTTCACCTTTCCTTCCTTTTGGTCACTACCAAAATTAGAGTAAAAGGGTCCAGGACAATCCATTATGATAAAAATACATAGATCCAGGACCCATCCACCAGAGAATTATGAACCTAAATTTACCACTTATTTTTTATATGATATCTTGTCAGGAATTTCATATGGATCAAAGTCAACATTCAAGCTATAATGAAAATCAACTCTGGATAACACATCAGAAACACCCACAATCTAAACTTTTTTTTTCCAAGTATGTCAGCACCTACTGAGTATCTGTTACCAATGACTCTAGTTATACACAATTAGAAAAATAAATAGATGTATGGTGTTGATTCAAAACCTTGGGAGCTTCCCAAGTGAAATTTGAAATTGGTCCCCACACACAGAGGGCTAGGAGAGACCAAATAGGAAAACTGGTCCAGAAATCTAGGTGGCAAGCTTAATAAACAAGGAGCTTACTTGTGAACTTGTCTTAGACATCACAAAATGAGTAGATCCCCACAGCCAACCGCCATAATCATAAAAGTTTGTATAGAGGCCTTAACTGGGTTCGGACACAATCATCCAGATGGTCACAACAATATCTTATTCTCTCAGCACTAAGTCCTTAAAACAGCTCCCATGTGGGAATGCTAAGCAGAATGTATATTCCAAGGAAGGGAATGGCAGGAGGGGGAGGAGCCTCCAATTGCTGGGGTCCAGCTCGTGAGTCAACCAGAGGCCATGTCCTTTGAGTGACCTCTAACAGTCAATATTATGACAGAATAAAATATGTTACTATATACAATGCTTTACAATACCTCCACTGTTAAGGCATTCTGATGAGTAATTACAGACTTGTTGTCTCAAGCCTATGTGAGAACAAGTATTGGGATGTTTATGTTTTCTACACTTTGAATATTTCCAAGCTACTAAAATCTACCATTATTACTTCATAACCTACTAAAAAATAATAAAATAGAATAATCTCTTTGGTGGTCAAGACTCTCTCATGCCCACTAGAGCCCATAGGACCCTGTCTTGTTGAAAATAGGCATTCAGAAATGTCCATTGATTTGAAAGGCTCATTCTACTTTTGCTGTGGACATTTCTACCTAATAGATAAGAGATTGCATCAATGAAGATGGTCCCCAACAAAGCCACTCTTGTCATCAGATAATAACATTGGGAACTATAGCCAAAGTGCTAGTCCCATGTTTTTTGTTTGCCAACAAATTTCTTCATAGAAAATAATTAATGTTATTTGGGCTAATGAAGCTTTAAATAACTAATTGAACCTTACTTTAAAAGTATACTTCACTGAATTATCACAGAATGTTAAAACACATAGTTTTCTGTGGTTCTTTTTTTTTTCAATTTCTTTTCTCTTTCATTGTATCAAAAAGAAGTGGCATGATCTTTTTCTGAAACCAAAAATAATGGTTTTTGTGAGATCATAGGTAAATTTAAAAATCATTGGATAAACTTTTCACCTCAAATTTCAAAATAAGTTGAAAAAATTTTAATATAAAAACTAAAATTTCAATTATTAAAAATTTAAAGTTTCATCTCTTTATAATTAGATACATCCTATTAAAAAATCTGTCAGATGAAATATTTTCTCAATCTCCATAATTTCTTTTCCACACAATAGCAATATTTATGACATTCAGAGGTTGACTACTATGTTAATTTGCTTCTACCAAGTTTGAATATAAAATGAATCAAATGACTTAACCTACTCCTTATCATTATTTTTGTGATATTTATTGAATATTTATTACTTGGAAAGATACAATTGTCTCTTGAGACATATTATACTTATGTGATAAAAGTTATTAGATTTCTGCATAGTCTGTTTGTTCTTATCAACTCTTAGAGAAAGAAGCCATTATTGTTTCAGAATACCCTGAAGTACATGACTATTTTTACTATGTTAATACATGCATTGTCACTTTTCATTAAGAAATTTTAGTTCAAGTGAAATTCTTTGTTGTTGCATTTAATAATCTAAAAGAAAAAGATTTGGGGAAATAGTCAGGATGTCCTGCCTTAATTTTACTTATTTATTAAAATGTACCAAATAGAAATGTATTTACTTTAAATACTATTCCAGAAATAACCTCATGTTATAGATATAAATGATACCCAGCTTAAATTTATTATTCTGTGTATCATTATTCTGAAAATGAAACTCATAAATAAAATCAGACACTTAATATACTGACACACCACTTCCTAAACTGTGTTCCAGAGAATGCTAGTTAGAATACTGTCATTTTATACACACATTAAAATACATTACACTGGTAGGGAGTTTAAGAATACTACATTAACCTCCAGGGTGTCTCATGGCCTTCAGTGTGTTAAAATACAAAAGGAGTCTCCAAAAGGAAATAGACTGTGTAGTTCATTCTGTATTGTGTTTCATGAATATTCCTGACCATAGATTTAGAAACTTTTTTATGGAGAAGTTTGGAAAATCAAAATTTTAAGGAATGTACTTTGGGGAAAACATGATACAATAGTTACTCAAGTCTCATCAGGAAAAACAAAAGATCCATTCAGCTCTAACACCAATTATTGTGGAACCAAGCAAACAAAACTGTATTGTTACAAAATAGTCCCATCCCTCCCTGCACCCCCACAAAAACTACCTTTAGTATAATCGGATTTTGCAAATTCAGAGATGACTAAAATATCCAGAACAGCTAAACATGTTGTTGGTTTTTCAAGGGATGGAAATGTCCTCTTAAGTCCATGCTGATTTTTCTTTTTCATGTTTAAAAAAATTGGGATAATATCAGGGGCACCTGGGTGGCTCAGTTGGTTAAACAACTGACTTCCTCTCAGGTCATGATTTCACAGTTCATGGGTTCAAGCCCCATGTCATGGCTCTGAGCTGACAGCTAGCTCAGAGCCTGGAGACTGTTTTGGATTCTGTGTCTCCCTCTCTCTCTGCCCCTCCCCCCCCACTCATGCTCTCTGTCTCTCTCTCTCTCTCTCTCTGTCTCTCTCAAAAATCAATAAACATTAAAAAAGTTATTTAAAAAATTGGGATAATATCAACCAATTTGTGAAAATTTTAGATTAGGTTGGTAAACTAAGGACATTTTGAAGGATTTGTGTATAATATTTCTTATCTAATTATTTGTAGATGTACCTTTACTTGTCAAGCTCCCAGGAATCTTTACTTTTAATCACCAAAGAGCAATAAATTCAGAGCAAAAAAAAAAAAATCAATAGCTAAAGGTAGCAATTCTGACCCCCTATAAGGTGAGATCCATATTAGATATGTAGTAAAGAAACCTATTTTATTTTTGTCTAGCTTCTTCAGTAGAATAAACTGATGAATTTTTAAAAACTGTAAGACTGTTGATTTTTCTTATTTGCTATAGATCTCACCTTGAAAATTTTTTTCAAATAAAGCCAATCATATAAATGTCTTAATTGTATCATATATTCCTTAACATTGTTCATAATACAGATCTTCATGAGAGGTACACCTTTCATTTTAAAAAAAAAAAAGACACATTTTCTAATTCAGCAGTATTTTAATGGGTAGATAGTTAAATATTTTAATAGAAAAATATTTTCTCCTTTTAAAACCATATTTTTACAACCTTAGTGTTTATAATAAATTTAATAATTTTCAGAACCTAGTGAACTCTACAAAAACATTCATTTATATTTATGTATTTATTTAGAGAGTGGGCAGAGAAAAAAGAAGAGAGATTGAATCCCAAGCAGGCTCCACACCATCAGCACAGAACCCGACACCGGACTCAAACTCACAAACTGTTGAGATCATCACCTGAGCTGAAATCAAGGGTCAGATGCCCAGCTGACTGAGCCACCCAGGCACCCATCAAAAATACATTTTAACTATGCTCTAACCTAGCCAGTCATACTATTTTACATTAGGATTAACTACAAGTTGAAGTTTTTAAATGTTCATCCACATAAACAATGTGTTAACCAAAGTAATTTCTACAGTAAACTTTCAAAGATATGTTATATATATTTTCCGGCTCTCTTAGAGATACTGATTATATAGAAGTTAACCTTTTCTTGATAACAATGGCAACAGAATTCTGTTATCTGAAAATCATCTGAGTTACAGACGTAGCTCTATGTACATGAAGATGCAATCATCCACATTATGAAATTTCACATGTTTCCCTTTCCCTGAGGACCATCTCTTCTCCTTTCAGTACAGATTAGATGTTCCCATGCCTTCTGACATGTCCCGTATTTTGCTCCACTCTTTTTGAACTTAATCAGAGGCTAGCCTCAGATCTCTCCTCCAGAGGAATATTCATAAATTTTATGATAGCTGCTTCCTCTCCAAAAAAGGAGAGGTTTTTGCTCACTTCTAGATTTATAACTGCACTCAAGATAGAGTCCTGAATCCAAAATGTCTGACCCTCCAGAAAGCAAAATGTGAAATAAGACCATTTTCACTTTTGTTCACTTGCCCCATATCCACCATATTGCAAAACTTCCCGTAAAAGATTGCAGGAAAGCTCTGGATCAAATTTCACACTAATTCATAGCAATTCTTTGCCCATGTGTTTATGTACTCTCTTTCTGGTTCCATAATGGTTTTACAACAACTAAGCCTTTATGGTGAGCATATCTGAGTTTTCCTTTTCCTTTGAATCACATTTCAGATTTCTCTTTCTATATTAATAAACTTTGGAGTATGTGCTTTCTAATTAAGTCAAGCCTAAAACAGTTTGAAAATAACAGGTTCAGCTCAGGGAATCCAGATACATTATAGTTTTTAATCTTCACAATACCCTTTAAATTAATATTACTTCTCTCCATCTTACTAGTGAGTTAACAGAGACTCAGAAGCTTCAGCAAAATCTCAGAGTCCTACAATTTGAAGTTATGGAGGAAGAAAGAACTGTCACCCAGAAGTTTTTCACTCAAAACCCCTAGTTAGTTCATAATAATACATAGCTTTTCAAAATAGTCAAAAAGCCCAAATAGGCTGTGGCCATTACTTGTTTAGACAACCATGTAGAACAGAGATCCACAGCTAATATTTAAAATGATTATCTGAATCCGTTAAGTTATATTTTATTCAATATAGTTCTTTAAGACTTTGAAATTCTAATACACTTCAAGAATGTTCAACACTATGGTTTATTTCTTCCTCTTTCAAGTTTTAACATCATTAAGAGCACATAAATCTCTTTTTCAAACATCCAAGACAATGCATTCTCGTGATTTTAAGAAGTCACGGTCTTAAAGTCAACATAGTTTTACTTTTTGTTACTTGTACTGTTCTTAAATTAGCCATCCCTTGTTCTAACGTTAACTCTGTAGCCACAGTAAATTTACAAGGATAATTACTCTCCTGTGCCCATCAGGTGAATGATAAACAGCACATTTTACTACTCAAGTTTATAGTGTATTTTATGTTTGAGCAAATATAGGTGAACACTCCTGTTCATTGACATGTCATTTCTTAGCATCAAGATAAACTTACTTTTACAATGTTCCTAACAAAAAAACTTTCAGAATCTTTACCTTTACACTAGAAGTTTATTAACTTATTTGATAAAACATTAAAATAGGCTATAATACTTACATATTTTTCTTGACACATATCTCTACTATCTCTGAGAGAAACTGGACTTTGCTAAACTTCATACCAATTAATGAAATAAACTTCCAGTATTGAGACAATCACAACAAGGGCTCAAAATAAATAGATTCTGGTTTTTAAAAGAATGGTAAACCACATCATTTAACAAAAATCAATTTTGCCCACATTCTAGTATTATAATTTTCTTAATAATATTATTACACTGTGTTCAGCAAAACCCATGAACTCATTAATTTTAAGACTGTTGACCAGAATAAAAAGCCATGGAAATACATGCTAGTTAGTACAACTTTTCCAGTCTGTGACAGCTGCTTTTTGACTCTCTCAATTGCATTATAAGTCTGTGATAAATCTCACACATCTTACCGTCAGTTTCTCCTCTAAATTCTCATTTAATAAGCTTCCTTTTTCATGCTTTTCAAACTCCATGTTGAAAGAGAATGTGAGAGAGAGACAGAGACAGAGAGACAGTGGGAGAAAGAGAGAGAAACAGAAAAAGAGATGCAGATTCTGTCTAGAAAATGATTTGATGTGCTTACATGTTAGATATTGCAGGACATTCCAAGTTGTGAGAGCTCAGGACACTATCAGAAAGCCCTGGCGATAATTTCTGGTTAGCTAGTGTTTCCATTTATAGATGTTCAAACCCCATAAACAGAGTACTGAAGAGAAGTCAGGCAGCTGGCCTCAGATAATGATAAATGTCACTAGATATAAAAGCAAAGTCTTCAACAAGAGAATATTCTGACAGGTTAGGTTCCTTGAACCATGAAAGATGCATGTGACAAAAAGCTACTATCAAAGAATTCATTCATAGCATTGGAACAGAATAAAATATACTCTAGAACACAGACCTAATAAATCTGTTTACAAAGGACAAATGTAATAGTCTTGTAGCCAATATGAATCAGCCAGCCTAGTTCTTCCAAATTCCAATTTGGGTCTTGGTAGTCCAGACATTTATGCATTATTTTGTGGCTCAAAAGTTTAAAAAGCCGCTTATAGAAAAAAGATAACAAAGGATAGCTAGTTAGAACGATTAACACAAAATACATATATTCAAGGGGTATTGCTAATGTTATTCTGAAAAGTTGGCAAGTGATGTTTAGAAACACCAAGAAATAAAAGTGGTGTTTCTCTTCATAAAAAAAAACAAAAAACTAATTATACTCTTCATTATCCTGGTTTTTCTACTGGGAACAAAGTCAGGACATAGGAAATGTAGGAAATGAAATTCATTTTTCCAATGGAACAAATGTTTTCAGAATTCTTTCAAAATTGTTTCATGTCTAAAAGAAAATTAATTGTGTGACTCGATGGTAATTAACTCTCCCTGTTTTTTTGCAAAACCAGATATGTGGATGGAAATAAAAAATAAAAATGACTTTCAGAGTAAGCTAACATTGATCTCTATGGTAGTCTAATCCCTTGGCCTCTTTGAAACATTTAAACAACTGTTTCTGACCTTAACTCAAATTTCCTATCAGTTTTTCCTTCACTCTAAGAAAACATTTCAGGAAATGTACTGTAAGGCTCCATCCTTTAGAGTGATTATAGCTGGTTCTCCGTTGCCAGGCAAAGTCGTTCTAGAGCTTATTCTGCATCATGATGAAAGGGCTAAGGATCTCAGACGTGAAATGCTTAGGAAGAAATAAACCTAGCCAGCCTTGCTTCAGAGTGATGACTTCAGAAACATGGTATCAGACTCATGGGCAAAAGGGACTTCCCTCTTTGGCTCACTCTGCATTCCAGAAAAGAAAATCATACAAGCCTATTGCCCTAACAAGTTTGCAGACTGATGTCTTACAGGTTTACTAGCATGCAAGATTGTATGTCAAAAGCAAGTAGTCATTGAAATTTTATGTAAGGAACTTCCAAAATCTCTCCAGGAAAATAAAAAAGCATGCAATGGTTGCAAAAGGAAACTCCATTTTTTTGGTTTTATGCCTGAAGGTGAAATTTGGGATCCATTTAGAAGCACAGGGATGGTGGAGTGCAGAACTAGTTGGGAAGAACAGTGATAATGAGAGGGATGTACCAGCGATGTCCCCCACCAAGGATAAAAAGTTTCACTTCAGCAAACATGTACTAAGAACCTATAACAGATTAAGATTATTCCAGGTGCAGACAGATTCTTTTAAATAACAAATAATAATCATAGGATTAAAAGATATAATTTCTACTTTTCTTCCCTCAACAAACTCACAATGTAGGCATGACTAGATAGAAGTAGGATAAGAATACTCTCACTGATCACATTTTAATAGCACTCACCTTGTGCCAGGAACTTCTTTAAGGCTCTACATGTATTATCTCAATTCTCAGAACAATTCTAGACAGTAGGTACTATTATCTTCACCACGGTTATGGGCTGAATTGTAACCCCTCCCCCACTCATGTCGATGTCTTCACACTTAGCATTTCCAAATAAGGTTATATTTGAAAATAGGATATTTAAAGAGATAATGAAGGTAAAATGAGGTCATTAGGGTAGGCACTAATCCAGTCTGACTTGTGTCCTTATAAGAAGAGGAGATTAAGACACAAATACAAAAATTAGAGAAGACCATGTGAAGACACAGAGAGAAGACAGCTATTCTACAGGCTAAGGAGCCTGTAGAGGCCTTCAGAAGAAACCAATGCTGCCTACACCTTGACCTTAGACTTCCAGCCTCTAGAACTGGGAGGAAAGGATATTTCTATTAAGCCACCCATCTTATGGTATTTTTTGAGTTAAAAATAATAATAATAATACAATTATACAACTAACTGGTGGCACTCAAGTTCCGTGGCCCAAGCTCCTAACCACTGGGTGTGTTAGGACCTCTGAACAAGTTCATCCCAGCCATGACAGGGAAAGTGGGTGAATAGCACCACCACTCTATGGTGAATGCTGTCTACTCCATCCATTTACAGAGGTAGGTTTAAAGATATTCTCATTTTTGTAATGCTTATTTATTTTGAGAGAGAGAAAACACAGTGGGGAAGGGGCAGAGAAAGAGGGAGAGAGAGAATCCCAAGCAGGTTCCATGCCATTAGGGCAGAGCCCCAGCACTGGGGCTTGAACCGATAAACCCTGGGATCATGACCTGAACTGAAACCAAAAGCTGGACACCTAACCCACTGAGCCACCTGGGTATCCCTAAAAATACTCTAGATATGTGCTAGAAACAGGGTTTTATTTTTCTTTTTGTTTTTTAGGTAAAAGATGCCTATGCTAAAGCTGGCACTTGTCCATTTACTAGTCAAACAGCAGAGACTGGACCACACTGGTCTCCTCTCTGTTTGTCTGTCACCACCAGTATTTTCCTTCCTCTGACAGGAATGCTCTCTCCCTAGATAGTCATGTGGATCCCTTCTCACTTCATCTAGATCTTCCACAAGGACCTCAGCTAAAATAGCAAACTCTGTCCACCCACTTGCTGTGTGTTCTTCCTTATAGCTCCTATCTGGCTTTATATTATTTCACATGATATTTTAAGTGTATCCATATCTATTTATTTGTCATTTGTCTCTTCCAGTAGAGTATAACCACCAGAGCATGCTTTATGTAACACTTTACCCAGGCACTTAGAACATAGTAAGGACCAAATAAATTTTTGTGAAGGAAAGAGGACAGGAGGGAGAGAAAAGACGGAGGGATGGAGAAAGTAAGGGAGGTACGGGAGGGAAAAGTATTAAATGGATGTGACTTAAGACACTTAGAATACTATTATTTGAATGATTTTTTGGTCAGCAACAGTGGAACAAAATGCATTTGTCCAACAAAAATCATGTTACAGATTAACACAATATTGACTATTCACTTATCTTACTCAAATAACAAACTACTGGCATAAAGGAGAATTATATAGACATAAGAGGCAGGAAGACTTAGACCCATTTCCAGATTCTGTCACTTTCTAGGGTCACTTTGAATAAATTAATCCTCAGTTTCTGTTCCCTTTCCCTTAAAATAAAGGGATTATATCAACCTCTGAATGTTATTACAAAAATTAAATGTAGTAATGTGTGAAAGAACTTAATACCAGTGTTGAGAAGGTTTTCAGTAAAAGTGGGTGCCATTATTTCCCTGGACTATGTTAAGTTAATCTAGAAAAAAGTTACTTCAAAGATAGTACCAACACCCTAACAAATATGGCACAAAAGTTCACAGAGACAGTAGGAGAAAACATTTATAAGTCATTCATCTGATAAGAGACTTTTATCCAGATTATATAAAGAACTCTTACAACTCAATAGTACAAAGTACAAATAACTGAGTTTAAAAATAGCTGAAGGATTTTAATAGACGTGTCTCCAAAGAAGACAAACAAATGGCCAACAAGCATATTAAAAGACGTGATTAGAGAACACAAATCAAAACCACAAGGAGAGAAGACTTCACACCCACGAGGATGGCTAAAATCAAATAATAGACAGTAACAGGCACTGGTAACAAGTGGATAAGCTGGAACCCTCCTACGTTGCTGGTGGGACTGTAAAGTTGAACAGCCACTTAAAATTATTTTTAATATTTATTTATTTTTGATAGAACAAACATAAGCAGGAGAGGGGCAGAGAGAGACAGGGAGACAGAAAATCTGAAGCAGGCTCTATGCTGTCAGTGCAGAGTCTAACTCTTGACTTCGACTCAGATCATGAACTCACAAACCTATGAGATCATGACTTGTGTCGGAGTCAAGAGTTGGATGCTTTATTGACTAAGCCACTCAGACACCCCACGAACAGTCATTTTAGAAAACAATGTGGCAGCTCCTCAACATTTTATATATAGAGTTATGTGACCCAGCAATTTCACTTCTAGGCATACACACAAGAACTAATAACACATGTCCACACAAAATATTGCACACACATGTTCATGACACCATTACTCACAACAGTCAGAAAATGGAAACACAAATGTCGATCAACACATGAATGGCGAAATACTGTGACATGTCATACATGGTGTATTATTCATCAATAAAAAGGAATGAAGTATTGATACACAACATGGATGAACTTTGAAAATATAAGCAAAAGAAGATAGTGCAAAAAAAGCCACATATTACATGACTATTTATATGAACCATCTGGAATAATTGGCAAGTCCATAGGAACAGAAAGATAACTGGCATTTGCCAGGGGATGGGAGGGGTGGCAAAATGAGGAGCGACTGCTAACAGATATGGGACTTCCTCTTGAGGTGATGAAAATGTCCTGAAATCAGACAGTCAGGATGACTCCACAACTCTGAATATTCAAAAAACCACTGGATGGTGTGTGTACTTTAAAAGAGTGAATTCTATCTCAATAAAGCTTTTATTTAAAAAAGAAAAACAGACAAAGATCTGTAAGTCCTTTTTAAAGTGGAAATGTATCATTTTTTTTCCAGAAACATAATGTAACAGGTCACTCCAAACAGGAAATTAAACTCGATGCCATCACAGGCAAGCAAGAATTCCATTCCGTCAGCAAATAAGAGTTACTTCAGATACTGGCACCTCTCCTATACTTTGCGTCATCGTCATGTGCCTCTTATGGTGGGTGAAATCTCAGCTGATCAGATTTTGTGCCTATATTCAAAAACTGGGGGGAGTGGGGGTTGTAGCCATGTGCATCTGTAGGGTCCGAGAATGAAATACACTTGGTTTTGTTTTTAACAGTGATTCCCCCACCTCTGCCATTTAAAGAGCTTTTACCTCCATAGCAAAAGCACAGATGGGTGCTCTACTTCTGAAACCATGCCACGAGGCATGAAAAACAAATGCTGTTTTCTTTTGAAAAAACAACAATCTGCAAAGTATGGGGTACACAACTGAGAATCTTCCTCATTTGTGCTCCAAGGATAAATAGCTTTTTATCAAGAAGGGGATCCTCTTCTGAGACCATGAATGCCTTTTTCATGGGTTGATCAGTCCACATAGCAACTGCAGGACATGGTAGGTCCTGTATGTTCTCCACAGTCAGATCAGAAGCCCATGGAACCCCCGCGCCCATTTAGAGGTGGACCAGGGAACTATGCTAAGCAAATGCCTCCAGGTGCCATAGCCTGTTGCAAAATCACATGAGAAATGTGTTTCCTGTGGTACCCAAGAGCAAAATGCAAATCTAGCTTAGACCTAGCACTGAAAACTCATCTCAAACAGCTAACTTTTAACCTACTGGTGTTGCTTCTAGTTCAAAATTTACACCCACGTGTCTGGAAGGCTCTGTTTGACAGTCAGATGGGATGGGTTGGGGCAGAGAGGGGGGTTGGCAGTGAAAAACAGAATGCACAGATTGGTTCCCAGAAGTTTCTAGTTTTCCCAGCACCCCTACCTGAGTCTCTTTATGAGGTAGGGCAACTATAAACCCTCAAGCAGCATCTTTGAACTCTTCTTCCAGAAACTTCCTCTCATCTTCTCATCTGTCTGTGCATCTGGAAAACAGGCAAACATAGGAAGATGTTTAATGTCCTCACCATCACCACTCATAAGCCTCATTTCTGGCTTCTGCAGGCCAGAAGCACAGGATGCTAAGAGTTATGGTACATGGCCACAGTTTGTGAAAAGATAATGCCTACAAAGGAATTTAAGTCAAATTTTAACTATATAATAAACATTTCTGTCATCTGATCTGCCAAGTAGACACAAAAGCAAACCCTAAAATATCAGTATAGGATAATTACGATAATAGCAGCTTAACAAATTTGTACCTTTGTAATTGCCACCCTTCAGTGAAACATAAACCTTCTTTACTGGAATATGATATATTTTTTTACTCCTTCTGATACTATTTGTGCCCCTATTTTGGCTCTGGGCCATGTTTTAAAAATGACTGTAGAAAAGACATTTCAGTCAATGTAAGGAAAGAGACATTTTGTTGATAAAATCGGCAGAGCATTTGTTTGGAACATTAGAAAACAGTTCAATCAAGCGAGAGCTCCAAGAACTTTGCAAAGTGCTAGCTTTCTGAATGTGTGCATCTGCAAAAAGCAATCCTTTTATCAATACTTACTGAAAACTAAAATGTGAGGCACAAAAAACTAATACCAATATGATAATTTATAAATAACAGTAATTCTGTTATCAAACTAAACCCATACCTCAAGAGTCTACAACATACAAGCCGATTAAAAGCCCTTGGGAATCAAATTCCAGCATGTTCCATTTTTTCCACTATTCTATATCCAGCACCTAAAATTTTCAAGGGACTTATGAGATATTTTCTCTTGTTCATGGCGACAGCCACGATGTGTGGGTTGAATAAGCTTTTGCTCTTGCATTTGGGAATACTCGCTATATTTCCAGATCTTTTGAATAGTAGATATACTTCCCAATAGTGTCCTTTTCTCACACACACACACACAAACACAAACACAACTACCACAACCAACATTGCTGTTTCAGGGGTGAAGACAACAGCCAACTTAAAACTGATAAAGCTTCAGGAAAAAGGACTCAGAAATGGAAGGTTTGGGAATATTGGGATTATAATGTGTATTGAGAAAAGAGCTCTGGATGGAAGTTTTTCTGTGTCTTTAGGGCTTAATCAAAGCAACCAGATGCACCACTGTAGCTCACTGGTCCCCTAAACCCAGCAGCTTAGTTGTGGCCATTGTGGTGACATGACAAATCACTTTGCCCCCCAAATAACAGCTCCATGCCCTTTGAGATAGCGTGCCCAGGATATACTATCAAATTTATCAGTTGAAATTGAAACATGTTCCAAAGCAGCATGCACTTATACAGAAAGAATGCTTACCTTTCAAAGGACTTGGAAGCAGCCTGCTGGACGATAATCCATCGGGGAGGTCACCGGCCACATTCCCAGAGCAGCTGACCCTGTCAGTCTTTGGAAAGGACTGTTTACTCTGTAACTAACACTGAATATCAGGTGCAAGATACAGAAACTAAATTTAAAAAAGTTAGACATAAACCTCTTCCCCAAGGGGACCATTTCACGAGAACAGTAGTTGCTAAGTGTCCCCAGATGATTTCTTTGTACGAATGTCTTGGCAGTAGTGGAGATTTGGAGTCAAGTGTTGAAAAAGTTTTTGCAGTATATCCAACTATCTTCTACTTTTTAGTGTACTGATGAAAATTCTTTAAGCTTACCTAAGGTCATGAGTGGTAGGTGAGGAAAATGTTACTGAAAATAGAGTTTCTTTTCTATTTGTATTGATTGGATTTTTAAAAATACAATGGAAAGTCCTCCTATAAGAAACGCCAATTGCTCCGGGGAAGAAAAGTCAGAATTATGTAGTAGGTGGCCGTGCGAGGCTGAAGAGACTCCACAGTCCTCACAATTGCCTTGCTATCCAGCCACCAGTGAATATCCAGAGGGGAGATTGTTGGCTCACAAACTGGCCCCCATTCACGGAAGGCAAAGAGAGACTGAAGGGGGAGGCAGGCTACTCGGATCAGCAGGGGGAAGGTTTAATAACGAAGGGAACTTACATATAGTAAGTTGGGTAGGATAAGTAGGTCTCTGCACCTGTCCACCAGAATCTTAACAGCTAATTATACAGAAGCCTTAACAGGGTTCAGTAACATGTACCATCCAGCTGGTCTCCCCAACACATTGCTCTCCCAAGGCTGTGTCCTTGAAATGGCCCCTTCTGTGGGAACAATAGGTCAAATGTATATTCCAAAGACAGGGAAGGAGATCAGGAGCCTCCAATTGCCTCCAACTGCCTGAGGGTCATGCAGAGGTCACGTCCTTTTGATGACCTCCTACAACAGAGACCTCCATTGCACCTTCCTCATTTCCTAGAAATTCCTTTCCCTAGTTACTCGCAACAGAGTGAGTCCATGTTACCCCCAATGACCACTAATGAACGTCCAGCCTGTATAGAGGGTTATCCAACTTTGGCTCCTGGTTTACTTACAGGCTGCTCTTAAACCATAGCCCCAGAAACTATGTTTGAAAAACAAATTATTACCCATTCATTTCATTATCAGTTGAAAATATATTATCCTAGATTGTCTTTGTCATCCCACCCAGTACACCACCTCACCCTGAATTTTAAGGAAATATCACAATCATATATTCACCATTTGAAAATCTTGTCAACAGTGTTCTCTTTCACAATTCCACTAATTTAATTGATTTATGTTGACAATTTCTAACAAAATACTCATGTAAAACACAATGTTATTTTAAGGTATCATTCCATTCTTTTTCATTCGGGTTAGTAATTTGAAAATTAGTCGTTGAACAGCACATCCACGCCACTGTGCTGGTACTCATAGTCAACCATCAGGAGCTTATTTAAGAGTGAACAGAATCACATAGAGCAATGCACCAAAGCAAGCTTAATGTAGTAAGTGCTAACTTGAGAGTATAAGAGATGTACTTTGGAAGCCAAAGGAGAGGACATTCTGGCTGGAGACACTGAAGATGATTTTACGCAGATGTTGGCTTTCGGCTGGGACATATTAGTCCTTGCTACTAAAAGTGGTCCTTGAACAGCAACAGTGACCTCATGTGGGACCTACATTGTTAGAAACTCACAATCTTGGATACCACCCAGACCTATTAAGTGAGAATCTACCTTTTAACAAGACGCACAGGTGATTTCTATAGGCATGAAAGTTTAAGAAGCGCTGATTTAACTACTTTTAGAATTGATAGAGAAAATAGCAAGAAGAAATTGTCAAGTGTGAACTAAAATAATGGAGGCCAGAATATGGACAATGAGCTTGAGGAATGGCAAGTGTACATGGAAGATTTATGGAATACATATGGACAATTGACAGCTATTACCTATCAGTGACAATAGAAAACACTACGACCACTTGCTAGGAGCCAGTGACTCTGCTAAGCAATTGATACAATCCCATCTCATCTTAGGCCCTCAACAACCCCACCAGGGGACTGTGTCATTGTGCAGAATGGGCGACTGACACAGAGGCCAAGCATACATAACAAAGAGAAGAACCAGGATTACTCCTAAGCCAGAGCTCTCAGCCACTACCTGCTGTAAGTCTAGCATTTTCTGGACTGGGAACATATATCCCAGGCCAGTTTTTCCTGAAAAATGCTCCCTTAGAGAGCAACCAGAGGGCCCCAAATCCCACGGACAGTATATCTGAGGTAGCCCAATCTCTATCCCTCCTTTCCTCCTTTTTTTTAAAGTTTATTTATTTAATTTGAGAGAGAGAGAGCATGAGCAGGGGAGGGGCAGAGAGAGAGAGAGAGAGAGAGAGAGAGAATCTCAACTGGGCTCACACTGTCAGTGCAGAGCCTGATGCAGGGTTCAAATTCACAAACTGTGAGATCATGACCTGAGCCATAATCAAGAGTTAGAGTTTCAACAGCCTGAGCCACCCAGGCACCCTTCTTCTTTCTTAAACTCTCACACCTGATAGAATCAGGAGAGATTTCCAAGATTCCTTTGTTGCCTAAGGTATTCTTTCATTAAAAACTTTTAAAAAATGTTATTACTAACCAAATTCATAGACACTGTAGAAAATTTTGAATCTACAAAAATACAAGAAATACAAAAACACAAAAATAAAAAAATATTATTTCTCTGTAAAGCCATAACTCAAATATTAACAAATATTAAGTTATTTGACATTTAACAGTTAAATGTGATTTAACAGTGATTTAACAGTTAACTGTGATTACTTCACGGTTAACATCAAGGTATATTTCTTTCCAAGTTTGTTCACATATTTATAATTTTCAGTATAATTGCGATTATAGCCTGTATTTTTTACTGGATAACACGTTATGAACACTGTCTCCAGTCATCAGTTCTTTAATCCATGGGCATTTCTAATGCTTTGCTGGTGGCAAATATGATTTTTGTCAGAGCGGGCCACAAGTCAGGGACAGGAGTCAGATAATGGCAAAAGTGAGGAAAACGGGCTGGATGTAACCGGCCTTAATGAATGGTTCTCTCCTTTATCATCCTAAAATTGAAATTTGTCATATTAGGTTTTCTTAAAATAACAAGTAAGTGTATGTTAGAGTCAAATGAAATTATCACACGTCCCCAAAATCAGTAAAATAGGACCAGAAGCAGCACTGTAATTCTGTGGCACAAATGACCTATGCTTCTTAGTTCTACAAACAATGTATCAGCACGAGTGCTTGATAAAATATCCACTGTTCTTCAAAGAAAATAAAAATTATTCTATTTATGATGATGATACTTCAGTAGTGACACATCCTCATTTTGTATATATTTTTTAAATATCCAAAAAGTAAAGGCATTTCATTTACTTATACTTGATTGCAGGTAACAGAAACTGAATTGAGAAAAAAATTCTAAAAATGGTAATAATAATATAAGGACACAAGAATATCTCATGGTATTCAGCCAGGCCTCTTAAGACTAATACTAAAACCTAGAAAGTCAAGGAAGGAGGCAAGATGGCAGAGAAGTAGGCAGCTCCGTACATTGCACTCCCCCCATCTTTCAAACGGAGAAGGCCTGAAGCCATAGGAACCCTTACAGAATCCAGGAGTTGGGGAGGAAAAGGAGCAGAGTCCGCTGAGAAAATCTTCTAGCGGGAGTGCGAACTGGGGAAGATAAAATCGGGCCAGGACCAGAGACACAGAGGGAGGGGAAGGAGCCCCCTTTGCAGGGAACCCCGGTGAGTCGAGGGGAAAAGAAAGAGTGGCTGAAACTGCTCAAGGAACTGCCCCTGTCCCTGGAGAAGAGAAAAACCTCGGCTCGGGACACAGAGGGACCCGGTTTCCTGCTGTCCCCCTGACTCCAGGCAGGATGCACTGGTCCCAGGTGACCCCAGGAGAAACTGCTCCTGGCTCGCCAGCTCAAACTGGAGGGGACGTGCCTTTGTGCTTCTGGCTCAATCCCCAGGGGGGAGGCGAGAGGCTTGAAACTGCTCTGAGGGACTCACCCGTGAGCTTATATTTCGGGCGACAGGACACAGAAGGATCCGGTTTCCTGCTGTCCACCTGACCCTAGGAGGGATGCACTCATCCCGGACGACCGAGGGAGAAACTGTTCCTCGCTCACCAGCTTGACCTGGAGGGGACTCGGCAGCACCTGAAGCCACATCTTTGTGCTTCTGGCTTGGCTCGATGCCCGGGAGGGCGGGGTGGGCGGGGAGACGCTTGAAACTGCTCTGAGGGATTCAGGTGATATCAATGCAGCAGGCGGACTAAGATCTGGAAACGAGGCCTGGCTTGGGCTATAGAGCATGGCCCACCTTGGCTACGCCCCTGGCACAGGGAGATCACACCCAAAAGAGTGAATTGCAATGCTTGGTTTGAGAAGGTACTGGGGCGCTGCCACTTTTCTCCCCACAACCACCAAGGCAGTACCCCCGCGGGATGCACTGAAGGCTAAAACCTGCCTATACCAAACCACGCCCATGCCNTTTTTTTTTTTTTTCCAGAGCCCAAGACCAACATGGATGCACTGCCCTGATTAATTCTGGTCACTGGCTTGCTTAAACAGTCACATTTAATCCATTCTCTAGATGTATATTCTACACCTCCACTGCTACCTTTTTATCTCTCTCTCTCTCTGGAGAAATCAGACTATATAGTTCCTCTGAGTAGCATTATTGACATTTCTTTCACCTCTTGTCGAACCATATTCCCCTCTTTCTCCCTCTGAATTAAGCCTCTTAATCTCTCTGCCTACTCATTTCATTTCCAGTTTCGCTTCCTTCCCACCCTGTCATTTCTCTCTTTGTATATGCTCTTCCATCAGCACTGCATACACCCAGCTCTTTATTTGTAGCTGGGAATTCTGGTTCTAGGCTTTAGATGGTTTTTTCTTTTTTCTTTTTTATGTATTTTTAAATTTATTATTTGTCTTCCCTCCTTCCTCTTTTTTTTTTTTGTATGTGTCCCTTCCTCTTTTTCTTTTTCCCTTTCAGTTTGTGTGTTTGTTGGATTTGTCTGTGCATTTGTGTACCTTTGTTCCCTATGTGCTTGTCTGGTTTTTTTTCCCCAGGACTACCTCAAGAAACAAGCCAAAATACACATGGTGGAGAGTCCTAAATACCACTACGAGTNAGAACACGAAAGGAGAGCTCGAGAGCTCAGGGATACAATCAAATGGAATAATATTCATATCATAGGAATTCCAGAAGAGGAAGAGAGAGGGAAAGGCGCTNCAAAGTAACTAGGGATAAAAGGGCCCTAACATACAAAGGGAAATCTATCAGAGTGGTGACAGACCTATCTACTGAAACTTGGCAGGCCAGAAAAAATGACAGGAAGTCTTCAATGTGATGAACAGAAAAAATATGCAGCCAAGAAGCCTCTATCCAGCAAGTCTGTCATTCAGAATAGAAGGAGAGATAAAAGTCTTTCCAAATAAACAAAAATTGAAAGAATTTGTCACCACTAAACCAGCCCTACAAGAAATCCTGAGGGGGACTCTATGAGGGAAATGTTGCAAGGAACGCAAAGTACCAGAGACACTACCACAAGCATGAATCCCACAAAGGACACGATGACTCTAAACCCATACTGTTCAATAATAACACTGAATGTAAATGGACTAAATGCCCCAATCAAAAGACATAGGGTAGCAGAATGGATAAAAAAATAAAATCCATCTATTTGCTGTGTACAAGAAACTCATTTTAGACTGGAGGACACTTTCAGATTGAAAGTAAGGGGATGGAGAAATATCTATCATACTACTGGAAGTCAAAAGAAAGCTGGAGTAGCTATACTTATATCAGACAAACTGAACTTTAAAGTAAAGACAGTAACAAGGGATGAAGAAGGGCATTATATAATAATTACAGGGTCTATCAATCAAGAAGAGCTAACAATTATAAATTTCTATGCACCAAATATGGGAGCAACTAAATATATAAAACAATCATAAACAATATTATGGATAAGAATGTGCTAAAAGCAGAGGACTTTAATACCCCACTTACAGCAATGGATAGATCCACTAGACAGAAATTCACTAAAGAAACAATGGACTAGAATGACACATTGGACCACATGGATTAGAAAGATATATTTAGAACTATACATCCTGAAGCCATGGAATTCACTTTCTTCTCACATGCACATGGCACATTCTCCAAGATAGATCACATACTATGACATCAAGCAGCCCTCAATAAATATAAAAGAATTGAGATTATACCATGCACACTTTCAGATCACAATGTTATGAAACTTGAGATCAATCACAGGAAGAAGTCTGGAAAACCTCCAAAAACATGGAGATTAAAGAACACCCTACTAAAGAATGAAAAGGCCAACCAGGCAATTAGAGAAGAAATTTAAAAATATATGGAAACAAATGAAAATGAAAATACAACAATCCAAACTCTATAAGATGTGGCAAAGGCAGTCCTAAGAGGAAAGTACATTGCACTCCAGGCNCACTTTGATTCCCAAGCCAGACACAGACCCAGGAAAAAAAAAAAAAAAGGTCAATATCTTTGATGAATACAGATGCAAAATTCCTCAACCAGATACTTGCAAATCGAATCCAACAGCACATAAAAAGAAATATCCACCATGATCAAGTGGGATACATTCCTGGGTTACAGGGCTGGTACAATATCTGTAAATCAGTCAATGTGATACATCACATTAACAAAAGAAAAGATAAAAACCATATGATCCTGTTGATAGATGCAGAAAAAGCCTTCGACAAAATACAGTACCCATTCTTAATAAAGACCCTCGAGAAAGTCGGGATAGAAGGAACTTACTTAAACNATCCATTAATTCAGCAACGTTGCAGGATACAAAGTCGATGTACAGAAATCAGTTGCATTTTTATACATCAACAATGAAGCAACNGAACAAACTGAGGGCTGATGGGGGTGGGGGAAAGGGGGAGGGAGGTGATGGGCATGGAGGAGGGCACTTGGGATGAGCACTAGGTTTTATATGGAAACCTACTGGACAGTAAACTATTTTTAAAAAAATAAAACCTAGAAAGTCATCACAAACCAGTTTTTCTAGAAGATCCTATGACCTCTTGTCTTTTTCTTTCTTTGTCTAGCTGCTTTCTTCTTCGTTTTCTGAAAGTTTGTTTTCTTTGTGCAAGTTGGGATAAATGTCAGCACCTCCAGTCCAAAATTCATGTATACAAACTGACTTGCTTTCTCTGAATTCTCAGTTTTAAATTCCCAGCAGAGAGAAACCATTTTGCCTAAGTAGAGTCAGGTGTCCATTCTGAGCCAATCTGCCATAGCAGTGGAATGTGGAGAGGGAAGCCAAGTAGGGTCACAAATTCCCAACACAAAAGAGCAGAGGAGACATAATTGCAGGGGTCTACTAAAAATTGGGAAAACAAAACAAATAAAAAGTAAGGCCAATGTTAATATTTTGGTGGATTTTCTTCCAGTCTTTTTTCTATTCTTAGATTCGATGATATTGCCTTCCAGGCTTTTTTAGAGACAGTCTATTTTAGCTGTGACAATTTTAGACTTTAATATTAGAATGTATGATCTTACTATAAAATTTTGAAAAACATTTTATATCAAAAGCCCCAGTTAGTGATATATCACATTTCACTAACCCCTTATTGTTGGAAACTTAGGTTGTTTCTAGTCTTCCAGGGTTTCAAGCAAATCTGAGATGAGCATCTCAGTGTGCAGAAAGCTATATCTTTGAATTATTTTATTAAAATTGACTCCCAGACACTGGATTTTCCCAGACTAAGAAAAAAAAAAACATTACAAGTTCTTAACAGGTAGTGCTAAATTTCTTTTTTAAAGGGTTACAGAGGTGTGTGCCCTTTACATATCCTACTCATCACAAGGTGTATTTTAAAATATGCCATAGTGGACACTTAAGAAAGACATAACATTTACTGTTATTCTTAAGGCAGTACAAGTGCAAACATGGCTTCTATATGATTGTTGAGGTGCCATCACCACACATTGGCCAATTAGCTAACACCAAACCTTCTTTAATGGCAGAATCCAACATGTAATCTTTCCCTTGTACCACCCTTCATTCATCCAGAAAACACTGACTGAACATCTATTCACTTCCAAGCACTATGAAAAACTTGGTGATAAAAAGAAAGTGATACACAGTCCCTGTCTCTACGGGGATTGTTACACAAAGGATGAAGAGAATAGGTTATAGACACAGAGAAGTAACACTGGATTCTACTGAGGGCTGCCCTGCTTAACTCTGGAACTGATTCAGTGATAACCTACCTTCCAGGTCCTCTGGCCAGCCCTGGTCCAAACCTACACTCCAGGAAAGCCCAAGCAAGGAATGGGAGGGAGTGGTTCTGAACACATTCCAGCTCCAAAGCCCAGGCCTATCAGGCACACTCTGGCTTAGCTGAAAGAAGAGTGCCAACAAATATGAGTGGGTGAGATGTCCCTATGGACCTTATTTCGGATATAGCAAAGTTGCAAGCCCAACTGTCACATCTGAAGCAGACGAAATGTACACTCAATACAAGACACTCATGAAAACATTCTGACTCTCTCTCATTGACAAGTGACTAACATAAATGTTGTTCCCAATTTGAGAAGTTTATTGAGGCATCATTGAGAATTAAGGAACTGAGACAACAGTACACAGTTAATGTATTTCTCAAGTTAGACGGGGTGTTAATATCACCACATAAAACCCAGTCTTTGTGATTATCTGAGTACCAGCTGTGCACTGATCAGGAACAGGAGAGGAATTTTGTTAATCATCATTACCCAGAGGAAAATAATTAGTTGCTTTGTAGGGAGAACAAAAAACAAATGTTGCTATTTCCATTTTAATTTCAACCACTGAGGCTGATAAAACTCAAATTTGGTGTATGTATTTTATGAAAATTATAAACTCGTTAGCACAGCATTAGCAGATTGCATGTTAATCTTCATGTCCATAAATTAATTGGCACACTATTCACTGGATGATTGATACACTGTTTTTAGGGGCCATGAAAGAACTACCAAACCAGGAAGTAAAAGGGGAGACTCAAACCCCCTTGAAGAGGATCGTGCAATCCAGCTTTCTCAAGATTTCAAAACATGTAAAAGTCTCTCTGATCCCATTTCCTTTTTACAAACATGATAAATTGACTTTCATTCTCCTCCGCACCTTGCAAATGAATTTCAGAACCATTACATCAGACTGACATGGAGTACTTATTAGTCTAAGTTAAGAATTCAGATCAATCATAGCCGCCCCTTCTCAGGAGCCATCAAACATGAGGACCCACCTGTCCACCTGGACAGGGAATCACTGTTTGGAACAGATTATGGTATCTGTGAAATATTAAAGACAGCAGTTGACCATTTGAGTAGCTCAAAGATGCTAAAACTTTCCGGGGAGACCAAAAAATTATTTTAAAACTTGTGGCGCTTTGAAGAAGTCTACAGATTTCAAAATGCAGGGAGATGCAAATTCAAAAACAAAAGCCTCTGAGGAAATTGGGCCTGGGGACAAATAAGCAGTCATGCCCTTGCCCGAGGATCTAAAACCCAAGCCTAGACCTACAAATCCTGAATGATTCAAATCCATCTCTCTTCACATTTTCCTGCCAGTAATGAAGACATTTATTTATGTGTGTCACCAGACATCTTCCAATTGATCAGCTTTGCCATCTAGGTCCAAATTAGAGCTTGGAGCTGAGGATTATTTGAGTCCCATTTATGTCTTTATACCTGTAGGCATTTATTTATATTCCTGAGCCTCTGTTTCTTATCAGAAAAATAGGAATAAGTACTCTTTGAGGGATAAAATGTAAAAAACTATCACTGCATATCCATACTATCTTTATGGGGACTGCTTTCCCACTAATTGTCCTAGGTTGTCAGCAGATGAACTTGCTGCCTGAACCACGAATTTTAATGGGCACGTGTCCATGGATGGAACTTATTGCAATTGGATGACACAAGTTAGTGGTGTCATATATTTAATGACTCACATCATTGGCCTTATGCCACATGCTTATTAATAGGCATAAATAATAAGCTATGGACATAAGCATCGATAATTAGTATTGCTTTTAGAGTCAAGTCCCTTTTTAAAATTTCTGCCTCCCCACTTTGTCAACATTTTTTTTCAAGTGGCTTCAATCTCATCACCCACAAGAACAATCCATCCACGTTAAAAGACAGGGTGTTCCTTTATTCCAGAACTAAGCTGTCCCCACCTTAGTGCTCAGCTCTTCCTCAGTCCATGGTCCACATGCTGGCCTTTCTTGCTGATGGTGTAGTGCTAGAGGCAGTGAAATATCTGGACAAGGAGGCCATGTCTTTCTCCTCCCTGGAGGGGACTGGAGGACTAGAAGTAGAATAAAGAAGTCAATATTTGGGGAGAGCTTCGTATTGACATCTCACACCAATTACACAAGGTAGCTATGATTATTATCTTCCTTTCATGAGTTAGGAAGCTGTGCCTAATAAGTATCAACTGACTTGGCCATGGCTCCAACTAAAAATGGACAGAACAAGAATTTGAATTGAGATCTGTTCACCCCCCACCTGCACCCTAGCCTGCTGTGTTAGAGTGGATCCGAGCAGGGACCTCACATTGCGAATTATGCAGGTATGATGGAGTACATCCAGGGTGGGCAGGACCCAGATAGGTGAAGTTCTGAAATCTGCAAAGTGGGCTTTTTGAAAGAGACAGGATGAGGATCATTGATTAATGGGGAAAGGGTGGGCCAGGTCAGTACAGAATTGTTTTCATTGTATAAATTTTGCTCTGGGAAAGGAAATGGATGAGCCCAAGAGTGGATTAGTCTGGCTTTAGTTGGGGAGCAAAGAGCTGCTATGAGTTTTATAAGAATAAGGAATTTACTACAGAAATTAGAGCTTACACAACTGTGGGAAACAGAGGAAGAAAGGTCTAGAAGAGCTGGGGGACACAAGAGTCCTTAACCACCCATTAGGCAGCACTGAGCACAGCTAAGCCTCTGAAGCAGGGCTATGAAAAGACTTCACAGGGGTCTAAGGAGACCAAGGTCCTGTGAGAATCATGGTTGGTGTGGGTCCAGAGTCTAGCATCTGATGGTGGGCATGAGGCCACAGCTTGTCAGAAGGTCCAGTGATCAGGAAGGTAAGAGGGCCAAGTGAAGAACAGGGCAGACAGGCTGGAACAGCCAGGCATGTCTGCATCTATTCATCTCTCAATCTGGAGGACTTCTACTTCTATATTTCCACCCAGTCTCCTCTCCTGACCAACTCTACAGAAAACACAACAGGAAGGAGATTCAGGAAATTTAGTCTCAAGCTTAAACACATTGTCAAAGGGCAGAATTCAGCACAAAGAGCAAGTGCAGGAAAATCAATTAGGACACTATGTTGTAGGAGCCCATGGAAGATATGGTGGAGGCAGAAAACAAATTATTGGAAAGACAGAAAATAAAGAAGACTTAACAGTTGACTAAACAAATATAAAGAATTCATTTCTTGGGGCACCTGGGTGACTCAGTCGGGTAAACACCTGACTTCACCCCGTTTCATGATGTCATGGTTCATGAGTTGGAGCCCTGCTTCAGGGTCTGTGCTGACAGCTCAGAACCCGGAGCCTGCTTCAGATTCTGTGTCTCCCTTTCTCTCTGCCTCTTCCCTGCTTATGCTCTGTCTCTATCTCTCTCTCAAGAATAAAATAAACATTAAATTTTTTTAAAAACAAAATAAAAATAAAGAATTCATTTTTAGAGTTAGCATCAGCTAATATTAAAATATCACTATTAAATGTGTCATAATTTACAACAATAACTTATAAAACTATAATAATAGTTCCATTCTAGCATTATCAAAGCCTACATATTGGGGGGAGCCCTTTGCCACATACAGAAAAACTTAGTGTTTCTAACAGGAACATATTAAACTGACAATGTGACTTTGAATTATTATTATTATTTTAAAAATTTCAAAAATGAAAATATTTTTCATAGAAAGTACTACCTCAACTTTTTAGAAGAATAGTTCTTAGAGATGACACACAACTTGAGCCACCTCTGAAAGCTTTCCTTATCAATGTGAGAAGTCACGCCAGATTTTCAGTTGTAAAGATTCTTCTATTTGGAGGATGGAAGACACGACGTCAGCAGTCAAAAGAAAGACGTGCTTGGGATTTTTGCTTTCCAGAAAATTTGAGGCTGTTGAGAAATTCTGCTCCTTTTTCCTCCAACTACTGAAAATGAGACCTTATCGGAATTCCTACTGATCCCCTATCCTATCCTAGAGGTCAACAACTATTAAGGTTATTCTATCTGACTCACAAGAAAAAAAGAGCCTTAAAGGGCATAGGAGAAAAAGGCCCTTCTCTAGTCTCCTCTAAAAACAGCAAAACCAACAGCTTTCAATGTAAACCCTTTCTTGCAAGTGATACCCAAAGCATAATGGAAGTGTCACTGGATTGAGAATCCAATGCTTCTTGTCTTGTCTTAGATACTCATTAGTCACTCTGTCCCTCTGAAAACCTACTTGTTCATCATTAAAATGAGGCAACTAAGCCAGAGAATCTCTACCTTTTCTTGTTGTTGCGGAAGTCTAATGCCGCCCACAGGTAATAAGTTCAATAAATGCCACCCACCCTCTGAGCAAAACAGAATGCAGAAAGTCTCCAAACCCTTGTCTACTGCCTTTCTATGGCCACAGCCTCCAAAATCTCCATCCGTATACAGTCTCACACTTTGACATCCTGGTTTTATTATTAGAAGTCACAGAGGTTCAAACCTGGTTTCTGATAAGACATTATCTCAAGACCCAAGACCACTAATGACAATAAACAATAGCCCCTTTCATCTGCAGGTCCTTAGTAGTTACTTGTAGTGCCCATGACATTAACATAGACTCTTTTACTTGAATATCATAATAACCTCATCGGGTAGATAAAGCTGTTGACATTATGGATATTTTCTGTTTTCCAGGCCAAGGAGATTAAATGGATTAGCAAAAGCCAACTAGACATCATGCTTTAAGACTCATGATTTTACTATGTTCCCTTGTTATAACTTGCTCAGGTACTTTTTGGATTATAATGCCTATCAGATAGCAATAATTTTGCAAGGCACAGAAGTTGCATAGGATAATTAGAAACAAGATTCATAATATAAAGGTGTTTCATTGTTGTTCACTCAAGCAAGCTGGTAGCCAATGTAAACTCATAGACCAAGAAGTCAATTTGTGCCAATGGAAACAATTATGTCATTATACCTTGATAAGAATTGCTAGTGCATGAGTTTATCAATACATGATATAAACTATATATACACATATATATGATATAAACTATATATATGAATTACATAATCTCCCTCTCTTTCTCTCCCTCTCTCTATATAAATGTATATATGTATGTATGTGTATATCTATATGTATGTATATGTATATATACATATGTGTGTGTATGTGTGTGTGTGTATATATATATATATATATATATAGNATAAGAAATGAGGACCATGATGAACTCAATGCTGCCAGCCAGCCCTCACTCAGCTGCAGACTATTGCTGCTATATAAGATTGCAGACCCAGTATTCCCAGATCTTCTGAGGTTTCCAGAGAAACTGGACTCTTCTATGGAAACTCCTGATTTCCAAATGTAGAGAACTATTTCATTTTTTATGCTGTACAGGAAAAGAAAAAAAACATACAAAATAAATACACCACTACCTATGTCTATAGGTCACATTAGGCCAGCAAATCACCAATATATAGCTTCTATTGAATAGTAGTGTTAATACAAGAAAATATTTCATTTACTAGCCCATAGTTTCAGGATAGTGGAACCAAAATTGAGTTCTAAGGAATTAGAATCATGTGAAAGTAAAGGACAATAACATAATTAACCAATGATAGGATAGAGACTAAAGTGCTGAATGAAGTGTTTGCCTAAATTTCCACCCCTCATGTCTATGACTCACCCGTAGAAAATTCCTTGTAGTTCTTGAGTAAAAGATGTGCTCTGGCACTTCCAGGCCTTCACATATGCTGGTCCTGATGCCTGGATACCCTCCATAAGCTCCCCTCACTTTTATTGATTCTTTTATCTTCATGCTCCAGATCTCAGGCAAGTCCATCTGTTCTAGATATCAGTTAGCAACTCCACATCCATCTTGTACTTTGCAGCGCTGAGCTCTACGGTTTATCAGTCACACAGCAAATTGTATGGCTATTCTCTTGCATTTCTTCCTGATGAGGCTAGAAGGTACTTGAAGGCAAAATCTCTGTTTTATTAGAGTTTTGAGTCTCAACTTAAAAATACCAGCTGGCATATAGTTGGTGCACAGTATTTCTTCAATGAATATATGCTAAGAAATAATGTAATAAAGATATATTTTATAGACTTTCAGATAACCAACTTGAAAGGGAAAATACTGTTCCAAATAGAAAAATTATACCATTTCTATTTTCAGTTACAGATCCTCCTGGAATACTTTCACATCTATTCCATAAATTACAAAATAAGGCAGGTCCTTTCCCATCCTTCCTGCCTTGAAGCTAGATATGATGGCTGGATTGATGGCAGCCATCTTATGATTGTAAGGAAAAAGCTGAGAGAATTGCAGAGAGGCCAGATCAGATATCATTGAATCATTGAGCAAACTCTACCATCTAATAATGTTTGGACTTCTTGTTTGAAAACATTACACTGGTATCCTTCCTTCCTTCCTTCCTTCCATCCTTCCTTTCATTCTTTCTTTTGTTCTTTCTTTAACTCTAAGCTAAAGTACCTTAAAGAATGGCAACATTTGCTCAAGGAAAGAGTATTATTCTTTACAGGAGAAGAGATCTGTTCTGGTCAAGGTGAATAAAAGATATAATACCATAAATGAATTAATAAAGAACCTCAGAAGATAAAGCTACACATAATGAATTCAATTATTATTACTTGTTCTCCAAACAAATGCATGTTCATCCAAAGTTGGTCACTAAAATGAAAAGCTATTTTATTCCAACAGGAAATGAACAAACTTTAAGAGCCAGGGCATTTGTATATAAAGCAAAGAATCAGTTGCACAGGAACAAAAAAAATGAATACATGATAAATGAATAAAGCAATGGGGCAAAAGAGTAAGGTAAAACCCATACAATAACTTTTAAAAACATGGTTTTTTCCAGGTGAAAATAAAGAATGGAAACACTTCCATTGTTAGTTTAGAGTCACTGAATATGGAGTTTTTATAAAAGATATTTAAAGTAAAGTACACTTTAAACATGGGAAATTTTTAATATGCCAACTTTATTTTATCAAGACTTTGATTCCGAGTTTTACAATTTTTAACTCAAATTTCAAATAATATTTGCAAATGAGAGCTAACCCAAATGGAGTTGGATTTTCTTTGTTCTGTTTAATCTAATTTCCAACAAATTGTTAAACTATGACTAAGGCAGTGTGACTCAAGTGCAATTTTAGAAAAACATAAGGGGGAAATTATTAAATGTTTTTCTAAGAGAGTAGTGAGATGATTAAAAAGCATTATCCAAACAGTCAGAATAGGGGAGAACAATACCACTGACTCCATCTTCTTTCTCGAAGTCACCAGGGTCTTATAATAATAGTACAGTTTCTTCATCTGAAGTCAAAGGATGAGTCAGGGTAATCTGAGTTACCTTTGAGGCAATAAGAGGTTATTGACAAACGAGATGTAGAGATTTCAAAAGCGAGGAGACTAAGTGAAGAAAGATAAGCCAAATGTCAGGAATCCCCACAGAAGATGAGTAATCAAATAAATGCAATCATCAATAGAGATGTGGCTACAGCACAAATAAAACAATGGGGCAAATATTTTAAGTGGTGGAATGAGGAAAAGGGAGACAATTATCCAAGTAGGAAGCCAATAAAAGGGTAGACTTCAAGAGCGTTGGCCTGACTTTGAGATTCTATTGGCAATGTTTTTGACACATGCCTTATTTTGTGTATCCATATGGTAAGTGCTGGGATCAAAAGGGTTCATTTGTACACTCAAAGGCCACTCTATAATTTGCGTAGATTTTGATAAACTTAACAGCAACCTCAAAGTACTCAATCCCAAAACATATTTTCCCTTTCAAAATATACTTTTTAACACCCACTAAAGTGGAATCACTCACAAAATGATTTAATCAAAATCCCAAATGCTAATTAATAAATGTGTTATCTGCAAGCATAATTTAGTAGACATATTTCGCCAAAGTGAAATCCTTGTTAGTTTTTTGTTATGAAATACAGATGAGAACCAGGAAAGACCAGAGGACAGATATTCACATGTTTGCCAACAAGTCTACGTTAGCTATCCTCTATGTCTGTCATACCACTATGACTCACGGTGAAGAAGAAAACCCCCACCCGGAATACTAGGTTAACATAAAAGTTTAAAACAGCAGCGAGTGGGAACCATAACATCAGAGTGGGAATGAGGTCTCTGCACACTGAGTCTTCACTATCTCACAGTAAAATGTGCACATGTATGCTCTGTGCACCTGAAATTTTATTCATGAAGAACATGCATAAAAGAGATTAGAACTGCAATGGACTCTATTCTGTGAGACAAAGGAATGGACAGGTGAAAACAAGTCTGGATGGGGAGATTCAGTGAACCAGCCCTGGAAAATGGAAGCAAGTGTTTCTTATACTTTCTAACACATAAAATGGACAAATCTGTAAAATCAAAGCTTGGTAGAGAGCTGTATCAATTATTGTTTCCAAGCTCAACCACTTAGGACCCTTGAAAGAACATTTCAGAATTACTAATTTGCCAGATGGCAGGAGGCAGTGTGTAAAGCAATGTTAATGTTTCCATCATAACATACATGATATTAAACTATAACAAGAGTACTCATGTATTTAATCTCATTGCTTACCTCATGAGATCAGAGCAACCTTCCTATCACTGTGGCCCAAATAAAGCCTTAACAGAACAACAAGTCTCATAGAGAGTCCTGATCTTCCTGAGCAATATGTAAAGCTAAAGATGTCTGAGAAGCACAGACCTAAATCTCAGGTCCAGGAACTGGGAATAAAATGTAAAGGATGGAAAAAGATCATGAAATGTGGATTTACTCCTAACAGCCTCAGTGCTAAACTTCTAGCTTTTTTAATATCTCCCATGTTTTGTATATAGCGGAAAGCCTGAATTTTCTTTTGTCATTATCAAAATAATTTAACTATCACCCTTCACACATGTTGCTGCATTGCATATATATCCCATGCAAGCTGTTCCTTTCCTCAAAGCCTGTGCTTTTGAATGAAAATGATGCAATGACCANTCAACTTGTATTTGTAGAATGTTAATGAAAGAGCTCAGAAATCTGCATTTGTTTGAGAACTGAGGGAGGGTAGGGACAAATGACCACTCTCCTGCTTTAACTGTGACATTTAATTCTATCTCCTAAGGATAATATCAACATCTTTAAGTTGCTATTGTAATTTTAAAACTCCTCCTATGTAGAGTGGGTCCACAGACTTAATTCAGAGGGCTTACTTAACCCCAGTTTTGATTGCCATAGATATATAGAGTGCCTAAAAAGAAAGGATAGGGCTTAACTACCCATAGAAAAGCTAGTACATGATACAGGCAGAATAGCAAATGAGTGGAACAGACATGGCCTTCTAGTGCTGGACAACTGATCAGCCATTTGGAAAAAGAAAATTACAACCATTTCTCACACCATACATGAGAATAAATCCCAAGTAAAACAGTGAATAGGAAAAATGCCCCTTCCTTACTGCTGTCTACTCTCACAAGACTACCATTCTCACAACACTTCTGACACCAGATGTGTGTTTTCCACACCAAGCAATTCTGACACTAACTGCCTGGAGTTAGTGTGGACACCAGAAGTTACAGGCTTAGTCCGCCAAGACTGCCCCCCCACTTCAGATGCCAGTCACAAGTAGTGGGTGCTCAGGTTACCCACAACTTCCATCTGATTTGGCTGCAAGTAAGAGGTTCCCACAACCCCTTGCTCAAGCCTCAGTAATTTATTACAGTGGCTCACAGAAAGCAGGGAAACCATGTACTTACTATTATTGATTTATTATAAAGGATACTTTAAAATATATGGGGTGCCTGGGTGGCTCAGTCAGTTAAGCATCAGACTTTGGCTCAGATCATGATCTCACAGTTCGTGAGTTCAAGCCCCACATCAGGCTCTGAGCTGTCAGCACAGCTGAGCCTGCTTCGAATTCTGTGTCTCCCTCTCTCTCTGCCCCTCCCTCATTCAAATGTAAACATTAAAAAATTTTAAAAAGAAATAAAAATAAATAAAAGTCACAGAAGAGCAGCCAGATGAAGAGATACATGGAGCAAGGTCAGGTCTGGAACAGTCCTGATCACAGGGGCTTCTGTCCCTGTGGGTTGGGAAGCACCACTCTCCCAGGAGATAGATGTGTTCACCAACTTAGAAGCTCTCCATACCAAGTACAACAGGGAGTCTTCTGGAGGCTTCATCACGGAGCCATGATCATTAATTAATTCATTTTCCAGCCCTCTCTGGAGAATGGGGTGGGGATGACATTGAAAGCCAATCATGGCCTGGCCTTCCTAGTAACCAGCCCCAATTTAGGAGCCCACCAAGAGTCACCTCATTAGGACAAAAATGCTCCTATCACTCAGGAAATTACAAGAATTTTGAGAAGCTCTGTGTTAGAAATCAGAGTCAAAGACCAAATATTAACAGAAACCAGAAAAGATTACAGATATAAATATAAAGGCGATATAAATAAATATCTTATTATTTCACAATCAAAGATATAAATGTAAATAATAAAACAATACAAGTACCAGGGGATAAAAAAATGAATGAGTTCCTCCATAACCTGGGTGTAGGAAATGTCTTTTTAACTGTAACTAAAAGTCCAATCACTATTGAAGGGTGATAAAGTTAAATAGTGAAATAACCAAGTATAAACTAAGGAAAATATTTGCAAACTATATTAGAGATGCAGGACTAATATCCCTAAAATGAAAAACAACTTTTAAAAATTGGGAAAAAATACCAAAAATACTATATAGATAAATGGGCAAAAAATATGAACAGGGAACTTACAAAAGGAATTCAGAATCATTTTAAGCATACAAAAAGATGTTCAACTTTATTCATAAGATATAAACTAAAATTACAATGGTGTCACTTCTTACACATCAGACTGGAAAATATTCAAAAGCTGCACGATACAATTGTTGCTGCAGCTGTGAGGAAATCAGCACTTTCACCCACTGCCGTTGGGAATGCAAAATGATACAAACCCTATGAAAGAGAACTTGACAATATCTAACAAAATTGTATCCACATTTGCCCTTGAACCCAGCAATCCCACCACCAATTCATTGCAGCATTTTTTGTAATTGTTAAAATATTGGAAACAGCCTAAATGTTCAAGCAGAAGAAATTTTTGAATGAATAAACTCTGGCACAAACATGCAATAAATACTACCTCTTTGTAGAAAAGGAATGAGGAAGCACTCTATGAACTATATGGAATGATGTCCAAGAGATCTTGTAAAGTAAAAAAAAAAAAAAAATCTAATCACAAAATTCATATCCAGTACCACTACCTTTGTTTAGGAAAGAAGAGGAAATAAGAAAACACATATATCTGCTTATCTCTTAAATTACAGGAGAGGAAAAACAGAAACAATTTAGTTGGTTACCTATCGGGAGTGAAGGAGGAGGAGACTGAAGAGAGGTGGGAGAAAGTAGCATTTCTCTGAGTATATTTTTTCATAAGTTTTGCTTTGGAAGCCTGTTAATATTTGACATTCAAGGGGCACTTGGGTGGCTCAGTTGGTTAAGAATCTGACTCCAGCTCAGGTCATGATCTCATGGTTTCTGGGCTTGAGACCCACATCGAGCCCTCTGCTCTCAGTATAGACTTTGCTTTGGATTCTCTGTCCCCTTCTCTCTCTGCCCCCACCACACTCACATTCTATCAAAAATAACTTAAAAAAAAAAAGACCAGCTGATGCCTTTAAAAAAAAATATTTGATATTCAAAGGAATTAAATCAATAAGGATAGGAGGAAGAAAAAACTAAAGCTGAAAGAAACTGAAGCATTTGAACCCAAGTGTATTTCAAATGAAAACCATAACCACAAGGCAGGGGAAACAAAACTGATTTGAATGATTTATCAATAATTCGGACTATAATCCCTGCATGCCCCTGGTTGTGGGGCGGGTGAAGAGATAAGAAAACTAGCAACTGGAGATCCTGAACTCTTTCTAATAACTTGCTTTTGTAGTAGGTATGGGTGAAGGTATTCTGAAACTACTCTAGATGTGTTGTGAGATCGAGTAAATGAATAAATATGTTGATATGTTGGAAACTAAGATCCTCACTGTGAAAAAAGGGACATGTAAGTGTGGAAGGGGAGATATGGGTATTGATATAGACTCATGATATATAATATTGGTATATTAAGTATGATATATATGTGCACATATGTATATCATTGTGTGTGTGTACACTTCTGTGTGTGTGTGTGCATATTTTTCCTAGTTCCCTCCACTGAAAAGGCTTAGAAGTAGAGATACTGACTTTTAATACCATTCCCACTGAAAGGAACCAGAGGTCTTTAGAGAACTTGCTGAAAGCAAGGCTGGAGAAGACAGCCTGGAACTATGAGGTGAACCTGGAATATTTTATTAAACCACCAGGTAAGGATGTGCTCGGAAGAATAATCGAAATAGGATCCAGGCACAGTGAGCCAACTTGATGGGACTCTGGCCAAATCTGGAATAACCTGAGCACAAAACTAAGGATAATAATTATAGACAACTTGGGGTAGGGTGGAGTGGGGAAACAGGAAGCCATGTGTCCAATCAGAAGAAGGGAGGGTTCTTGGGTCCAGAAGAGTATCACATGCTGACTGGTAAACATGGAGAGTACTGACGTGGATCTCCATTGCTGAGGAACCATCATAATCAAGTTCAGGCAAGAATCCTTCATAGATGCTAAATCTAAAGGGAAACTTTAATGAGGAGCAGGATATTTGCATGATCTTAAACTGTCCACAAACTCACAAGGAAGAAAAGAGTATTACACAGTGGAGAGACTAGATGCTTTCACTGTGTTATGGAAAGTTGACATCTTGATGAGAGGCAGGTGGACATCACGTGCCTCCAAATATGACTGTGAGAAGCACACAGCCTCACATGTGTAGTTTCCAGTTGGGAACACATAACTGAGTCTAATCAAGAGGAAATATCAGACACACTCAAAATGGGGAGACTCCTGTTTGTAAAAAGTGGGAGTAACTATCTTCAAAATTGTCAACGTCAGAAAAGACAAAGAAAGACTATGGAAATGTTTTAGAGATGAAAGAGACTCAACAACTAAAAGCAACACCTGCCCCTGACTGAATCCTGCACTGGAGGAAAAGAAGCTATAAAGAACATTTCTGGCGCAAGGGGAAAATTAAAATACAAATTAGAGAAAAATATTAATGGTATATTACCAAAGTTGACAACTGCCCTGTGGTTATGTAAGAAAATATCCTTATCCTAAAAAATACTAACCTATTTAGAAATAGGGTCAGGTTGTATGAAACTTAATCTCAAATGCTTTAGGTAAAACAAAATGGTATATGTGTATACATTATTATATAAATGTATATGTACATATGCACATATGTGTGTATATGCATTCTGTATATATGTGCATAGATGGAGACAGCAAGAGAGAGAGAAGAGACAATGCACAAATGATCAAGCAAATTGCATAAAATGTTAACCACAGGTGAAGATAGGGAAAGGGTTAACTGTTAATCACACTGTTATTATTCCAGTAACTTTTCTGTAAGTTTGAAATTCTTTCCAAATAAGTAAAATATCTCTCTAGATGCATATAAATGCATATATACACATAGATACGTATGTATATACCCAGATGCCTTCAAGAAATGTTTAATGCCTTCCCAGTGGATTTCATGGTGTGAAGAGTATAACCAGTAAATAATAACAACTATTAAAAACGTCGATCTCTCAGTAGGCTCTAAAGGTAGATAACATGAACAGAAGGAAAAGAGATTAGGATGTTCACTTGGATCAGAAGATAAAGGTCAGATTACCAGAGGTCTTAAAATCAAAGTCAGTGGAATAAGCTATTCCACTGGCCCAGATGGAGGGAAAGCAAAACTGGCTATGTCTCGAGAGCATGGGAACTCTTCATTCAAACTCCAGAGGACTCAGTATTCCAGTAAGCACTAGTTATCTTTCCAATGCATTACATTCATACATTCAGTTTTGTTCTTCCATATCAAATTGTTGACAGGTAACCCCCAGGCTAATGTTGCTCCTTTGGGAGCTCAGGTGATAATCTCTTTCTTAATGTCAGTATTTTTACTGCTATGAGGAGTCTCAAATATCTCTGATGAATGCATTCTAAAATCTTGTTTGTTTGTTTTATATATTTTTGGGACAGAGAGAGACAGAGCACAAGTCGGGGAGGGACAGAGAGAGAGGATGACACAGAATCCGAAGCAGGCTCCAGGCTCTGAGCTGTCAGCACAGAGCCTGATGCGGTGCTCGAACCCACGCACCGTGAGATCATGACCTGAGCCAAAGTCGGATGCTTAATCCACTGGGCCACCCAGGCGCCCCTGATGAATGCCTTCTAAAGGAGATGGTAAATACAGAGAACTGAGGTCTCTATAGTTTATGACTTTTCTGGACATTAGGGTGATTAGATCTAAGAAAGAAAATTAAGAGACTTAATTGAAGTTTTTTGACAAAATAAGAACAGCCTTGATGGGAACTCAAAGCTTCTAAACATTGACCCTCAAAGCACAAAAAAGAGAAGACAAGAGAAGAGAAGAGAGAAAAGAAAAACAAGGAGGAGAAATACTTCTCCAAATCGTTCTGGATACCCCCCAGGTGATCCAGTAAGAACATTGCCCTGTGATTTGGTAATTGCCAAATGTCTTGTCCTTTTTCTTCCTGCCTTACTATCCTTTAGAGAGCATAATACTGGGCAAGAACATTTTTTAAGTAACATACTGGCTGTTGAAACGTGGATTAAGTCCAATCAAGACCTCTAAAAAGTGTCACTATCTTTCCAATAGGCAAAAAAATAAATAAAAATAAAAAAGCGTTGGCACAAAAAGGCAAATAAAATCCAGAAGTAATAGGCTGACAGAGTGGCAAGACCAAGGCAGAGGAACACTAACGGCAGTGTAAAAGAGGAAAGCATAGGGCGCAGCGCCGAAAGCGAAACAATAAAGGGGGGAGAGTATTTGTTTGAGAGAGGCCACTGGGGACTCAATGTTCTTGGATGTTTGAAGAATGGACCTAACAAAGAAGCCCGGCCAACGCATGGTGGGAGTCACTAATTCTGTCGAGCCAGATGCTGCGAGAACCTAATGTCCAACAGACCAAAAGCTGGTACTGCCAATTTGAGCAAATCTAAAGTGGCACCACTTTGTTTACACCTAACAGCTTCCATTTCAGGGTTAAACATACTGGAAATGTATCAGAATTTCAAATGTATAGTTCTGAGACGATTCCATCAGTGGCATTATGAGAAAATATTTTTGAATGCTTTAAACTACCAGTGAGCAAAAAAGACATTTTTATTTTGTAAGAAGTATTTAACTTTTTCTTTTTACTTATTAGTTGAAATTGAAAAGAAGCCTATCAGAATGAGCCAAATAGCTTTAACAACTTATGGACTAAAACCGAAACCACAGTTTTGTGACAGAATCATATCCATACATCATTATCAAAATGGCTTTCTCCCCAGAAAAGAAACCCAACTCTTCCTGGTCATCTGTTTTCTTTTTCTTTTTTAAAATATCTTCTCTTACAAATTTTCCCAGATTCATAGATTTGATTTTTCATCATTCTGCAATACTGAAAACTGACTCATGTTTCAATCTCTTTTAATATAACTTGCTTTCTTCTAGGAGATGGTTCTAATAAGAAGGCTTCCTGGAATATAGACAAGAACAAGATGTTATCTTAGCCTTAACAAACACACAAAATCCAGCCCCGATGTGATCCGGCAGATCACCCCTCCCTACCATATTAAAAAGAGTTCTGAATCTGACTTGGGCTGAATTGTGGCTTTTTATCTCTGTGCCTTTTAAATTATAAATTTTTCAGATTTCATGTACCAATTTGTTGCTCATGTATATTACTTTTTAGATTACATCTGGCATGTGATAAACTCAAAAGTAAATTTACCAGTACCATGAACCAGTTGCTCATGACCTCGGATCCTTACCTGTGCAGCACCTTCCAAGGGAGGTCATTTATTCAGATTTTGTCTCTTCCTAGCTCAGTCCATTAGATTCCAAACAACCCAATTAGTTATTAAAGGGTCAAGTACAAATCCAGCAATATCTAGAAAAAAGGTTGCTAGGGCAATAGAGTGCAGCCTGGTGCCCTAGAGATATCTTCCCCACCTTCCTCTGTTCCCCCTGCTCACTCAGCAGGAAATCAGAAGGGAGGGGGGCGCCTGGGTGGCTTAGTCGGTTAAGCGTCCGACTTTCACTTAGGTCATGATCTCGCGGTTCGTGGGTTCGGTTCGTGGGTTCGAGCCCCGCATCGGGCTCTGTGCTGGCTGCCAGCTCAGAGCCTGGAGCCTGTTTCAGTCTGTGACTCCCTCTCTCTCTGACCCTCCCCTGCTCACGCTGTCTCTCTCTCTCTCTCTCTCCTAGAAATAAATAAAACATTAAAAAAAAAAGAAGAAGAGAGGAAACACTGGCCCCACCCCCAACAAGAGTACACCAATGCTTTACTGGCTTGGAAGGTTGCTGAGCCACAAAGCACAAGTAGAAACACGTGAAATCACTTGAGGCCATTCATTACTAAAGAACCAGGTGTGAAAACCTTCAGAGTGCATATTTGGCGGCTTGCAAATCAAGGTTTGAGGAACCTTCTCCTCCCTTTATAAAACACTCATTAAGTGGCCCATGTTGAAAGTCAGTTTATAACTGACTGTTTTTAGTATTAGCACTAGGTTTTTTTTTTTCTTTCTGAGACTTCGTACAGGTAATGCTTTCATTTTATTATGTAAATACTATGGAAAAGTTAAATTATCACAAAAGACTCTTAGGCATTTACTTTACGGGCCCAAAAGTTTTCCAAGCTGAAAAGAAAGGTTGGTTGTTGGCAGGTTGGGTTTCTCAAAAACAGATGCTGAGATGGATTTGAGATCAACACCTGTAAAGAGTAGGGGACAAAGCTGGTTTGGACCAAAGGAAAAGGGGAACAATCAATGCCCAACAAGGCCCAATGAGCCTTGGCCAACCCTGTTGGGAGCTCTAGCAAGTAAGGCCCTTCAGAGGTGTGTTGCATTGGATGGAGGTGGCTGACTGGGCTCTCATCTCCCTCCCACCTGAGTGACTGGAGCTGAGGGAGACATAGGGCAAAAGCAGCTCTCCACAGCTGAGACAGACACAAGACAAAACATAACTATGGCTGTCTACTCATTGAACGCCCCACATCTGGCCAGCAAGCTCTCCCTTGAAGAAAGATCCAAGCAACACACCGCCATGTCTACCAAGCTGGCATTAATTGGCTAGACTAGAATACTATTTACCTCTAGCAAAAGCACCTGCAACCTCTGCTTTATAGAGCCATGCCATGGAACAAAAATATTTAAAAAAAAAAAACTATTTAACGTTCATAAACCACTTTGAAGATTGCTGGCAAAGCAACTGTTAGGGAGGCCTGCCTAGAGCTCATCCTCATGTTTGTCCAGCTCGGTTTCACTGGGCCACGGTTGGCAAGCAGTCTCCTTTGGAAAAACTACCATTAGCATCTGTTCCTCGGCCTCGGGCCCTGCAGTTTGTCCTGGTTCACTGAACCACATGGCAAATGGCAGGAATTGGCCGGCAGTTGTCCTTCATCTTCAAACACTTTCAGGAGCTAGAAAGAGTGAACCAGGGTGATTTCTGGCCTGCTCGTCAGTCCCCAAATACAGAGCAACACGGATAAGTGCCTTCTGGTTGATTATGGAAACAACAGTCTCCACAGGTCCGTCTCACATGGCCATGGCTGCTGCTGCCTAAGGAGAAGCAAGTCTGCAGGCTGACGTGCATAACAGTCCCTCCTCAATCAAGCTGTCCCCAGGATCTTCCTTCCCTCTCTAGCATAATCATCTTTATCAACCAGCGACGGGCAGGCATTTGGCTACGTTGCTATGGGGATTACGCTGAGGATAATCACTTATGAACCAGTGCAGGTTTTGAAAGCCTCTCCAGGGGCGCCCGGGTGGCTTAGTCGGTTAAGTGTCCGACTTTCGCTTGGGTCATGATCTCGCGGTTCGTGGGTTCGGGCCCCGCGTCGGGCTCTGTGCTGACTGCCGGCTCAGAGCCTGGAGCCTGCTTCAGTCTGTGACTCCCTCTCTCTCTGACCCTCCCCTGCTCACGCTGTCTCTCTTTCTCTCTCCTAGAAAAAAAATTTAAAAAATTAAAAAAAAAAAAAAGAAAGCCTCTCCAGCCTGATGTGGCTCTTGCCCTCTCAGCCCGAAGATGGCAACTCAGTGGAGAGCAGAGCATGGGCTCCAGAGAATCCCAAGGTCAACAGTATGGCCATTAGCTCCAGACTTGAATAACAGCTTATAATTCAGGCTTGCCGACGACCCGACTACTTTGGCTCTTGATTTTAGTCCTCATGCTGATCTTCTTCCCCACAGCTGTGAGTCTTTGAACAAATCCTTTCTAGAGCTCTGTTTTCTCATCTGAAAATGGGGCGGGAGGGTGTGTGGCTGGTGTAGGCGATGACTAATTCCAAACTTCCAGGTGCTAAGCTACTGCGGTGCATTTTCAAAGAAATGCTACTGGAGCTCTGTTCTCTGTCATGAACCAATCACCTGGCAAGAGAAAATAAAATTTAACTGATACTCAGATGCCCAGATAATAGTGAGATTGTATCTCAATCCAGTAGCTGTGTTTTTAATGAGAGAACCATCAGTACAACATTTTGGATACATGGTGGTGCAGGGTTGAGAGGATCTACTTTCCCTTTAAGCCAACTCAGAATTTTGTTAAAAACAAACAAGAACCTAACTTTGGTCCTTCAACAGTTCATTCAAAAATAAGCAAATGGTCTTAAAGAAAAACCGCAATGAAACCGTTCTCAACTCTTCTACTGGCTGAGACTGCCACCTGCTGGCGTCCTTCTCCTATGTAGCCACACTTCAGAAAGAGAGTTTTTGTTTTGTTTTGTTTTAAGATTCTAATACTAGGTATGTACATGTATCTGATGTAGAATTGCAGAGTAATTGGGAAAGGAATTGGGAAAGTGCATCTGAGCACTTAGGCAGGAGACGTACTGTGAGCAAGACACAGGTATTTCAGTATATATGAATGTATATATACTGTATATATATATGTATATACAGTATATATATGTATATACAGTATATATATGTATAACTGAAATATACATTTAGAGATTAGGATGAAGGAAATAACATGTTTATTCATAAATAAATAAATTTCAATCAAACACATAGACACACACACAGAGAATGATCCAAAAATTCTTAAAGGAAGCTGTTCGAAATTTCCCTCATCATTTTTTTTTAAGGAAAGGCAGACTGCCACGTGCAGCGCCTCATTTGGATGTGTCTGGAGTCTTGGAAGCTTGACTACCCTACGTTCTCCTACAAATGGACCTTGAGAGCTTGTTTGGAGGTTCTAGCAGGGGAGCGCAGCTACTCGTATACCCTTGACCGAGGAACGGTCCTCCTCTAGCGGGGAAGGTCGTCCTCTTCGACCGAGCGCGCAGCTTCGGGAGGGACGCACATGGAGCGGTGAGGGAGGAAGGGGACACCCGCCTAGCCAGCCAGATCAGCCGAATCAACCCTGGCGATCAATGGGGTGACAGATGTCGCAGCCAGATCGCCCTCACATCCTGCCTCATCATTTTTAAGACTCTTTAATCTGTTAGGGATATGACATGCTGATAGAAAATTAAGGTGACAATGAGAGAAAAACACAAAAAAGGGAAATACGGAGAGAGAAAGAAAGAGATGAAGACAGGAAGCCGAGAGTAGATCTAGGAAAAGAGGCAAAATGTGAAGAGACAGATCCAGGCCCAAAGAGACAAATATCAAAGCAGCCAGAGTCAGAGAAATCTTGCGTTAAGAAGCAAAAGAGAAAATCCTTCACTTCCCCCAAGCAAAAACTGCCTGATAAAGTAGAGTGAAATGGTCCAAGAACGTTTAAGGTGGTTGTTGGCTGACACATCTCACTTAGCTGGCTGGGCTCTTAAACTACCAATTTTATCTCTGTGACACCCTGTGGTGAGAGGGACCGTGTACAGTTCCACAGTCCCTTTACAAGGCAACTAAACTCTTTCTGTAGTAAAAAACACACTTCTGAAAGGCAACACTGCTTCAAGAGTTTCATTTAAAAAGGGGCTTACGATGTCACTAAACACTTTCTCATAATCAATTTCCTAGCACTAGGGTAGTTAGTTCTGCTGGGAGAGGAAAAGAACACAGCCAAGGCATTTATTTCTGGAATAGGTGACAGTACCTAAGTGAGCTCCAGACAGCAATCGATGAATTGCAACATATTCAGCTCAAACGAAAATACATTAGAATTAATCTGGATTTGCTTAATGCTATAACAAAATATACTTCCTGAGCTATAATTTTTCTTATTCTTTGGGGTAGAAGTCAAAAGATCAGTGTTCTCCTTGTTCTTATGTTCATTACAAGTCATTTAACCTCTTGGACGTACTGTTTCTTTATCCATAAAATTGGGACACCAATACCTACTCGATCTGCCTTAGATACTTATGGGGATCAAATGAAATAATGTCTGTGAAAATACTGGAAAATCTTCTCAGCTATACTAAAAAATGTGGAATAAAAAAAAAAGTCTCCCTGGACAACTAGGAGTGAACAGCCTTGGTAAAGAGGAAGCTATGGAATAAGGGCCATGTGCACATAGGAAAAGCATCCCCAAAGGAACCCAGTCCTGCCTGACATCTGGATGAAAGCTCTCAGAAGCCATGGTAACGAGGCCTAGACACATTATTAGCAAATGGAAATATTAGACACATACAAGCTTCCTCCCTGGCTCTCTGTGTTGATTTAAATAAATGTCCCATCCACTCCTCATTTGAACAAGCTGTTCTCAGGTTGGCTTCAAATTACCATGGAAGAAAAAATGAATGTCCCTTCTGTTCAGTCTAATTGTGAATTAGGAGTGGCTTCACAAGCTTTTAACCTCTTGGTGTCTCAGTTTCCTATTACAAAGTATCTTATTAGGGGCGCCTGGGTGGCTCAGTCAGTTGAGTGTCTGACTCTTGATTTCTGCTCAAGGCATGATCCCAGGGTCGTCTGACTGAGCTCCATGTCAGGCTCCACAGTGAGCATGGAGCCTCCTTAAGATTTTCTCTCCCTCTGCTGCTCTCCCCCACTCATTTTCTCTCTCTTAAAAAAAAAATAAAAATAAAAAATAAAAAAATAAAAAAAATAAAAATAAAAATAAAAATAAAAATTTTAAGTATTTTATTGTACTGGTGTACAGATTATGTGAGTTAATAATTGTAAAGGACACTCAATAGTCAATAATAATGACGGGGAGGCAGGAAGGGGAAAAGCGATAAAGTTGTCCAGGATAGGAGACTGTGACATGGGGAGCATGCTAGGTTTCCTCCCCTCCATTTGGAGGAAGAAAGTGTTTCCTTCTCCTCCTGAATGAAATCAAGTGAGTTAGGGTTCAAGAGAATCCCTGGCAGAAACTGTGGGTGCCTGGGGAAGGGGAGTGGGCACCCCTCATGGTGGGATGTCTGTTTAGCTACCCCACAACTACCTAGACAGGAAAAGGTCAACTGGACAGAAGTGCCAGCTACACATGTGTGCAGCATCCACGTGGCCTGGCTAAGCATGGGTACTGGGCCTCCTGGGGCCAGCTGCACACCATGGAAGGTAGCCGGCCTTGAGCATCCTTGCTGGTTCTCTACCCAAGACAGCTGTCAGCTGAGGCAAGGGGACTGGGAGGTGAGCCTCTGGGAAGTGAGCCAAGGGGCGTTAGTAGAGCAAGAGGTGGACTCAGATCCCTGATGGGGAATTGGGCAGAGGGAGATCCTGGACCCTCAGAGTCCCTGCCAGAGGCAGCCCCTGCCTGCTTCTTCGACAGAAAAAGTTCTATACAACAGGGGCATAGACTCCATTATGTTCCTCTAATAAAGTCAAGAATGATCTCATTTTTTAAAATCTTGATTCTACAAATTTATCTGACATAGGGCACCTCCACTAATCTATTTATATCATTTTATATCCATCCTTTGGTGTGTTTTGTTGTTACCTGTTTAAAAAAGATTTAATCTCTTTGATTTTTAAACAACAAAATATATACCAGAGAAAAAATTCTGTAGTACTCAGTTTGTTATTCTAACTCAGTTATGATTCTGATTTATTAGACCCAGTCTGGTTGAAAATGGAAAAATATAAAGATCTCTAGGCAAACAAGTCTTGACCTTTTTTGATTTTTGTCTTTGATTTCAGTGCTTTAAATAGATTGACATGTAACTGCAATGTATATTTCAATACCTATGTGTAGTAAAAGGTTTTGTTTCAGATTTTTGGTGTTAATTCTATCATTATAAAGAACAAATTATGAAACACTCCAGTGTTCTTCAAAATGGGGTGCACCCAGCCCAGTGATATGCACACACACAAAAATCCATTAGCCTGCACGAAAGACGACAGAACTTTGGTATCATTTTCATCCTGGCCTTTTCTATTTCAATTTTTCTATGTGTATGTCTTATAACTGATATATTAGTGCAGTATTAGGCATACAGTTTATAAATAAGTAAACACACATATATTGAGTTTGCATATTCAAAAATGTTGGGAGTGCTCCTTTGAAAATGTAGGCCCCTGAAAGCCAAGAAATTGCCACTTTTCCTTGCCTGCTGGCTTTTCAATCCTATAGCACAGTGCCATCTAGTGGTGTCTGAGATAATACACTTAAGATACCAGAGTAATTTTTCTAAGAAAAATACTCTTATTGGGCCACCTGGGTGGCTCAGTCGGTTAAGCGACTGACTTCGGCTCAGGTCATGATCTCACGGTTCATGGGTTCGAGCCCCGCGTTGGGCTCTGTGCTGACAGCTCAGAACCTGGAGCCTGTTTCAGATTCTGTGTCTCCCTCTCTCTGACCCTCCCCTGCTCAAGCTGTGTGTGTGTGTGTGTGTCTCTCTCTCTCTCAAAAATAAACAAAACATTTAAAAAAAAAAAAGAAAAATATCCTTATCATTCAGATAGCAAGGCAAAGAAACAATAATGTCCTGAATAAGTTACACAAAATTTTAACTATATCATGGGAAACTATGAAAATAGTATTTCCATAGTTTCCTGCTGCTTCTCCTATGCTCTTCTCTACCACTCTTAAAACTAGGTGCATTCATAAAGCTACTGGTCTTTCTTCTCTGCCTTATGCATCCTTTACTCTCTTCCTGGCCTGCCTTCCCTTCCCCCTTAGAATCCTTCCCTGAGCACACCAGCGAAATGGCCACACCCTCGTCTACGCTTTGTCCCTGCCTCCCTTAAAATACTTGTCCCATTGACTTCTAGTGATTTGCTTCCATGTCTGAAACAGAGTCTATCAATTTCTAAAGAAGCACTGGACTGGTAGAAAGAGAATATGAACAGGGCTCCTGAGTGACTCAGTCCGTTAAGCAGTTAAGCATCCAATTTCAGCTCAGGTTGAGTTCGAGCCACTTGTCCAGCTCTGGGCTGACAGCTCAGAGTCTGGAGCCTGCTTCAGATTTTGTGCCTCCCTCTCTCTCTGCCCCTCCCCCACTTGCACTCTGTCTTTCTGTCTCTCTCTCAAAAATGAATAAACATTAAAAAAGAAATAATGAATATGAGCCACAAATGTAAGTAACACATTTAGTTTTTAATTTTCTAGAAACCACGTTTTAGGGGGGAAAAAAAGGTAAAATTTATCTGAATACATTTCATTTAATCCAACATATCCAAAATATTATCACTTCAACATGTAAAATCAATATAAAAATTACTAGTGAGGGGCACCTTTGTGGCACAGTCTGTTGAGTGTCCGCTTTGGCTCAGGTCATGATTTCACAGTTCATGGGTTCGAGCCCCGCATCAGGCTCTGTGCTGACAGCTAGTTCAGAGTCTGGAGCCTGCTTCAGATTCTGTGTCTCCTTCTCTCTCTGCCCCTCATCCACTCATGCTTTGTCTCACTCTGTCTCTCAAAAACAAATAAATGTAAAGAAAATTTTAAAAAATTACTAATGAGATATTTTTCATTTTTTTAAAATATTAAGCCTTCAAAACCTGGGGTATGTTTTATATTTATAGCACCTTTCAATTCAAATGAGCCACTTTTTTTTAATAGTTTATTGTCAAGTTGGATTCCATATAACACCTAGTGCTCATCCCCACAAGTGCCCTCCTCCATGCCCATCACCCCCCTTCCCTTCTCCCCCATCCCCATGAGCCCTCAGTTTGTTCTCAGCATTCAAGCCACTTTTAAAATACATGATAGCTACATGTGCCTAGCGGGCCATACTGAATGGTGCATTTCTAAAGGCAGGGTCTTGGTATCTCTTGCACTTAGTATATGTTCAATAAAAGCTCCAAAAATAACTTTAAGCTGATAATGCTACTAGATGCTGTCTGGGTAAAATCTGTCTTTTGTATAACATGCATTAGGCCTCTGTAAATAGATACCACAGACAATCTACAAACAAATCTCTCCTATAGAAGGAAATAAAAGTCTGGCAAATCATTTCAATTGCTATTTCTTGTTCTAAAAACTTTTAGAGGTAAGTTTTATGCAGATATGTTTCAATGTGTTTATATGGTCTTAAAACTAGCAATTACCAGACTCCTAATTATGCACCTAGATATCTCTTTGTAATACTCAATACATTTTTAATCGTTTTTTAAATGTCTTCCCACCCTGCCGGCGCAGTACACCCTTTAAAGACAAAACCACTCTGCCTCGTTCACTGCTGTCCACCCAGGGTGTACCTTTATGGCATAGAGGAAACATCCCACAAATATATTTATTGATTTGGAAAATGGGAGAGCTGGGATCAATGCATCTAGGTATCAATCAATTTGAGAGCTTGTATCAATATTTCTCTCTGGATTTGTGAATTTCATCTATTTTTTTCATTCATTTCAAAAACATGGAGTTCAGACCTCTGTGTTAAGTGTTTGAGACAAGAGAGGGTTCTAAAATGTGGCTCCTCCCTTCAGCTGAATTCACAACAAAATTCAAAACTAATCCCAGCTCTCCTGTCTAGACCACTCCAACCCCCTGGATTTGTCATGAAGACTAGGACTTGCAGTTTCATATGGCATTTCTCTCTATCACGCTCTCTCCTGCATACTCTTGGGAGCTTCCTTAACCCAGGGTAGCAGGCAAGCCAGGTGCTGTTTTCCCTCCCCATAGGCTTCAACAAGTTAACCCACCCAGGATCAAAGTATTAATAAGTAACTGAACCAGTAGTAGAAGCAAAATGTTCTGACTCCTGGAACATGTTTCCATTATTATAGCTTTACTTCTGAGGTTTGCAAATGCATTTTCCAAGTCATCAAATCTTTAGTTTATTATTGTTTTGTATTTAAAATTAATGTCACTTTTTGTGTAGCAACATGGATGGACCTTGAGGGTGTTATGCTGAGCGAAATAAGTCAGGCAGAGAAGGACAAATATCATATGTTTGCACGTATAGGAGGATTAGGAGGAACTTAACTGAGGAACAAGGGAGAGAAGAAGGGGGGAAATGGTGGGGGAAAGGGAGAGAGGCAAACCATGAGAGACTCTTGAATGCTGACAAAAACTGAGGACTGATGGATGTGGGGGGGAAAGGGGGAGATGGGCATGGAGGAGGGCACTTGTGGGGATGAGCACTGGGTGTTATGTGGAAACTAATTTGACAATAAACTATTTGTAAAAAAATAAATAAATAAATAAAAGAAAACTAAAAAAGAAAAAAAGAAAAAAGAATTAGAAAAAAATAAAATAAAATAAAATTAATGTCACTTTTTATTTTTCTTTAACTTGTACCTTATATGGTTAGTACACAGGGATAAAAGTAGGACAATCTCCTCAGGAACTGTAGTAAATCAGTGATACAGCACAGAATAAGTACAACTGGATACAACACAGACTAAGTACTATTGGAAATCTGCAAATATCATCTAGACATAGTGATCAGGGTTGTCATGTGCTGAAGTGCAGGCTGGGCACTGTGCAATCTTATAAAGTGCACAACTTGCAAACCACAACTGGCAGCCTTGGTGGTGATTACCTCCCAGGTCAAGACAGGGAAAACAATTTTGGAAATTGAATCTAGGTCTGATGAAGTATAGACATAGGCTGAATATTATCAAGGGTGCTGAAATGTCTGAAAGAATGTATGGTGGCAGGAGGTGATGCTCAGCCCCAAGTGGCCCTCACCACCAGACAGTAAATGCCTCCAGAGCAAGAAAAGGCCAGGTTCTTTGTATACCCACCACTCCCTGCCCAATAGGTCTAGTTGACAACCCAAAATAAATGACCGTTTATTTATTTAAAAGGATATGTAAAAGGTAAATTTTATATAGGTTAATAATAATCACAAAATAAGTACAGGTCATTTTTTTTCACTTAACTACTTGAAAAATACCAGCAAATGCTATTAAACATTGAGTTGGCATATAATTTAGGACCCATATCCACTTTTCAAAAGTGAATGGCTCTTAAAAAAGTGTTACTCATTTTGCATAGCCTTATAAATATTTAAAGTAATCTGGAAAGCTTCTGAAAATGTTTTGTTCCAAGAAAAAAAAATCAAAAGCCACAACTTAGGACACAGCTTAAGCATGCAGTACAATTCAGTGTGTTAAAAGACTTTTCTTTTGTGTCATAGGTCTGGCTGTTGCCTTTTCCTGGTACGCCAGGCATTTTTGTGGAATTTTCCTTGAGCAGCTTGTCCGTGACAGCCTCCTGAGAACACAGGGAAATTTTATAAAACCTTTCCTCTCACAACTCACACTTGGCTTCAAAAAAAAAAAAAAAAAAACACACAGTGGAAAAGAGTAATTGCATTTTCAATGACGGTCACTCAGCTGCAACTTCTAGAGTCAAGGCTGGTTAATTCTTATTTGCTGACATGCCAGCCTTACCCAAGTTCACTTTCCACCCACTACAAAGAACAGGGAAAAGCGTGCAAGCTCATTAAGTCCTCATTACTTTTCAGACTTTGACACGGTGTAATTTGTGAAATGATCAGGCTCCACCGAACCTAAGCAGCGAGGCCAGCACACTGGTTTACCCCTTGATTTCTATCTTTCATTTGGTCATGACATAGTCAAATCTGATTTTGAGATGATCTTTTCAATTAATGAAATTTGGCTGGGTCACCTCAGGAAGGAAAAAAGGCCAGTCAGCTCAAATGTTCAATAGTTACATAGGCACAATATTCATTAAGCTTTCTGCCTGGTTTTCAGGAGTATACATATAAGTTATATGCCTTCAAGTTATATGCCCCTGCCTTCAAGGGGCATACAGTTTAATTGGGAAGGCAACACACGTAAAAATGTACACACAAACACACAGAGAACGAACCAGCAATCTAAGACAGTACACACTAAGAGGCAGTAATGAGTGGGTAAGACGGCAGATTCTGAGCCAGACAGTTTAGATTCAGATTCTAGTTTCATAATCCTGTGACCTTGAGTAAGTTACCTATCCTGCTTGTGCCTATTTTCTCACCTATGAATTAAAGGTGATAACTATCCTTACTTCATCTGATTGTGTGATGAATAAATGCATTAAGAATAGCTTAAAACAGTACTGAGTACACAGTAGGGGTTTACCTCAATAGAGGGTAACCCTTCTTATGTAATTAGGAGCCAAATGCAAGGGACAGAAAGTGCTTTCAAAGTTCAGACACAAGGGAAAAGTCATTATGGGTTAGTTGATAAGAAAAGGTTACATAGAGGAAAGATTAATGTTTGAAGTAAGACCTGAAGAGGGAGATGAAGGCCAGAGTAAGACAATCCAGAGGACCAGACACAGGACAACCTGGTTAGAGTGACTTATTTTGTCATTGGAAAATGGGGAGAAATGAGGTTTAAAGATGGATGGCCCACTGTGGCCCTAGGCACCAGGACAAGGATATGGATTTTGCCCTTTGGACATAAGCCCCTGAAGAGACTGACCGAATAAGAGCAGTGTCTTTACCAAGGTTCATTCTACGGTATTTGAAAGTGAGACGTAGATGGGAAGAGAGGGTCAAGGCAGGAGAGCGACTGGTGGGATAACGTAGGTGCAAGTGGATAAGAAATAAAAAAGACTAAGAGCACAGATGCTTTCATGAAAGAACTATAGCCTGGCCTCAATTACAGATTAGAGATGAGGGAAGGAATCGGGCGACGGCATGAGTGACACCAAAAATGAATGTTAGTGACACAAATAGGTAAATTGGGAGAGCTCATCTTTTGGGGAGCAGGAAGGAGGAAACCAAATTTCTGTTCTGGACATAAATTTGAAGTAACAGAACACCATCCAAAAAGAAATTTCATAAGAACAGACAGAGATATAAAATGGTTACAGAAAAGCAATCTGAGCTCAAAATACAGGTTGTGGATGCTCAGATCATGGAAGCCAGAAGACTGGGTGGATTCACAGAGCAGGATTAATGGATACTAAGAAAAAAGATACACTTGAAAGAAAGAGAAGAGCTTCCTTAAGGAAAGAGTTCCAGGAAGTCTGGGTGGCTCAGGTGGTTCAGTGTCTGACTTCACCTCAGGTCATGATCTCACGGCATGAGTTTGAGCCCTGGGTTGGGCTCTGTGCTGACAGCTCAGAGCCTGAAGCCTGCTTTGGATTCTGTGTCTCCCTTCTCTCTGCCCCATCCCCACTTGCTGTCTCTCACTCTCTCTCTCAAATGTAAATAAACACTAAAAAAAATTGTTTTAAAGAGTTCCCTACCACAGTGGTCACAGTGGAGAAGTACTCAAAGCGATAAACTGAAGCCAAAGCTCTGGTCTCCATCAGTGAAGAGTTGTGTTCAAGGAAAGACCCTGACTGAAAGTTGGGAGAGCAGGGAGTTCTGTGAAGTAGGGAATGTGACTAACAACAGAGGATCTCTTCCAGCTGGAAAATTCCACAGGATTCTGCTCATCTCCAGGTGTGTTACTATGGATAACTCTAGTCGTTCTTTGTGCCTTATTTTTATTTTCCAGCATTCCCTTGTGTGAATATTGAACTTTGTAAATGTGTGTGAAGAAGTTTATAAGACATCTGCCTCTGGGGATATGTCTTCATTTTAACAATTTTCAAGGAAAATGTAAACACTATAGAGATATACAGATATTTATAGATATAGGTGTTTCTATTTATGAGGAATTTGAATACCTTTTTTTTGAAAAAGAGAGAGTGCATGCATACACACACACTTAGCAGGGGGAGAGGGAGGAGAGAGAGAAAGAGAGAGAGAGAGAGAGAGTCTTAAGCGGGCTCCCCATAGAGCATGAGATCATGACCTGAGCCGAAATCAAGAGTTGGACACTCAACCAAGTGAGCCACCCAGGCACCCTTGAATAACATTTTTAAGGAGAAAAATCAAATGCATGCCAATTGTCTTTCATTTCTATTTTTAATACCTAATGCACAAGGCAACAAATAACTTTAAAAAAAAAAAAAGACTAGAGCATTTCCATAAATTCTAAAAATACTCACTGTATGTATTTAGTCAGTCAGCCAGCAAATACTTAATGCATTGGTAAGAAAAAATAAAAAACACATATCCTCTCTACACAGATTAATGGTGTGTTTTGTTCCTTTTGGCATCCTCTCCTTCATTCCCTGCTGCACCACACAAGCTGACTGTGTGTAATTGATTTCTATTGATGACTTGTGACTGAGGGAGGGATATTACAACATAGAAAACTTACAACAGAAAATCACACATCATCATTCTTAAGAGTTCTGTGGTTATCCCTACATCTTGGAAATTTTCACCAATTCTGTCCCCTCTTGGGCTCTAAGCCATGCGTCTGGGCTCCTCTTCTCTCCGCAAAATTTCCCCCCAGTCTGCCCTTCTCAGGGACAGCGACCTGTTTTTTCCACCTGCCAGTGCAAAGTTTAAATGTCCTATTTCTTCATTACACTGTGCGGTTTAGTTCTCCAGATCCTTCCCAGACTTGTCTTAACTTGCACGTTCTCTGTCTGCGGTTCTCAAATTTAAGCGTGTGTTAGCTTCACCTGCCAGACTTGTTAAAACAGAGGCTGCAGAGTCCCACCCCCAGTTTCGGATTCAGTAGGTCCAAGAATTTGCATTTGTATCTAATTCCCAGGAGATGCTGCTGCTGCTGGTGACCTGCCACACTATGAAAACTGCTGGCTTTCAAAGCTTTTAAACAAGTTTTCCTAACAACAGAATCACCTACAAACTCATGGCTTCATTAGTCACACAAAGAGAGAAATGAACTTGTAAATTAAAGTTTCTCTCTTGAACGTGGGTAAGGCAATCTCCCTTAGTAACACGTTCTGTAAACAGAAAGCCATCCTTAAGACATTTGTTCTGCCCTCTGTTCAGAGCATTCCTGTAATGAGGATTCTGACTCCATCTTTTGATGTTTCACTGCGGACAGCTTCCAAACACACCTCTCCCTCCAGCATTTGATTAAGCTAATAAGAAAGCCTGGGTGTGGGGCACCCACGTGGCTCAGTTGAGAGTCCCACTTCCATTCAGGTCATGATCTTGTGGTTCATGAGTTCCAGCCCCACGTTGGGCTCTCTGCTGTCAGCCTGTCAGTGCAGAGCCTGCTTTGGATCCTCTGTCCCCTTCTCTATGCCCCTCCCCAGCTTGCACTTTCCCCTAAATAAACAAAAATTTTAAAAGGAAGAAAACCACCAAAGGATATGTTCCACTGAAACAAGGAAGTAAATCAACAAAAAGAAGACATGGGAAGCATAACAAAATTCTAAAGGTACAGACAGGTGATCTAAAATAAGAGTGACTAAAATCACTAGGAAGATGGCACAGGTTGCCCTGAAACAGGTCTTGAGGGCAACTAGTGCTGTTTAGAGCGAGTCAGAAAGCACCAAGATGGATATCATCAAGAAGATGGCTAGAGAGATCTTAATGTGGCTGATTAAATTTGGACAACTGACAAGAGTTTGGGATTGAACTGGTGACAAGCATATAAAATAACAAAGCAAGCAATTGTTAACTCCAAGGAAAACAAAGCATTTTATCATATAAAGAAAGAGAGAAGAAGTAACCATAGTATGCCACTTGCCTTACCTGTAAAATAGCATTTTTATTGTCAAAATGGTAAGGTTGAATATTGCTCTAACCAAAATGGTGGTGCAGCTGTATTGGGAAGAGACAATGTGAACGTGCATGGTGGGTCAAAAGCGAAAGTATAAAGCAATGGTATCGGTCAATATGTTACAGCGAAAACTGCAAAAGTTTAGTAATAATAAAGTTGTAGGAAAGGAAGTACAACATAAATCTACTATATAGAGATATGGAAATTAACATCAAAAGAAACAGCTCGATTGGTTCAAAGTTATTGTTGCTAAGGGGAAATTTGGAAGGGTGGACAGAGGTGCTCAGGTTGCTGTTCTTTATTGCAACCTGTGTAGAATTGTCTGACTTTTTTTTATCTTTGTTTTTGAGAGATAGAGAGAGCGCATGAGCAAGGGAGGGGCAGAGAGAGAGAGGGAGACAAGGAATCCGAAGCAGGCTCTAGGCTCTGAGCTGTCAGCACAGAGCCCAACGCGGGGCTTGAGCTCTCAAACTACAAGATCATGACCTGAGCCAAAGTCGGACGCTTAACTGACCAAGCAACGCAGGCGCCCCGGAACTGTCAGACTTCTTAAGCTATATGCATTGGTAGTCTTAAATAGTTTAAATATAAGCTATTCATAATTTTTAAAAATGACTAAATTTTCTTTTTTAATAGTTCTACAGTTCTTGTAAAGAATTTAAGGTGGCATATCTATCTATCTATCTATAAAACTAAAAAGCAAGTATGAATATAGAAGAAAATCAAGGGAAAGGAGAAAAAGGAATAAAAGTTTCCTAAAGAATTACTAAATTCATGGTAACTTTTTTTGTCACTTTACTCCATTGGAAGAAATAAAAACATAACAGCTATCAGGATTTCGTATGGGGTTTTTGTTTAATTTTGCTTTGTTTTGCAAGGAGATGTCTCTTACTCTTTTTAGATGTTAAAAAGGTGTTCCCATACTTGGAAAAGCTGAGAACCACAGAGCCAGAAAATTGTTTCTGACTCACAATTTTGAGCTGATCTACTTTTCACAAGTGTCTATGTCATTACTGCTCATGTCTCAGCTCTGCTTCTCCCTAAGGGCAACCACACAAAATAGAGGCTGTTAGTTTTCCTGTAAGCTTCAGGGGGGTTTTAAAATATGTATACATAAGTGGAATGTCTGCACTAATGCTACTGATCCAGACGGATTTCTACTGATACCTATGAATCTATTCCTCTGAGAAATAACCATTTTCACATCTTATGTGCTTGCTGTTTGTCTCAATTACAGATGTAAAAACCTAGGCAACTGGCAAGGTTTTATTTTCATTTTTTAAAAAATAATAATTCAAATTATCATCAGGTACACTATTAGCTATTAATAAATAGAGTTCCATGTTTTGTAATTTCTAACACTTGCATTTATTAAATTAGAGGCTTAATAAACTGCAAACAAGCCACGTCATGAATTTCGATGAGAAAGTTCTCACATTCTTCTTGCTCTAAAGTGTTTTATTTTCCAACACTTCTATTGTTCTTCATAAATACCCATAATTTACCTGGAAAGACATTCACCAAAATATTAAGCAAGTTGTTTTCTTTGTGCAGAATGACATTTTTTTAAATATAGAGCAGATGGGAAGGGGATGTCAAGAGGCTGCACTGCTACTGAATGGCCAAGTAGCTCATCAGGTGCATCTTTGGCTATTGGGATCTGAAGGTCTGGGGAGAGAGTAGGGCTAGAGATACACATTTGGATGTCAGCAGCATAGAGGATGTGTTTAAAGCTGAGTCATTATATATAGTCATTGAGAGTGGGAGAACACAGTAAGGGAAGAAAAGCCCAAAGACTGAGGCCTAGAACAATGAAAAACTTTGATGGCTGGTAAAGAGAAGATGCCAACACCAGAGAGGCAGGAAGAATCAAAGACACCACGATGCCCAGAAAGCAAAGGAACATTCATAAGAAGAAAGGAATGTTGGCCCTTAGATTCACCAAGAGAAAGAGAGTAGAAACAGGCACTGTGTTTGGTATATGTATCAGTTCATTAATAAATAGTATCAGGTGTTGGTAATCATCAATTTATAGTGCTACTATTTTGCCTGCCTGTGATTCTTTCCAACAAGTTAGTTAGGTACAGATAGAGAGTAGGGATCCTTTGGTTACTCAGTATCGGTGTTGGCCAGATGAAAGACAGAAGGGCAGAAAAAAGGAATGAAGGTATTTGCAAGAGAATGATTTTAAGGGGAGATGATGGAAAGGAACAAAGTCAAAACGTGGTGGGGGTGGGGACTGACTGGTATTTGGTATAACCTAAGGATAAAAATCTTTTGACATAAATCTTTCCCCATTTTTAAATAGATTTTCCTTAGAATAAATTCCTAAAATTAGAATTGTTAGGTCATATAGTGTGAATTTTTAAAGTTATTTGTGCATGTTGCCAAACTACTTTCCAAAAAGCTTATGCCATCTTAAATTGATCAGAGAAATCTAACAATACCCATCTCAAAAAAACCCAGCCACTTTTGGAATAACACACAAGAAGCATTGATTGATATTAAAACTATTGTCATCTCTGAAACCCAGCAAATAGTTCCCACCCTTCCTTTAATCTCCTACCCACGGGTTCCTTTCTTTCGTGATTGCTTTGGTTTTCATTCAGTATAAATTAACCTTTTTCACAACGAGTAATTATGCTTCAATGCAAAATCCTTAAAGTAACTGTAAATAATTCATTCAAAAGAAAATTTGAACGTTTTTTTTAAAAAATTGTAATCAGCCAAAAATGAATTAGTTTCATTCTAGCAGCAAAAGTGATCCCTCTCCACTTCCCCTGCCCACCCCTTCCCCCACCTCCTCCTCCTCCCTCTCCCATCTCTGGTCACTAAGAATTTAATAAAGTAGCAACAAAAGGTTATTCTCTCTTTCCTTCTCTCCTTTGTAGTTGACTTAAGTCAGCAGTTTTCTAAAAGACCTGAAAACTTTTGCAGAAGTCCTTATGTCCAGAGTTTATTCCTTTTTTTTTTTTTTTTTNCTCAACCGACTAAGCCACCCAGGCACCCCGTCCAGAGTTTATTCCTAAGAAAGAAAAGAACCACAACCGTGAAGCAACCATGAAAGTCAGCCGATGCATGGATTTCTGAAATATGTTTTATAAAGTTCATTCATATCATGACTTGTCTGTTTATATGTGGTTCCTCTAAATGACTGGCAGTTCTAGAGTTTGAGGAAGTTGAAAGATCCTTGTTTCCTGCAGATTCTGTAATGATCTATGGAATTGGGGATGCAAGAGGACTTAGACACCGTATCGATCTAAAGGTCTTAAAAGCTTAGAGATTGAAGTCCAGAGCAGTTAGGCCACCTACCCCAGGACACAGAGCCAGTAAGGACAGCCACCATTTCCTGTGCCAGTTCTGCCCTTGTCATCTTTATATTAGACAACTGCATGGAAAGTGACATATAAATATGTGTCTGTGTAGAAGTGGACACAAAACTACAATAACCTCACTTCAGATGTCAGAGTGAAAGACAAACCCCTATGTTATAGCATCAGACTAAGAAAATCTCATTTGCGAACACTGAAAGTAACCAGTAGTTTCTAATGTGTGGGTCTAGACAGTGTGTATTTAAAGTCACACACCACCACACAGGTATGTAGTGCTCACACATATACGTGCACGTACATCAATACCCAATGAAGACATTTCTATCCATGAGGCTGCTTCTAAGTGGCAAGATGGCAACATACTTCCGAATGGATTGCTTTGCCTTTAGAGACTGCTATATTTGCTTGTCCCTTACGGAATGTAAGTAACCTTGAGTGTCTCCAGAAATGTGACTAGAATCTAATGCAAAGCTACTAAAAATACAAGTCAGAGAACTGTCTTCTTCCTGCTGGTCACAACCCAAATCTTCCTTTTGCATGTAGCTTCTTCAATTCCTCATGAAAAACTTTCCAGAGATTTCTTTGATGACTGCTATGGACTCTAACAGCCAAGAGATCACCAAGGTACTAGATCCTGCGTTGGATTTTAAGGGGGAACATAAATGAGTGCTGTGTAACTTCCAAAACAGTGATAAAGGAGACTGATAATATTCATCTAAAAATATTGTTCACTCTGCTGGTGAACAATATTCTAAGGCATAGGGAATCTTTAGTAGATTATGTTTACTCTTTGCTATATTTTATTCTTTCCCTTTCTTCAGATTTTCTAAAGTTGCCAGCACTATAACTCTCACAGATGGTCCCCTTTTCCATAACTTCACCAGGTCTTGAAGACAGATGTGAGAGCGAAGCTATTTCTTTAGTTCATTCAAACTTCAAAGTTTAACTGGGTCCCTTTGAAAATGTAGCATACAGGGGTGCCTGGGTGACTCAGTTGATTAAGCCTCGGACTTCAGCTCAGGTCATGATCTTATGATTCCAAGCCCCACATCAGGCTCTGTGCTGACAGCTCAGAGCCTGGAGCCTGCTTCAGATTCTGTGTCTCCCTCTCTCTGCCCCTCCCCTGCTCACACTCTGTCTCTGTCTCAAAAATAAACATTAAAAAAAAAGGTAGAATACAGATGTAAATAAATATGCAAACTGCTGAGAAACAGAAAACTAATTATTTCATTAGCCCATTCAAAGAGACAGTAATTTGGAGGGGTTTCACTGACTCTGGAAAAGTTGTAAGACTAATGTTACCAAAATGGGAGGCAATCTATGAAAACAATCAGTAAACAGTTTTAAAAGCTAGGCAATGTTGGGGCGCCTGGGTGGCTTAGTCGGTTAAGCGTCTGACTTTCGCTTAGGTCATGATCTCGCGGTTCGTGAGTTCGAGCCCCGCGTCGGGCTCTGTGCTGACTCCCAGCTCAGAGCCTGGAGCCTGTTTCAGTCTGTGACTCCCTCTCTCTCTGACCCTCCCCTGCTCACGCTGTCTCTCTCTCTCTCCTAGAAATAAATAAAAATATTAAAAAAAAAAAAAGCTAGGCAATGTTGACAATAATCAAAAACTACAGCAAAAACAAAAACAAACTTCTTTAGGATTAATGGAAACATTTAAAAATTACTACAAAGAAAACACTTTTATTTGCAAAAGTGATGTCCTATCAGAAACAGTATTATGTCATTTGACTATATAAGATCTAATAGGAAGATAATCTTCTGCCTAAGTCTTCCAAGGTAAATTCCGGTATTAGCTCAAGGATTGGCAAGTTCAAACCAAAACGAAATAAATAAATAAGTAATTTTTAAGTGCACACTGTGCCGGGAATAGTCTTCTATCAAGGGATTATTTTTAACTCCTCCGCACACAAAAATATTTTCGCCATTATTTCACTGACATGTGTGGGACTTATTCAACTAATTTGAGTAAATGACATTGTTTCCCCTCTCTACTCCTTTCCTGATACTGAGAATAGAAAAGTCCATTAACAGCCCCATTTGCAGAGAAGCCCTCTCCGTGATACCATGGCAACGCACTGTCAAACACAAAGGGAACCAGTCCTGAGAAAATAGAGAATCAATGCAACCCACCACTAGCCCCAGGAAAAATAACTCGGAATGATAGATAGGCATTATTATCATCTTTATGGCACACTTTTTTGGGCCAGAACTAGAAGTGCATTGCTTTAGTTAATATTTAATTTTATAGCTGCAAAGAGAAAGGTCTAAAACTAATTTTTTTTAAACCTAGTATATTCTGTTTTAAAGATAATGTTCTCCTACGTTCTCATGTGGGAGCTCTACCTCCTCAGCTTCTTGCTCTGGACTGACTCTTCCTTCCGATTTTCATTAGCAGAAGTGAGCTTGTTCAAAAAATGACCATGAAAAATTTCCTTTTCCTATAATGAGCTCCATTGGGAACATGGAAAGTAGCTCTTAGGAGATTTCAAAAGCCTCTTATCTACCTACATCCCAGGAGGAAAACAGGAACTTGTGATTGACTTCCTCCCTAATCTTGTCCTACATGGGGTGGACGGACACCAGCCCCAGCTAAGTCTGCTGCAGGGAAGAGTTTAGAACGCTCACAAGGAAGTGCCTATCAGAACAGAAGTACAGAGGCACCTGGGTGGCTCAGTCAGTTAAGCATCTGACTCTTGATTGATTTAAGCTCCAGTCATGATCTCATGATTCATGAGATCTAGCCCCTTATGGGGCTCTGTGCTGACATCACATAGCCTGCTTGGAATTCTCTCTCTCTCTCTCTGTCTCTCTCTCTCTCTCTCTCTCCCTCTCTCTCCCCCCCTCCCCTGCTCACGCTCTTTCTCTCTCTCACAATAAATAAATAAATAAACTTAAAAACAAAACCAGAAGTACAGATGTCCAGTGTCCTTTATGTGTCCTTTACTCTGAAAAGAGAAAAAAGGAAAACAATGCATTCCGCCATTTTTTCCGAGGCCATCTTTTAGAAAATTTCCTTCAAGGCCATTAAATCGCTTGGTCGTATTTATAAAATTCCAGAAACTATGTTATGCCACAGAGGAACTGAAAATGTCTCCTGAGATCTTAGGAGGGGTATGGCATTCCTTCTGTCAACCTGCGAGTTATTGAACACTAACCGTGCACAAAGTCCTGCCAACAACCGGTGGGACAACAAATCAGGAAAACTGTTCCGGCCGGTGTCTTCCACCAACTCCCCGTATCAGCGCACTCCTTTCAGGAGACATCCCTCTATTTTTTTCAACTTTTTTTTTTTAATGTTTATTTTTGAGAGAGAGACAGAGTATGAGTGAGTTCAGGGGCACAGAGAGAGGGAGACAGGGAGACAGAATCTGAGGCAGGATCCAGGCTCTGAGCTGATCCAGGCTCTGGACTGCTCAGAGCCTGACGTGAGGCTTGAACTCACAAACTGTGAGATCATGACTTGAGCCAAAGGCAGACGCTTAACTGACTGAGCCACCCAGGCACCCAGAAATCCCTCATTCTATGTGACACATGGAACCTGGGGCAGAGTCTTGCCCACAGATTCATTAAGTTAACCTCACACAGATGCAGCCTGACCTTCAGCAACAATACTCCCTCAATTAGCAAAACAACAGCAGCTCAAACAACAGAGCCAGAGGCATCATTGCTGCAAGGGACTGTCCATGGAACCGGCAGCACCTGGAGGCTCACACTCACACGTGACTGACTTTTGTCCCAGAGACGGTGCTGGGTGGCCACCACCACCAGCATGCAGCACTTCTCGTCTCCATGGGCCACCAGCTCTGCTTGCCCACATTCCTTTCAGCCTCTGATGAAAGCCCAGTCTATGAGACATCCCCACAGCACAGAGGTTTTTAAACCCTAATGTTTTTCATAGACCCCAGTGGAACGTGATTTTGAGAGATCATGACATTTTAAGAAATTTAAAGTTGCAGGTTTATTTATTTATTTATTTGACATTTATTTTTGAGAGAAAGAGACAAAGACAGAGAGCAAGTGGGGAACGGACAGAGAGACACAGAATATGAAGCAGGCTTCAGGTTCTGAGTTGTCAGCACAGAGCCCGTCATAAGGCTTAAACGCAGGAACTGGGAGATGGTGACCTAAGCCAAAGTGGAACATTTAACTGACTGAGCCACCCCAGTACCCCTAAAGTGCGTTTTTATCTCAAAGGTAATTAAAATCTTTTAAAATGAGTAAATTCTGGAGAACCTAGATAGCAACCTAATAACCCAGTATTCCCCAGGCTGCCCTACCCTTGCAATTGTTTATGACCATGTTGATGCCCAGACAAGGCCAAACAACAACACAAATGAAGGTTTCCCCTGTGGTTCAATGAGGGAATAAATGGTAGCAGAATTGCGGTGTCACATGACCGGTTAATCTAAGCCTCTAAAGTCAAAAGTACCCACAGCATGCGTATAGAATATATTCTTCAAATCGTACATTTTTCCATGCCACTTTTGCAAAAGTTCATTAACAGTTTAATAAATAAATATGCAATGAGTAATTTTTCTTTCTTCTTTTCTTTAGTTTTACAGAATTGTATTTTGTAGTGCATTGTTGCATTGACTTCTCCAAATAACAGATGTATGATTAAAACATTCATTATTAAAGAAAGAAAATAGTGCTCAGGTGATGATCCATGATGCCCTACATCAAAAGAATCAAGTCAACACGCACATGTATTTCTCCCACGTTAAACCAACTATCTGAAAATTAATGTTAACAGATTAATGCCATCAGTCACTTTCATATGGCTCTGGTCTCCAGAGAGGCAACTTAGCATAATTGTGATGTGCACATTCTCCGAAGCCAGACTTCCTGGGTTCAGAGTAAAGCTCCACACTTCATAACTGAGTGGCCTGTGTGCCTCAGTTTCTCATCTGTACATCAGAGATGATAACAGTACCTGCTTCTGTGATAATTAATGAACTAAGCAGATATAAAGCACTTAGAATGCACCTGGCACATAGGAAAAGCTTTTACATGTATGACTCTTATCCATTTCACATAGCATTATTTATTTAATTTATAAACTTGATTTGGTTTTATAGTCAGATGACATTTATAAACATAAGAGGTATATGACAAATTTTATTTTTATATATTGATTACATTAAAATCAAAATGTTGTTTAGACAACAGAGGTGAATGAGAATTTTTAGTTTACAAATGTTTTCCTAGCTATAGCTCAAGGTACACCCCTCCGCCATGTGATTTCCCCATCAAAGACAACACTGATGGGAGATAGCTGGGGATGAAGTTGATAACTGGCGATTCCTCTGCCAGCTTCAACCCTGGACACTTCCCAAGTTAAGCAAATGTGGACCAACCTATAATCCTGCTGCGATTTTGAAATAAGGTTCACTGTGGGGCTCCTGGGTGGCTCAGTTGGTTAGGCGTCCGACTTCAGCTCAGGTCATGATCTCATGGTTCGTGGGTTCAAGCCCCACATCGGGCTCTGTGCTGATGGCTAGCTCAGAGCCTGGAGCCTGTTTCAGATTCTGTATCTACCTCTCTCTCTAACCCTCTTCTGATCACGCTATCTCTCTCTCTCTCTCTCTCTCTCTCTCAGAAATAAATAAAAAACATTAAAAAAATAAACATGAAATAAGGTTCACTGAAAGGATCCACATAAGCTTCCAACAGGAAACTTTCTAATGGAAATGAGAAGTCAGACTTCCACTTCCCCAATTCTTTGGGATGAAAAAAAGCCACGACCAATACCCTAAGTTTGTATCTTGGTCATTCAAAAAAGAAAAAAAAAAAAAAAAAAAGGTCTGCTGATCTCTGTGTCTTTGGGTTTCTTTTCCTATTTTTAAAAAAAAAATTTTTTTTTTTTGAGAGAGAGACAGAGCACGAGAAGAGGAGAGGCAGAGAGAGGGAGACAAAGAATCTGAACAGGCTCCAGGCTCTGAGCTGTCAGCACAGAGCCTGACTGAGGGATCAAACCCACGAACCTGAGTCAAAGTTGGATGCTTAACCAACGGAACCACCCAGGTGCTCCTTTTGGTTCCTTTTCTGATTGGCCTAGCTTAGTTCCAACCAGAAGACTAGAATCCCAGGGGAAAACATAGTTCCTTTTATTATAAAATCTCTTTATTGAGAGGATGGAAAGGAAAGGAGTGGGGAGGAGAGTGTTCGCCCATGATACTGGAACTCATACTTATCAAAACCACACTGAAGCAACATTAATCATGTACAGAGGCAGCTCTCTGATAAGATAGGAATACTAAAAACTGATAAGAAAAGTAAAACACCCAAACTAAAAATACTGCTATTTAGAACATGGCTAACAGCTTGAAATGATAGTGAAACTAGACACAAGGCAAAGAAAGAAGAAAGAGGGATGCTTCCCTCTTTCTACGTTATGGAAAGATTTGCTTCTTCCCCTGGGAAACCAAAAAGCCACTTGAGGTTTTGTAAGAGTAAATTTAGTAGGTGACTAAGGTAAAAAGAATGAAGCAATACAAATACAAAATGTAAAATGATTGAATATACAGAAGGTGGCTAGTATTTCAAGCGAAGATGAGCTTTCATGAGCTGTGATGCTGAATTTGTCTGGATAATGATAAAAGGTGTTTTAGCTTGAGATGAAATTAGGTAAATACCAGTTCCAGGCCTGGGGAAATTTCAGTCCCTCCTAAAACTTTTTTTTTTTCCCTGTGATTAACAAATGTGAATGAGTGCCTACGAGTGCCGTTTCCCCAGCTGGCAAAGGAGGCCCATGCTTAGAGCAAAGCAAGGACACATACAGAAAATATATTGGCAGGCTCAGTAAGGAAGGATTTAATATTTCATAGGAATGTACAGTAAAAACCTGGTGTTGTGAGTAACTTGTTTTGTGAGTGTTCTGCAAGATGAGAAAACATTTCTAATAAATTTTAATTTTATAAACAAGCTATGTCTTGCAATACAAGTAGAACATGACTCCAAATGTCACATGATCACAAATGACCCAATGGTTCTTTTCTCTCTCTCTCTGTCTCTCTCTCTGTGGGATTGTGGGTGATCGTCCCCTATGCTCCGATGCTCTGTCTCNTGTGTTTGGCAGAAATCAGTGATTTTTCAGAACACTGGAAGGTGCTCATAACTGGTACTAGTGTATTTTTTGTTACCTCAAAGCACCTATGGACAGTCCTTTACTTTTCCATATACAAGTAAGCTTAGGAATGAGAAAGAATGAAACATGGCCTTTGTAGCAATGTGGATGGAACTTGAGGGTGTTATGCTAAGTGAACTAAGTCAGGCAGAGAAGGACAGGTACCATATGATTTCACTCTTATATGGAACAGGAGAAACTTAACAGAGGACCATGGGAGAGGGGAAGGGGAAAAAGTAGTTAAGAAGAGGGAGGGAAAAAACTGTAAGAGACTCTTAAATACTGAGAACAGACTGAGGGTTGATGGGGGTGGGGGAGGGGGAAAGTGGGGAAGATGGGCATGGAGGAGGGCACTTGTTGGGATGAGCACTGGGTATTAGATGGAAATCAACTTGACAATAAAGTATAAAAGAAAAAAAAAGAGTAAGCTTAGGAATGCTTTGCTTCATTCTAGGTCAGGCTACCTGAAGATATAGACTCTTTCCTCTGCTCTTATTGCCAGTTACATTAAATACAGTATATGACAAGAGTTTATTAATACTGTACTGTAGTCAACATCCGTGCAAGTGTATACAATGGCCCCCATGCAGAAGAAGATTCCACTGAGATAATAGACAGCAGTGACTCCATTAGTGATAGGGAAAGTCGTCCCACACAATAACCCTCCTTTCTCTTGTCCTTCTCACACCAGCCACAAAGATTTTCAAAGGTAAACGCAGGTTAATTTGTTGATTTTTCTTTATCTGTTGTATTTTCTTTATTATTTTGTATTATATTACAGCACGGTAAAAATTTTTATATGAATGGTCTTTAATTTTTTTAAATGTTTTATTTATTTCTAAGAGAGAGAGAGACAGCATGAGCAGGGGAGGGTCAGAGAGAGAGGGAGTCACAGACTGAAACAGGCTCCAGGCTCTGAGCTGGGAGTCAGCACAGAGCCTGACGCGGGGCTCGAACCCACGAACCGTGAGATCATGACCTAAGCGAAAGTTGGACGCTTAACCGACTAAGCCACCCAGGCGCCCCTTTTTGAATAGTTTTGGGTTGTGGAACAAACCATGGGAGTTTCCACTATTTCTTGTGGGAAAAAATTTTGCTTTGACATACAAGTGCTTTGGACTACAAGCATGTTTCTGGAATGAATTATGCTCATGAACCAAGTTTTACTGTAATTATCACTGCAAAAATCTAAACTTAGATAGTCTTTTCACCCATATTTTTCAGTTTTGTATTGTTGTATTTTGAATTATATATGGCAGGGGGGCAGGGAAGCACTACAAATCTTCAGATGCATAAAGAGTTTAAAGGCCTTTCTTTAAGCCACTATATGTGGTATAAGTGGTAGGTCCCAGGGGTTAAAGATGTCCTACTGGACAAGACAGTTCTTTCCTACATGACCTCCCGAAAAGATCTCCCCTGGGGTTGAAGCTGTCCATCTCTAACTTTTCAGATGCCCGTTAGAATTTAAGTCCACAAGGTAATGGACATTATCTGTTTTTTTACTAGCATATCCCTCACAACTACAATAGCACTTGAAACATAATAGATGCTCAGTAAATATTTACTGAGTTAACGAATCAATACAGCCTTCCTTGGACCATTCTAGAAAACTCCAAGATTCAGGTTCCTAAAAGTTGTGACCCTTGTCTCTGTCCTTTTGGTTTCCATGAAACATAATCACAAGCTAGATGTTAAAGCACACTTATTTTTTAATGTTTTATTTTGTTTTATTCAATAGTTTATTATCAAGTTGGTTTCCACATAACACCCAGTGCTCATCCCCACAAGTGCCCTCCTCCATGCCCATCACCCCCCTTCTCCTCCTCCCCATCCCCATCAGTCCTCAGTTTGTTCTCAGCATTCAAGAGCTCTCATGGTTTGCCTCCCTCCCTCTCCCCCACTATTTCCCCCCTTCTGCTCCCCCATGGTCCTCCGTTAAGTTCCTCCTAATCCTCCTCTACGCGCAAACATATGGTATCTGTCCTTCTTTGCCTGACTTATTTTGGATATTAAAGCACATTTAAATGTTAATGAAACTTGGGCTATTACTGTTCCCTGATTTCTCATTAAGTGTTCTCTCATCATTCCAGCCTCCTAAAATCCAGAGAAGAATGTCCGCCCCCTAGCTTCAGTTTCTTCATCTGTAATGAGAAAATAATGCCTTCTGCCTTCCCCCACTTTGGGCATTGCTGTGAGGATTAAAATGAGAGAAATTCAAAAGTGTTTAGGACAAAACTTGATATATGCAAGCACCAAATGAATCCCAATACCTTTTACTAGGGCATTCCAGGCTCACAACCCCAAATCCCATTCCTGGAGACTCAGGGGCTCCTGTTTCCTGCCTGTATGTTAGTTTTCTCTCTTTCAAGGGCTAGCTGTGTATACAGAATGCTGTATCAGTGTATTTGCTGACAAAGGAGAAGTAAAGAAAGCAAAAAGAATTTATAGTGATGTGGGGATCCACCCTTGACTACTTTCCTCCCCATCCTGGCTACATGTAATTATGAAAATGTTGAAACATATTAAAAACTGAAGAACTATAAAATAGTTATCAAATACCCACCATCTAGATTCTCTAATTGTTAACATTTTTTTTGTCTGCTTTCTCGTGGACCTAGCCATCTATCCTTTTGTTAATCTATGTAATATTTTTTATATATTTCAGAGTAGATGATAAATATCAGTACACCTTACCTTGAATATTTTCACATATATACCATTTACTAGAATTCAGTATTTGTTTATAGTATTTTTGTATAATTCACACACAGGAGAAAGGACTCAAAGAAGTAAAATGAGAAAGAAAAATAACAACCAACACCACAGAAATTAAAAAAACAAAAAAGTGTCTTGTAAAAAAAAAAAAAACCTACATGGCAGCAAATTGGACAACATAAAAGAAATGGATAAATTCCCAGAAACATATAAACTACCAAAACTGAAACAGGAAGAAAAAGAAAATTTGAACATACTGATAACCAGCAAATAAAATTGAATCAGTCATCAAAAAACTTCTAACAACCAAAAGTCCAGGACCAGATGGCTTCACAGATGAATTCTACCAAACATTTGAAGAAGAGTTAATACCTATTCTTCTCAAACTATTACAAAAAATTGAAAAAGAAAGGAAAACTTCCAAATTCATTCTATGAGGCCAGCAATATCTTGATACCAAAACTGCATAAAGACACTACTGAAAAAGAGAACTACAGGCCAATATCCCCGATTAACATAGATGCAAAACTTCTCAATAAAATACTAGCAAACTGAACTCAAAAATATATTCAAAAAGCATTCACCCTGATCAAATGGGATTTATTCCTGAGTGGCAAGTGTGGCTCAATATTCACGAATCCATCAACATAATATATATCACATCAATAAGAGAAAGAATAAGAATCATATGATCATTTCCACAGACTCACAAAAGGTATTTGACAAAGCACAACATCCATTTATGATAAAAACCCTCAACAAAGTAGGTTTAGAGGGAACATACTTCAACATAACAAAGTCCACATATGAGAAACCAATAGGTAAAATCATCTTCAATGGGGAAAAATTGAGATTTTTTCCCCCCTAAAGTTAGAAACGAGACAAGGATGTCCACTCTCATCACTTTTATTCAACATAGTACTGGAAGTCCTAGCCACAGCAATCAGACAACAAAAAGAAAGAAAAGGGATCCAAATTGGTAAGGAAGAAGTAAAACTTGCTATTTGCAGATGACATGATACTCTATATAAAAAACCTGAAAGACTGCCCCCCAAAACTGCTAGAACTGCTAAATGAATTCAGTGAAGGCATAGTATACAAAAATCAATGTACAGAAATCTGCTGTATTTCTATCCACCAATAGTGAAGCGGAAAGAGAAATTAAGAAAACAATCTCATTTAAAACTGCACCAAAAATAATAAGATACCTAGAAATAAACCTAACCAAAGAAGAAAAACATGTACTCTGAAAACTACAAAACACTAGTGAAAGAAATTGACCATAACACAAAGAAATGGAAAGATTCTATGCTCATGGACTGGAAGAATATAGACTGTTAAAGTGTTTATACTATCCAACCAGATCTACACAATTAATGAAATTCCTATAAAAATACCAACAGTGTTTTTGCAGAGCTAAAACAAACAATTCTAAAATTTGTGTGGAACTACAAAAGATCCCTTGAGAAAGAAAAGTAAAGCTGGAGGCATCACAATTTCAGACTTCAAGTTATATCACAAAGCTGTAGTAATCAAAACAGTATGGTACTGGCACCAAAAAAAAAATAGACACATCAATAGAACAGAATAGAAAATCCAGAAATAAAGCCACAACTACATGATCAATTACTCTTTGACAAAGCAGGAAATAATATCCTACAGAAAAAGGATAGTCTCTTCCACAAACGATGTTGGGAAACTGGACAGCAACATGCTAACTTTCTAAAACCAGTTTATAACACCATACACAAAAATAAATTCACCTAAAGGTGAGACCTGAAACCATAAAAATCCTAGAAGAGAACACAGGCAGTAACCTCTTCAACATCAGCTGTAGCAATGTTTTTCTAGATATGTCTTCTGAGGCAAGGGAAACAAAAGTAAAAATAAACTATTGGGATTACATCAAAATAAAAGCTACACAGCAAAGGAAACACTCAACAAAACTAAGAAGCAACCTACTAATTTGGAGAAGATATTTGTAAATGATATATCTGATAAAGGGTTAGTAAACAAAATATATGTAAGACCTATATAACTCAAAAGCAAAAAAGCAAATAATCTAATTAAAAATGGGCAGAAGACATTAACAGACATTTTTTCCAAAGAAGGCATCCAGATGGCCAACAAACACATGAAAATGTTCTTCACCACTTATTATCAGGAAAATGCAAATCAAAACTGTAATGAGAGGGGTGCCTGGCTGACTCAGTCAGTAGAGCATGTGACTCTTGATCTGAGGGTCTTGAGTTCAAGCCCCACATTGGGCATGGAGCCTACTCAAAAAAAAAAAAAAACTGAAGAAAAAATTAAAAAAGAAAATTACAATGAGATATCACCCCACACCTGTCAGAATGGCTAAAATCTACAGTACAAGAAACAACAGGTGTTGGCAAGGATGTGGAGAAAAGAAACACTCATGCACTGTTGGTGGGAATGCAAAATGGTTCAGCCACTATGGAAAACAGTATGAAGTTTCCTCAAAAAGTTAAAAGTAGAACTACCCTACGATCTAACAATTACACTACTGGATATTTCCTCAAAGAATACAAAAACATTAATTCAAAGGGGCACATGCATCCCAATGTTTGTAACAGTATTGTCAACAATAGTCAAATTATGGAAAGAACTCAAATGTCCATCAACTGATGAATGGATAAAGAAGATGTGGTGTGTATGTGTGTGTGTGTGTATATATATATATATATGAATAATATATATTATTATATATAATATATTATATATACATATATAATACACATATATATGTATGTGTGAATTATATATATATATATAATATTATTCAGCCATAAAAAAGAATTATTGCCATTTGCAACAACATAGGTGGAGCTAGAGAATATAATGCTAAGTGAAATGAGTCAGTGAGAAAAAGACAAATACCATATGATTTCCCTCAGGTATGGAATTTAAGAAATAAAACAAATGAGAGGCACTTGGGTGGCTTACTTGGTTAAGTGTCCAACTTCAGCTCAGGTCATGATCTCACGGTTTGTGGGTTTGAGCCCCACTTCAAGCTCTGTGTTGACAGTTCAGAGCCTGGAGCCTGCTTCCAATTCTATCCTCCCTCTCTCTCTGCCCCTCTCCTGCTCACACTCAGTCTCCCTCTCTCTGTTTCTCTCTCTCTCTGTTTCTCCCTCCCTCTCTCTCTCTCTTAAAAATAAATAAACATTAAAAATATTTTTTAACGAAACAAAACAAATGAGCAAAGCAAAAAAAGAGAGGGGGCAAACTAAGAAACAGACTTTCAACTACATAGAACAAACTGATAGTTAGCAGAGGGGAAATGAAGAGAGTAGGATGAGTGATATAGGTGATGCGGATTATAAGGAGGTCACTTGTGATGAGCTTCAGATGATGTATGAAAATGTTGAATCACTATATTGTACACTTGAAGCTAATATAACACTATATGTTAACTAACTGGAATTAAAATAAAACCTTTAAAAAAGTTGACAATCTGACCAAAGAAATCTACTTTCACACTTACATTGTGCAATAAATGAACAAGTTATTATTCATATAACTTGCATCTCAGCTTCCTTGGAGGACAAGAATTCTTTTACAGAATGGAATTAGGTTGCTTTCTGTCATATTACAGGTTGGCCAATGTAATTATATTCTTGCAATTTCAAAGAAAGGAATACTTAGAGGTCTGTGTAAAATCCTGAAACTCTATAAACTCTTAGCCATCAACTCACAAACATGCTTCTCCAGCCCAGAGAAAAATCCTCTGGAGAGTACTATAAAGCTAATGAGAGAGTTTGTTTTAAAGTTTGTTTTTGAGAGAGAGAGAGAGAGAGAGAGAGAGAGAGAGAGAGAACAAGCTGGGGTGGAGCAGAGAGGGAAGGAGACAGAGAAGAGAAGCCCAAGCAAGTTCTACACTGTCAGCACAGAGCCTGATGCAGTGTTTGAACTCATAAACCATGAGATCATGACCTGAGCCAAAACCAAGAGTCAGATGTTCAACCAACTAGCTACTCAGGTGCCCTTAGTTCAAGATATTTTTATCTAAATAATAAAAAAATATTCCCCTTGGGGTGTCTGGGTGGCTTAGTCGGTTGGGCGTCGGACTTCGGCTCAGGTCATGATCTCATGGTTCATGGGTTTGAGCCCCGCATTGGGCTCTGTGCTGACAGCTAGCTCAGAGCCTGGAGCTTGTTTCAGATTCTGTGTCTCCCTCTCTCTCTCTCTCTCTCTCTCTCAGAAATAAATAAAACATTAAAAACTTTTTAAAAATTCCCTTAAAATTTGTGCAGCTTCAGGATGCTGGATGCCCAACACCTACCCACCTTTCTATAATTCATTAACAAATCCAGTGAAGATTCCTTTTCCTAGTGATCTATTACAGGTGCCACAATGGAAACTTTAAATATGGATTCTAACCAAAAGTCCATTGCTCTCAGGAGATGACTGATGCACAGGAGGTCTATAATCCTCCTAAAACTACATGCAGAATCTCTAAAGGACCAAATACACATTTGGGGAAGTTCTAAATGTGTAAATTATTATAAAATTTAGAAAACTACACCCTAAAAGCAAATTCACTTACTTTGCTCAAGTGGGCTCAATAGCAGAAAATGTAAAAAAGAAAATAAAACCACTGAATCCAAAAGATTCACTGAATTTTTTTGATCAACAGTAAAACATACTGACTTGAATTTTACTTCTTTCCTTTACTTCACTTTTGATTGGTTATAGGTATGTTGTTATTATTATTATTACTATTGTCAACAATAATTATATAGCATCAGCACAGATATTGCAGGCAAGCAGGACAACTAATATCATTTCCTTTTTATAGATGAAGATACTGAGATTCAAAATAGTTAAATTACCAACTTACATAGCCAGTGAAAAGTAGAAACTAGACCACTGGTTTTCTAAATCCACATCCAAAAAGTTCTCCATACCATCAGAGCATTACATTCAGGCAATTGTAAAAACTAAAACATCAAAATTAAGGAACATGGATAGGAGTAGACTCTTGAGAGTTGATATGGAACCTCTAAGCCTCTTCTTCCATTGAGATTCACCATTAACTAGCATCCATTCAGAAAACTCAAGGTATTTGACAACGAGGTTTCCTAGTCACCTTCTCAATGTTGTCCTTCCTAACTTATCAGCACCAGAACTCAATTTCCCTCCTCCCCAGTTTCATTCCTTTCCAACTTTTTATGAAGTAACTTAAACCTGTCTAATACATCAGGAGTATTTGTGTAATAATGAATTTTCTGAGATTATCTCAAAAAATGTGTAATACCCAGGATAATGTTTAGGAAACCCCACAGAAAAATGTTGGAGACAGATCAAGAAGAACAAATGAAGAATTAGCACAGGGCTTCATTGTGTGTGGCTTAAGCCATTTATGTTGTTTCTTAAACTGGTCCTTACATTCAGCAGACAAGAAGAAACCAAGGAAAGGGATGGAGCATTCCAGATGGGTAGATAGTAGGCTTAATAAGCAAGGGAACTTACATATGAGGCTTGCTAAGGAGATCATAAGTTGAGATCTCCACATCTACCCAAATCTCAAAAGATTATATAGAAACTTTCACTGGGTTGAGTCACATACTCATTTCAGACAGTCTCAACAAATTGTGCTCTCAAGGCTGCATCCTTGAAAGTGGTTCCCACTGTGGGGATGGAAGGCTGAACATATGTCCCAAGCACAGGGGAGGGGTTGAGGAGCCTCTGATTGCCAACATCTAGCTCAAGGATCAATGGGTGGTCATGTCCTCTCAATGATCTCCTCCAGCAACTGTTCACTAAGGTAAGACTGCCTAGATTTCAATCCTAGCTCCCCCACTTAATGATTGTATGATCCTGATCAAGCTACTTAATCTCTCCAGGCCTGAGTTTTCTTATTGTAAAATGGGAAAGGTAATTGTATCTAACTCATATTGCTTTAACAAGCATTGAAGGAATTAATATTTGTAAATTACTTAGAACAGTGTCTAATATATAGCATGTGCTGTGTGTGTGCGGTGTGTGTGTGTGTATTCTTAGTATTATAAATTTTACTGAACAGGATCTCTGGAGTCTATTAAAAATTTAAACAATTATATAGGTGATTAGTTGCCCTTTCATTTTTAGCTACTTGAACTCTTTTTGAAGCAAGGTTGGTAGTGTGGAAGAAAAGTCATCCCTCCAGGTGAAAGCCCTTGAACCTGAAAGATAAAGAAGATATGGGGGGAAAAGAGGGTGTAAAGAGGAGAGAATAAAGAAAGGTTCTTTTTTAAAGTAAAGCTTATACCCATCCCTGCAACATGATAGCCATGCTTGAGGTGAAACTTTACCTGGGACAGCATGTAGAAAAATATGGTTAATCTGCCCAAAAACTAGTGGCTAGAAAATGTCAAGGCCAAGTTAGATGAGAGGTCTGGAAGTTTTGATAGAACCAAGACTCTCATTGCTGATTTCTTTTTTTTTTTTTAATGTTTTATTTATTTCTAGGAGAGAGAGAGACAGCGTGAACAGGGGAGGGTCAGAGAGAGAGGGAGTCACAGACCGAAACAGGCTCCAGGCTCCGAGCTGGCAGTCAGCACAGAGCCCGACGCGGGGCTCGAACCCACGAACCGCGAGATCATGACCTAAGCGAAAGTCGGACGCTTAACCGACTAAGCCACCCAGGCACCCCTCTCATTGCTGATTTCTAAAGGGGGACATCCACAGTGAATAAAATAGAGCCTCTCCGGGCACCCTCTTACACAGAGAAATCAGGTAGTACTATTTTACTTGGCTATTTTTCCCTCGTGCCTGGGTAGACTGGTAGGAGCCCCTGCAAACTTTTTATGAAAGTTATTAACTACAAGCTCACAACCAAGTGGGTTTGGATCTGGAATGCACATTACAGTTGGTCCTTGAACAGCATAGGGGTTAAATGTGCCAACCTCTGTCCAACTGAAAACTTGTATATGACTTTTGACTCCCTCAAAACTTAACTACTAATAGCCTACTGTTAACCAGAAGCCTTACAGATAACATCGTCAATTAGCAGATATCTTTGTATGCTGTATTATATACTATATTCTTGCAATAAAGTAAGCTAGAGAAAAGAAAATGTTATTAAGGAATTCTTAAGAAAGAGAAAATACAATTACAGTACTGTTCTGTATTTATTGAAAAAAAATCCACATATAAGTGAATCTGAACAGTTCAAACTCATGTTGCTCAAAAGTCAACTGTACTTGTGTGATACCTCCAAACCCCCAATATGAAAATTTTGCTTAAAGGAGTCAAGTTTTTAGTCCGATCACTTCAAACTCAGAATCTCAAAGATTTCCTACAGATGAACTTGTAAAGAATCAGACCTTACAGTCAAAAATCAACAAATAAGAGGCAGTTAGCCACCCTGAGAGAGAAACAGGTGACAAATCACAGAAGTAGACCTACAAACACTTCAAACATTGAAATTAACATATGACATTTAAAATAATCATGTTTAGGATTTCAAAGAAATAAAAGACTGTTGAAATACAATGAAGAAATAAGAGTCTACCAAAGTTGACCAGACAATTCTGGAAAAAGGATCAAATAGAAATCAAACTCAATATGTAGTTTAAATATCACATTAGCTATGGTTGATGAAAGAATCAATGAGGTGGAATTTAGACCTGAAGAAATTACTCAGAAGACATCATAGCAAAATGAAGTGATTTTTTTTTAAAAAGTGAGAAGGTATAATATACAATCCAAAAGGAGGTAATTGAGAGGATGGAGTAGGGCAATATTTGAGAGATATTGGGTGACAACTTTCTCATATTGTTGAAAGATTCGAATCCTCAAATCAGGAAGCCCAAGCAGAATAAATAAAAAGAAATAACACTTAGGAGGCATCTGGATGGCTCAGTTGGTTAAATGTCCAACTCTTGCTTTCAGCTCGGGTCATGATCTTGTGGCTTCATGGGTTCAAACCTTGCTTGGGGTTCTGGGTGAGTTGTGGCCACGCAGAACCTGCTTGGGATTCTCTCTCTCTCCCTCTCTCTGTCCCTCCCTGTTCATGCTGTCTCTGTCTCTCTCAAAATTAATAAACTTAAAAAAAAAAAAGAAATAACACTTAGTTCTATCATCATGAAATTGCAGAACACAAGAAGAGGAAAAAGATCTTGGACATTGTCTGAGAAAAAAAAAGACAAATTATTGACACAAAATTGACAGTTTGACCACTAGTTGATTTCTCACAGAATAATGAAACCAGAAGCCTGTGATATATTATATCCAATGATCTGGATGGAAAGAGGGAATCCAAAAACATATGACCAGTGGCCAAAGCTCATGCTTAACAGAACGGTCGTAAGAGACATTAAAATTCTGATAAACTCCCTCATTTGTTGGTAAAGAGCTGCTGCACTGAAAGCCACCCCTGCCCAGGCACGACTCCCCTGACCCTGCCACCACTTACCTGGGGACACCCCCTGACCAAGCATCAAATGTCAATGTGTGGTGTACAGTGAGCCTCTAGGACCAATATACCACCACTGGCTCTCTTTGTGTTCACAACCTTCCTGGGGAAGCCCATCAGCTCTTTCACCCACTGGCCAGACCTCCATGGCTCCCACTTGTCACTCCTTGTCCTCTTCTTTCCCCTTGACCAGACCAAGCCTGTACCCCTTTGTGGAAAATCACTCTTTGCAACAGTTCTGTACCACAAGCAGGTGGCCAGCACCTAGCCAGTTCCTCCCAGCTATGACCGCCCACCACTACCAAGCTGTGCTTCAGAGTCACACATCTGTGGCCACTGGGGGGAGATGCAGGCCATGTGGATTTTACCTCTGAGGAAGCTGGAGAGAGACACCAAGGACAGCCAGGTAATGGGGGCCTGCCAGCAGTCAGACAGCTCAGGCTTTGCTGGCAGAGCCAGCACTCCCCTGGCAAGAGTCTTTAATAATTGTAGATCCAGCCTATAAATTAAATCAATAGTTACAACCTTCCCACCAAGAACACACAAATCCCCGATGACTGAGAAGTACACTCTCCTGAGTGTTCAAGGAAAAGATAATTCTACGCTTACCCTCGTTCCTTCAAAGAAAGGTCAACAGAAAACACTCCCAACTCATTTTATGAGGCTTGTATAAACTTGATGTCAAACCAGACCTGAACATTATAAGAAAGTTAAATGCCAGTTCTCTTAGGAGCATAGACGCAAAAATCCTAAATAAAACATTAGCAAACCAAATCAAGAAATATATAAAAAGTAATGCATCATGATTAAGTTAGATTTATTCCAGGTTCAGTGTTAGAAAAATTGTTTAAATGTTAGAAAAATCTGTAATGTAATTCACTATGATAATAGATTCAAAGACAATAACCATATGATCATCTTGCTAGATTCAGAGTCACCTCCAATAAATTTCAAAAACCATTTATGATTTGAAAAAAAATAAAAAAACTTGTAGCAAACTAGAAATAAAAGGGAACATGCTTCATCTGATAAAGTATATCTATAAAGAACTTGTGGCAAATACCTAATATAAAATAAATAAATGTTAAATGAATAAAAGAATAAAATATTAAATGAATCCCTAAAATCAGGAAGTAGCAAGGATTTTCACTCTTACTATTTTCAATTCATTATATTGGAGGTACCTGTCAGTGTAAGATAAGAAAAAGAGATTCACATTGTAAAGACTGGAAACAATTTGCAGATAATATGATTATCTGTGTAGAAATATAAAAGAATGTATCCATAAAATGCTCAAAGAGTGTTCAGCAAGTCTGCAGAACGTAAGATCAATACATAAAAACTATTTACTTTGCAAGCCAGCCATGAAGAAATGACACTACTTCTGATGATGGTAGATGAAGTTCATTCACACTAACGGTCCTACTTAGGATAACTGAAAATCTACACAAATTATATGTGATGTAGCTTGGAGTACAATATTATAAGTAGTAAGGATTCTAGTCAAAGATGTAAGAAGAGATGGCAAACCAAACAAGTCAGGCATAAGAATTCAGAAAAGTTGAAAATAAAAGGATGGGAGAAAGCAAGCGTGGTGTACAAAGATCGGGCAAAGCAGAATTTAATGCCAAGAAAAAAAAAAAAAGATTTTAAGAGATAAAAGGGACACTTCAGTATGATAAAATGTTTATTTCACTGGGAAGAGTGAATGTTCAATAATAATATGGCCTCACACTTGTTATAATCCAAGTACCCACAAAAATATACCTGCTGCACGATTCCATCTAAATAAGGCTCTGAACCAGATTATTTACAAATTCTCACAATAGTAGAAAAACTACTAAAGAAGGAAGAAAGGACAAGAGGGAGGGAGGAAGATTATTTATAAAGACCAGAATGATGATTATGTCTCAGGTGAGGAAGGAGGAATGTGAACTTGGAGGGACACTTAGCAAGCTTCAGGCAATGTTCTATATATATATATATATGTTTTTTTACCTAGTAGTAGTATATGTGTGTTTATAATAATCCATTAAGCTGAGTAATCATTATATACGTATATTATTTAATAAAAAGTTTAAAAGATAGCATTTGTAATTACTAAAATAAGATTTTTAAAGGGAACTATAAATCTTTATAAAAAGATATATGAGATGCAAATAAATTGAAAAATGTGGATAGGAAGACTCAATTTTATGAAGATATCAGTCCAACCCAAATTAACATGCAGATTCATTGTAATGTAAATCAAAGCCCAAGCATATATCTTTGTGCAAGTTGACAAGCTAATTTTGTAATTTGTATGAAATAAAGAATAGTACACAAGTCAAGGCTTAGAGAAGCAGAACCAGAATACATACATACATACATAAAACCAGAATAAATGAACAGTATATATATTTTATAGACAGAAGCAGAGAAACAGCATGAGACAGATCTATTTTAAGGAATTGGCTTATGTGATCATTGGGGCTGGCTAAGCAAGCTCAAAATCCATAAGGAGGCCATCATAAGAATGATGGAACTCAACAGGAACTGGCCAAAGCCATCATTCACAGGTGGAATTTCTTCTCTCTCCTGGGGAAGCCTTAGTCCTGCACATAAAGCCTTCCAGCAGATTCAGTGAGGCACACCCGGATAATCCAGGATAATCTTCTGAAAGTCAACTGATTAAGGGTTTTAATTACATTATTTCACAGCAACAACTAGACTGCTTAACTTGGACTACCGCCTAGCTAAGTTGACAGATCAAAAAAACCATTACAAATTGACAAGACTTGTCTGCAAAACAGACAGACTTGACCTTCAGGATATCAAGGTTTATGCTAGTGCTGCATTAATTCGGACTGTGATAATAGGTACCAAAGGGTGGTCCTAGGACAGATAGAGAGATAATAAACAGACTCACATGTATAGTAAAAACTGGAAAATGGCCTAGCTGGCATTGCAGATCAGAGAGGAAAAGATGGGCTATTCAGCAAATGGTGCAGGAAGAACACACTGTCCACATAGAAAATGATGAAAAATAATCCCTATTCATACTCTACACGCACCATATATGCATGCACACAAACACACCTGCATGCACATGTATACAATCTATGGGAAATTGACCTTGGGTTACTTTTTCTGTTTTCTTTGAAATCTGATAGAGGTAGAACATTTCAGCTGTGTTGTGAAGCAAATCTTAACGCCTGATTGAATATATTTGTTCTGGAACACTGTGAATGATCCATAAATATCTTGTGGGATGCTTCCCTGATGCCATATAAGTTCTAACTAGGCATTTTCCTTGCCAGCACCTAATATTAGGTCCTAGTCAGAAGAGTTATTTGGTTCCTATGGAGCCTGGGTATTCTAAGCCAGTGTGATGTCCTTCCCTGTATCTGTACAGTTGCTATGGGGCTAAAGAAGGGTCCCTGTTGTGCTGGGTAGATTCTCACCATGGGGCTATGCAATGCTTCCTGTCCTATATCCTGGTACTAGCATACCTATGCAGATATGGAATATCTAAATGATCAAGAATAAGGTTCACACACACACACACACACGTACACATACATCCCACATGGATTAAGAAACTGAAACGTTACAGGTAAAATTTTTGAACATTTAAAAGAGACTCTATTTACGACCTCAGAGGAAAGATTTCTTCATACAAACCATGAAGAAAGCAGTGGTATAACTGACTACACCAAATTTTTAAAACTTCTGTTCATGCTTTTCATCAAACCCATCATAAAGTGAGTGAAGAGATGAGGCACAAACTGGGAAGCAGTATTTTTAATACACTTAAAAGATTACAAATAAAGAACACATATGACACAATAAAAAAATAATCCAATAAAGCAGACCAAAGACAGGAACAGAAATTTTACAGAAGAGGAAAAAAGAACACCTATAATTCTTGAAAAGATGACCAATCTTATTTACTTAGAAACTACATTAGCCAGGGAAATGCAGATTAAATATCAGATATCATTTCACACCCACCAGACTGATAAAGATGTGAAGTCTAACAGTATCAATGATAATCAAGGATGTACAACAGTGGAAACTCTTATATGCTGCTGGTGTGATTATAAATTGGAACAGCTACTTTGGAAAATATCTTGGTGTCACCTAGAAAAATTGCACAAGTTAATGTTTTACCAGATGTGATGCTCATCACAAGTGCTGTTTCCCACAGTACCACTCACTCTATTCCCTCTTCTGTGCCTTTTAATCTCATGGATTGTTCATTCCATAACTGGAAGCCAGTTATCTCCCACTACCCTTCACCCATTCTGCCCATCCCTTTTCCCCCTTGCCCTCTGGCAACCATCGGTTTGTTCTTTGTATTTATAGGTCTGATTCTGCTTTTTGTTTATTCATTTGTTTTGTTTTTTAGATTCCACATATGAATGAAATCATGTATTTGTCTTTCTTAGTCTGACTTACTTCATTTAGCATAATACCCTCTAAATCCATCCATGTTTTTTTTATAAAGACAAGATCTCATTCTTTTTCATGGCTGAATAATATTCCTCATGTGTGGGGGGGGTAGCACTTTTTACTCATTCATCTATGAATGGACACTTGGGTTGTTTCTCTATCTTGGCTATCATAAATAATGTTCCAATAAACATAAGGGTGCTTACATCTTTTTGAATTAGTGTTTTCATTTACTTTGAGCAAATAGTAATGGAATGATTGGATCATATGGTATTTCTATTTTAATTTTTTGAAGAACCCCCATCTTGTTTTCTACAGTAGCTGCATCAATTTACATTCCCACCAACAGTGCACAAGAGTTGCTTTGTTTCCACGTCCTCACCAACACTTGGTATTTCTTGTCTTTTTTATTTCAGTCATTCTCACTAGCATTAAGTGATATCTCATTGTGGTTTTGATTTACATTTTCCTGATGATGACTGACGTTGAGCATCTTTTCATGTGTCTGTTGCACATTTGTATGTCTTTGGGAAAATGTATTCAAATCATCTGCCCATTTTTCAATTGGATTATTTGTGGGGGTTTTGGTTATGTAAGGTCCTTATATATTTTGGATATTAACCACTTATAGGATATATCTCTTGCAAATATTTTCTTCCATTCAGTAGGTTGTCTTTTTGCTTTGTTGATGGTTTTCTTCATTGTACAAGAGCTTTTTATTTTGATGAAGTCCCAATAGTTTATTTTTGTTTTTGTTTTCTTTGCCTTAGGAGACATATCTTTTAAAAATGGCCAGTGTCAAAGAAATTACTGCCTGTATTCTCTTACATGATGGTTATGATTTCAGGTCTCACATTTAGGTGTTTAACCCACTTTGAGTTTATTTTTGTGCGTGGTGTAAGAAAGCATTCCAGTTTCATTCTTGTGCATGTAGCATTTTAGCTTTTCCAACACCATTTATTGAAGAGACTGTCTTTTCTCCACTGTATATTCATGCCTCCTTTGTTGTAGATTAATGGTACATCTAAGTGTAGGTTTATTTCTGGCTTCTCTATATTCTGTTCCATTGATGTGTGTGTGTGTGTGTGTGTGTGTGTGTGTGTGTAGGGGGTGGTTCTTAATTTCTATTATTATTCTTTTGAATATACACACACATAAACTCTTTTTATGTATTATATATTTCTTAACATAAAAATAATTTTCTATGTAATGAGTTTGCCTTCTAAAGGATAGATATTGGCCAGTCTCAGCAGCAACATCCTGGAGAGAGGGGAGTCCTCTCACTGCACACTCAGAGGCCAGCACGTGGGGGCAGCCACACTCATAGTACAAGTGAGGAGCTCTTTCCAATGGATACACCCCTATAAAATCAAGACCTCAGTCACTCAAACCAAAGCTTGCCCATTTGAATTCCAGAGCAACAAGAGTATTTATTCAACACATACCTGGTTGTGAAAGAAAGCCATTCTGCAAATGATTTGTGGCAGAATGAAGGGGATGCCACCACCATTGCCGCCCCTGTCACTTCTGTGGCTCACATCTATGGAGCCTGAAGACCTTAGCTGTAGCGTTCCAGATGCCAGCTTTCTTCTCTGTGGTTCCTTTCGGCAGCCCAGCCAAAGCAAACTCTGAAGATATTTTATCCTCTTTGGCATGTGGGCTAAAAAAAGTTTCAAATGAAGGAGAACATGAAATTTAAAGCCAACCTTTTCAGGAAGTTTCAGTCTTAAGGAGAACGTCTTCTATATTTCCACGGGATCCCCACAACCTAAGAGATTCCAGTGACTCTGCTTATCTTCCTCTCCAAAAAGCTGGCTGCAGAGCAGAAGTGGAAAATAACACAGATTCCTAATTCCAGAGATGGCCAGACTGTGAAAGATACTCTTATGAAATGTTATTTCGGTATGTGGTGATGTAGTTAAAGACAGAATGAGCTCAGTCCTAATGTCCTTGTGTGGTATTTCTTCATTTTTAGCAAAGAAACCTTCATTCCCCAATTTCAAAAGCAAATCATTTCGCCGCCCAATTTTCTTTCCTTTAACGTTGGCAAAAGTCACTAGAAATGATCACTCCTGCACAGTCTTTGTAAGTTAAAAATAAAGGTGGGAAATTTTTAATTGATTTATTACTCAAGCCTGATGTGGGGGAAGCAGAAGCACAAAGTCGTTTCCCCCCCATTTCTCCCTGTGATGTTTCCGGTCACTCATAGCTAAGGCAAACATTCTCAGTCCAGAAACCAGAAACTCCAAGCCCCTATCAGAATCCAAATGAGCACAAGACATGAGGTTGTGCCTTCCCACCTTCCTCCAGTGAGACCTGGCCCTGGGCCGGATGCCAGCCCACAGAAGAAAGGGAAGGTCAGAGGCCTTCCTCCTGGTTCCCTAACCTAACCCCCCTCCTCTGCCAGTTTGCTCACCTGTGCTGGAGACCCCCTGTGGTGCTGGAGCCACACCTGTGAGAGGAAGTGAGGGAGGTTAGAGGGAGGGAAAGCTCTCCCTCCACTGGCGCTATCATAAGCTGGCTGCAAGCCCTTTGGGCTGGTGATTGGGTCACACTGTTTTTGTCACTGGTGCTTTCGTGGGTGTTTTGGTAATCTGCCCCATCAGAGTGGACTTTCCCTGCAGTTCTCTTGGCCCAGGCATAGGCATCTCTACCAGACTGGCTGCTTGAGGCTCCTAGAACTCAGATGCCATCCTCAGCTTCTCTCTGCTGACCTAATTAGCCTATCCAGGTGGTCTGAGACAAGCCCTGACGTGAATCCATGCTGAGTCCATCTTTTGCTTGCACCTGGATCTCATCCAGGAGAAAAGTCATGACAAACTCTAGAAGGTCAGGTACATCCAGAGCCCAGAGCATCTCCTTCATCAGCTCTCCAGCTGGTCTCTGGGCCGTTGGCTTTCTCAGGAGAGTGTCCCTCTTCAGTCAGCTCTGACTGTAGCGAAGAGGCACAGATCTGGCTCTCTGGGGTGGGACTGTTAAAGCCCCACTTGCAAGCCTTGAAGAGAGACCAAGCACCCTTATCTCTCCTCGTTGGTGGTGCTGGTAGGAGAAGGTGGGCATTCACAGCACACTTGTGACTCTGTGTGTGCAAGTCCCCATTCTCTGCTGTCCCAGCACTTCCCACCCTTGGTGTGGGACTGAGGTTTGGAATTCATCATCAGGCTCTGAGCACTCCCTATTCATGGGTCTTCCGGAGAAGGGTGCTCTCTTTCTCAGCTCACTAACATGCCAATCGTCTTAGACTCTCAGGCAGAGGTTTCGCTTAGCATCCCGTGTCACTAGGAAACTAGACATGTGTGTGGGGTAACTGGGCAAATACAGGACAAGAAATGACACAGTAAGAGAATCCAACCAGGATGTGGTCTGGGCAGTGGTGTTTCAAGGAAGAGCATTGCAGGTGTCAGTGCAAAACTGAGTCAATACTTAGGAAAGGAGTTTAGCTGTAGACACAGGTGGAAAGAGTAGGTTGATTCAAAAGGCTAGGATTTCACAACAGGTGGAATATGAAAATTAACAAATAAAATGAAAGTAAACTTTAAGCAATATACTTAGTTTGTGGCCTTCATTTGATCATGTTTTTAAGTTTATTTTGAGAGAGGGGGATAGAGAGCATGAGCAGGAGAGTGGGAGGGTTGAAAAGAGAGATGATCCCAAGTAAGGTCCACACTGTCAGCATGGAGCTCAACATGGGGCTTGAACCCACCTGAGCCAAAATCAAGAGTTGGGCCCTTAACCAACTGAGCCACCCAGGTGTTCCTCCTTTGATTATTTCCAAATAAAGTGGTCTATTCTCTCCCCGGTTCTATAAATGTTGTATGTTTTATAGGTAAAGTGATCAATTTAATTATTAGTTACTAGTAGTGACCAAAGAGGAGAGTTACTCACTCAGGCAAGCACTCGCTCTGTGCTCTGCTGTGCTAGATCCTGGAGAAATGGAAGCAATAACATGGCCCCTGCTCACAGACAGTTTATTTCTGAGTTGGGTGAGCCTGGCAGGGCTGGCCAGAAAAGGAGCCCCTGGGCCTAAGCAGTGATAGATGATGGCAGGGCAACAAGAGGACGTGACAGAAAGATCGCCTCAGTCAGAGGGAGCTGTACCAACAAAAACATCTCAAAGGGTCAACAGTGGCTGCAGCAGAAGCTGAAGAGGTGGACAAGGCAAGCATCATAATCCAACATGGCGGCTTAAATTGTACAGATCCTGTCTATCCCATAGTACAATCAACATGTGAGGATGGTCTAGGGTAAGGGTCAGCAGACGACAGCCTAGGGGCCCAAGTAAAATTTTACCAACCCATACATCTCTCATTCCTAATCCTTACAAAAATCCTGTGTAATAAGCATAATGATGTTCACGACGCAGATGCATAACTGAGACTCCCAGTCTTGAGGAGGTCAAGGAAATTCTTCAGGTCTCACATTAATTGTCACCTAGTCAATCAAATCATCTCTGATCCTCACGTAACACCATGTAGTTCTCCCCTGCAGCCTTTCTGTAATTCTGATCATTAAGTTCTGACAACATGATACATGGGTTTCACGAGGGCAGGAGTCCTGTGTGCTCACCATCGTCTACAGTGTGCAACAGTGCCCAGCACATAACAGGAACTCACTGAACACCAACTGATTGATTGGCAATGTAGTGCAGTGCTTTAAACCCAGGACAGACTTCTGTTCGCTGGCCATACCAAGTTACCTGGCAGACGGCTATTGTTTCACTAGCACTATTTCTCCTCCTTTTGTATCCAGTACGTCTCCTCACCACTTAGACCCTCTCAGGTTCCTCTGTCCTTTCCTTCACGTCTCTCCCTTTTTCCCCATCCTTCTTCCTTGCTTCTGGAGCCTTTTCTTGACAGACCGCATTTTCTCCCGTTACTAATACACTAAATAAATTAAAGGTTATGGGATTTGCACAATAAAAAAATGAAATGTCAAAATAAAATAAAACAAAAAAAACCCTTTAAAATAGACTGTTGCTTTATTTTGAGAGATGTATTCTCAAAGATACATGTACTTCAAAATTCACATAATGCCAGTTTAGTTTTTCCCATAGAAATAAGTTTAAATTGGGGAGATGTGCTACCCCAATGTTCATAGCAGCACTTTCAACAATAGCCAAATCATGGAAAGAGCCTAAATGTCCATCAACTGATGAATGGATCAAGGAGATGTGGTTTATCTGTACAATGGAATACTACATGGCAATGAGAAAGAATGAAATCTGGCCATGTGTAGTGACATGGATGGAACTCGAGGGTGTTATGCTGAGCGAAATAAGTCAGGCAGAGAAGGACAAATATCATATGTTTTCACTTATAAGTGAAACAGAGAAACTTAACAGAGGACCATGGGGGAGAAGAAGGGGAAAAATAGTTAAGGAGAGGGAGGGAGGCAAACCATGAGAGACTCTTGAATGCTGAGAACAAACTGAGGGCTGATGGGGGTGTGGGAGAGGAAAAGGAGGGTGATGGGCATGGAGGAAGGCGCTTGTTGGGATGAGCACTGGGTGTTATATGGAAACCAACTTGATAATAAACTATGAAAGAACAAAAAAATTAAAAATTAAAAAATTAAAAAAATAAATTGGGGAGATGTGTTCCCAGAGGGCGTACATCTACAAGCATTGGAAACTCAGGGCCTTGTTAGGATAGGATTAATATAACAGCCAGGTCTCCAACATTTTTCTATTACCCTTTCTGGTTATACACAATATTTTGCTAATTTGAAAGTGGACCTGTTTTACTGCTGCCTTATATTTTTTCAGCACCAGCACTAATATTTTGCAGAGAATTTTCTCCTTGATTACAATGGCAGTTGCTGGCCTTCTTCACAATTTATTATATCTGCTGTACTGCGTTTTGATTTGGAGGCATACTTCCCGGAACCATCACCAGCATGTAATAAATGCTTGCAAAACATTGTCATAGGATGTTTAAAAAATATGTTAAACTTTTCTTATGGGGAAAAATCCTTGTAGAAGTACTGATTCTTAGGGGAAACTGGGTGGCTCAGTTGGTTAAGCATCCAACTTTGGCTCAGGTCATGATCTCACAGTTTGTGAGTTCAAGCCCTGTAATGGGCTCTGTGCTGACAGCTCAGAGCCTGCAGGCTGCTTTGGGTTCTGTTTCTCCCTGTCTCTGCCCTACCCCTACTCATGCTGTGTCTTTCTCTTAAAAATAAAAATAAACATTTAAAAAATTGAAAAAAGAAGTACTGATTCTCATAAACAGCAGTACGGTACACATAATTGTGATGAGGAGAGCTGCTATTTCTGTTTACAAGATCACTTTGACCATGAGAAAAATAGCACAAATTTAGGCTACAATTTACTCTGCTAGCAAGCTTCTTTGGATGGGGCTAGGGGGGTGATTAGAATTGCTCACTTTTGTGTGTGTGCAGAAAATGAGACTTAATTTGATATGGCATTGTTTGAAATGCACACAAAATGTAACTGTATATTTGATAAAAATCAATGGGGCTGTGGCTTTTGAAACTTTTCAGCAGAGTAAAAAACAATCACTGCTTTATTTCTCCTAGCATATCTCTAGTTGAATGCTGAATATATACACAGACTCTGTATTTTTTAAGTCAATGATACAGAAACAGAGACCACAGGAAATCAAGGAAATATGAGATTGTGCAACAATTTGCCATTTTGAAAAATTACTTTTTAAATACTCTCTAAGAAAAAATAAAATAACTCAAATTCTCCAGCCCTTTGATTAGCTAAATCATTAATAACAAAATGTATCACCAGTGGTTTAGTCCTGATTGAAGAAGTGAAAGATAGAGAAAGATTTCACTGCTTTAGAAATTAGACCATATAACAACCATATATATAAAAGCTATATATAGAGAGAGAGATCTATGTACTTCAGGCCCAGAAGAAAATTTAGGGCATTTGGAATCAGGATAGTACTTAATAAGTCAATGATTCCTAGAAAAATAAAAAGTGAGTTAAAAAAAAATGAGTCCCATGGGGACCTGGGTGGCTCAGTTGGTTGAGCGTCTGAGTTTTGATTTTGGCTCAGGTCATAATCTCGCTGTTTGTGAGTTCAAGCTCCATCTTAGGCTCTGTGCTAACAGTGTGGATCCTGCTTGGGATTCTCTCTCTCTCTTTCTCTGCCCCTCCCCAACTTGTGTGTGCATGCATGTGTGTGTATGTGTGTGTGTGTGTTTTGTCTCTCTCTCTCTCAAAATAAATAAACTTAAAAAAATGAGTCCCAGAAGAGGAAGTATTTAAAATTGAGTAAATATTCAGAAAATGACCAGACATTGGAGCAGACACACATCTGTAGTGGGTACTGTAGTGTGCAGTACAGATTGCCCAGCCGTTGAGTGAGTGTCTGCTGACTGCTCAACCCTGTCCCCCTCCCCCACCATTCCCAGGAGCTGATTTCCATGAAGGTAGCTGCCTTGCTCAAGCTATGCCTCCTTTCCAGAGGCAGGTTTGGGGGTCCAAAATCCCACCTCTTGCTTCATTTGGGCTCTAAACATCCAGTTGGATGGACTGAAGCCTCTGTTGCAACTGCATTGAAGCTGAGCTTCTCTCAAGGGATGTCCCACTTTCCTCATGCCCATAGTAGTGTTGCTGCTGAGAACATTCCCCAGTAAACCTCCTTCAAGCTCATCTCCATCTCACATTTACTCACCACAGTAAAACAAACATGAGAAATAAAGTGATTTTTAGTATGTCTTCATGTAGAAATCAGGAAACTACAATTTTCCTCTTTCCTATTCAAAGATCATAGAGGAAAGATTTCAGGCAGTAGAAGGCAGAGAAATAAGCAGCCACAAGAATAGTAACAAGGTCCTTAACACCCAATTTAAAAAAGAGAGGCTGAGCTGAGAGTCTAGAAAGTTAACAGGTGAGTTTTTCTCAGCCACAGTTCTGGAAAGTCCTCAATTTCTTAAGCAGACTCTGTTCTACCTGACATGCTCTCAACTCGAGAAGCAGGCAGAAGTCTCCAGTGATTAACTTGATACAATAAATGTAATAGAGAAATCTACTCCAATGGGTTGTCAAGTGGCAGGGAAAATAGAGCTCTGCACTGAACATGTCCCAGTTTGGATGAAGCTTTTCCCTTAATCTTTAAGGGAAGATTTTTTTTGGGGGGGGGAAGAGAACCCACATATGGTTCTTATTCTTTGACGACATATTATCTTTCTTCCAAAAGTATAATAGGTGCTCTGACATGCTGTATCCACGTCAAAAGTTAATTTTCATAAACACCCTGTCAGTTATTCAGATTTCTTTCCTCTTTTTTTATAATCATCCTCTACCTTCCCACATGTCCTACTTCCAAACCCAGTCTCCTCTGGTCCCCACGCCTTCCTCACCCACTCAACGCTCACAAACACTACATCTCACTCTGCCCTCCCTTCCTCCCACCCTCCCCAACACAACTTTGTACCAGTGGAACTATATACCATAGATGCCAATCAACTGGTAGGAAGCTTCCTGGGGGCTTCATTTCTCCTGCCATTTTTCTTCAAATTGACTTCTCCCTCTGTAGCCACTGCTATGGTTAATTGGGCTAGGGGAGCCCAACTTCGGGGAAGCAGTCAGGAGGTTGGAATGGACTGGAGGAGTGTGTACTTTTCTGTATATCACCACCCAAATTATTTGGCATTCAACCTGAAGAGTTCTACAAACCTTAGGGCTGAGATCACCTTTGGAAGTGACCACTGAAAGAATTAAACCAGCCTGGGTCAAACACAAGAACTGTCACTGTGAGCAAATCAATGATCTGATTTATGCTTCAATTTCCTAATGGTTCAAATATGGATGATACCATCAAGCTCCTAGTGTTCTGAGAATTGAAACTGAAGGGAGCCTGGACAGTGCCTGACACATAACAGCAGTAACTCGGCAAAAGAGAACTGGTATCTCTTCCTTGAATACTGATGATAAAGCCAGATGACTCCCCTTGAGTGTGGGCTGAGTCTAGTGACTCACTTCTAACAATAGACTACAGCAAGAGAACAGTGGAGAGAGTGCACTGCAACTTCACAGTACAGAAGACTGGTTCCATTTTAGGTCTTTGCACAAGACAACTGGCTTTCTACTTGACTTTAGCTATTAACTTTGCTCTGAATCGACTGCAGGTACATGAGTATCAACTGAGTGACTAGCCTTCCCTGACTTTGACCCAGTGCAGATCCCTAGGAATTGAACCTGAGGCCAACATCATTTTCTGTAGGAGTACAGTATTGGGGTTCCAGAATAGAGAGAGATTTTGGAGTCTGCAGCATGAAGAGCAATGATGGGATCTCCTCATGAAAGCACATGCATTAGGAACAGAAAGATGAAGGCAGAACATTGGGGAATATCAAAATTTCTGGGAACCGAAGAGACTGGTAAGAGATGTATGAGGAGAAGCAGAGAAGAGTGTCAGGAAACCAACAGCATAAGGATGCAAACCACCAGTGAGCCATGAAATCAGTTTACTTGGTTGTAACTGGCATTGAAAAAGAATGCAACTGGAAATATCAGCATTTCTTGTGTACAGTTAAGAATGGGTACTATGTTGGGAAACTTTAGTTTCAGCTGTGTCTGTGTATGTGTTTACTGGGTTGCTATGTAAAAAATTCTTTCTTAAATTGAGTTGTAGTCAAAGACATTGGAAAAGCACTGAGGTAGGAGTTCCAGGGGGAGGAGCTGTCCACAGACCCAAATGCAGTAGACAGTCTAGAAAGGCAAGAGCTGAATCAAAACGTCCATGTGAGCTCATGCTACAGTGGTAATGATTTTGCAGTATATCAATGGTTAAATCAATGCTTTGTATACCTTAATCTTACACTATGTTACATGTCAATTATATCTCAATAAAGCTGCGGGGATAATGTCCATCAGATACGGCAACATGAAGGTGTGGTGACCTGGTCAGAGTAGTTGCCACGGTGTATTGGAGAAGGAGTGCCCACAGCACTCAATGGAGAGGTGTGTGGGAACTTAGAAGGGACAGAACAAGAATAGATCTCCTTTTCAAGAACATTGGCAGAGAAAGGAGGAACCTGGTAGCTATGGAGAGGGCTTAAGTTCAAGGGGTATTACTGACTCAGCATAGGATTTAAAGAAATCTATAGAAGTAGCTGCAGATATGGGGCAGAGTGGATCATTGGTGGAGCAAGCTCTAAGAGAGAAGGGGTCAGGAGAATGGCTGCAAGAGCTAGCTGCGGCCAGGAAGTGAGGTCTGGGGGAAGCTGCCAGTCTTGCATAGATGTCATGTGGGTACACATTAGTGGGAGAGGGAAACTGTGGCAGGTTCACACATGAAAGCCTGAAATTCTTCATAAAATAAGGCTGACATTCAGACAGTCTCAAACATGAGATCTTAACAATTTTTATAATATTGTTGCTCTTCCTACAGGATGCTAAATAATCTCAATTATGGGCACTGAAAGTCATGTAATGCTGTTGCTCTGCCCAGCATAGAAATGTAATGGGGCCCAGAATGGGCGTTGGGGGTGTGCCCCTGCCCCCAGGCAGTTGAGAAGAGGTGGGCCCAGGTACATGTTACAGAGCATCTCAATAATGGTAGAGCAAGAGTTGGGACAGGGCATGCTGTTGGCGGCAGGGACCAAGGTGCAGGCTCTCTGAGCTCAGCTTATGTGGGAAGCCAGGATGTCCAAGTGGGTGGGGGTCTGGCTGGGATAAGATAAAGGGACATTTTGCACCCACTGATGGCAAAAGGTGCCAATGGGACCCTTTATCTAGAACCAGAAACCTCTGTAAACTTTTTCTGTAAAGGGTCAAATACTAAGTATTTTAGGCTTCGAGGGCCATTTAGTCTTTGCACGTAAAGAAATGAGCATGGCCATGTGCCAACAAAATTTTATTTACAAAAACAGGCAGTGAGTCATGGTTTAAGGACTCCTGTACTTGAAGAGTTTAATAGGAATATTATCAAGAGAGTTTCATATTGTTCCCAAATGAAATCATGGCTTAGAGAAGGCTGTCATTTAGACAGTGGTCATACATTAAACAAGGCTTAAAAAACACATAATTTAGGGGCACCTATGTGGTTCAGTTGGTTAATTGTCTGTCTCTTGATTTGAGCTCAGGTCATGATCTGACTATTCATGGGTTTGAGCCCCACATTGGGTTCTGCTCTGATAGTGCAGAGCCTGCTTGGGATTTTCTCTCTCTCTCTCTCTCTCAGAATAATTTTTTTTAAAAATACACAACTTATTTGGCAATTATGTGATAAATGATTGGCATTACCATTGAGATCTTTAGGAAAGTAGTTTTATGGTATAGATACTGTGCTTTAGTCCATGAAAATGGATGTGACTTAAACTTTATGTATTGATTTGTATATTACTATTTATTTCCATATCAGTTACTCATTTTGAGGATCATCTTTGAAATGACAAGGAAGGAGTTAATGGATTTGGGGAGTGTAATGAAAGCCTGGGACAGTTGAAATTAAGCAATTTGATATCCATTTCCTAAGGACACTACAGTGATTGTAGGGCTGCACAAAGAACACACATGAGGTTAGGGATCCTGAAATTTTCAAAGATGTCATGATTGGGAGATTTTTTTCTGACAGCCCACATATAACAGCATATTGTGGGGTGAGGATTTTTGACTGGAGGGTCAGGCACAGACACACATGAGTAAGGCATGGTGCCCGCCATTGGGCAAGTCAGGAAGTGTTCATAACTTCTAGCCATATCTGGTCATCGGCATTTCCAGGCTTCCCCTGGGGCACTCACCCACAGGTGAGCAGAGTCTCTACTTCTGTTAGCATTTCCTTCTGCTCCCATTAGCTTGTGTGTATTAACAAGACCATCCTTAACATTCCAAACTCAGCTAAAGAGAACAAAGTGCTCTTCTGCCTCCACAGGGAGCAAATGGGTGCACACTTCAGGACAGGAAAAAGAGCTGGTAATTACTGAAAGCCTACTACGTGCTCTTTTTGTCATCGAATGCTCATCAACATCTTGAAGTAGATATTATTCCCATTGCAGAGATAAGTTAACTGAGATTTGGGGAAATTAGATCCTTTCAAGGTCACAAAATTAAGTGGCATAGTTAGATTTAAATCCAGCTCTGTTCCTTCCCATACACCGGAGCAGGTTCTCTGTGTATAGCTGGCTGTGTATAGTCCCTGAACCAGCAACAGCAGCACCTGAGAGCTTATTAGAAATGCAAATGCTGGGGCTACTGCATGAATCAATCAGTTAAGCATCTGACTTTGGCTCAGGTCATGATCTCACAGTTCATGAGTTTGAGCCCCATGTCAGGCTCTGTGCTGACAGTGTGGAGCCTGAAGCATGCTTTGGATTCTGTGTCTCCCTCTCTGTTTGCCCCTCCCCTCCTCTGTCTCTCTCTTTCAAAAATAAAATAAACATGGAGAAGGAGAAGGAGAAGGAGAAGGAGAAGGAGAAGAAGAAGAAGAAGAAGAAGAAGAAGAAGAAGAAGAAATAGAAACGCTCTCATCCCAATCCAGACCTACTGAATCAGAGCCTCTGGGTAGATGGGACCCGGCAATCTGCTTTCACATGGCCACCAAGGGGCTCTGACACATGCTGATGTTTGAAACCACATACTGCCTCCAGGAAAAAGGGGAGACTGTGGAAACTATCAGGTTATAGGACAGAGAGCAAGAATAGGCTTGGCCGCACTGAGCAGCCCTGAACAAGAAACTAAGGCACTAAGGGAGCAGCCAGGGCAGCGGGGGTGCTGATTTTTCTGGACACTCGATGTCCAGCTCTTCAATGAGCGCTGCACTCCTATCACAAATTGCTGTGAATAAAAGGAAAGAACTACACGAGAGCTTCATCTTATTCTGTTGACAGTGTTTCTTCCAACAACCTATGTGGTGCTCTACCGGAGATGGGGAACAAGTTAGGCAAGGGGCGCAGGGCCATATTACTACTGGGGACAAACTTTGGGCTTCCAGAGGACTGCTTCCACCCAGCCCTGCGGGCATACCTGCTGGCAGACACCAGAATGGGGCTAGGTGTGAGGAAATGAAGATCAGCAGTCACTACTGTGGAGGGAGTGGACATCAAGCAGCTATCATCTAACCGGTAATGCTTTCACAGTGCACACCTTCCAGATGTCCAGGTGAGAAGGCAATGGGGAGGGAGGACACAGCACCTGTCAGGGCTGGGTGAGGTGCCTCCCCGCCGCGCATCTGCCCTCCTGTGAGAAAGAGGCATAACCCCAACGTGACAACTCCCAGAGCCATCTATGGCAATGCTCCCTGACCCTCAGACGTTCCAAAATGATTAAAACCAAGAGCAGCCCGGACCTAACAAACCCAACCCTTAGCCCGTTCTCGAAACTTCCCAAACCAACGCCGAAACTCGCCCCACCCATTATGCCTCTGGGCCAATGGGCAGGACAAAACTTCAGGAAGAACGTTCAATGCCCAGACAAGTAAGTGTGTTGTTTTGTTTTTCCAGGCAGTACTGACGGAGGTTTAAACAAACAAGCACTCGCACCTCCAGCCAGGGAAGGGCGGGAAGCTGCAGTCAGGTGCCTGAGCGAGAGGAACACAGGACGCTCTGGATCCAGGCAGCAACAGCCCATCCCCCAGGAGAGCCGCTTTCTTCACAGGCTCAGTCAGTGCTTTCCCACAGGGGTCTTGCTTGGGCCATTCTGTGCAAGCAGGAAGACTTCGTTTATGACTTCCTTTTGAAAAGGACCTGTAGAGAAGCATTTCTGGGTTGTATTTAAGTGGTTTCAGGTCAGGGGTGTCACTTCATTTTGCCCTGCTGCAAGCAGGGTGTCTTGCCATGTAAAGGCGGCATCAGGCCTGTTCTTTCTACAACTTGGGCGGTAGAGGCAGTTTCAAACAAAATTAAGCACTGCTTAGTCACACAAGTTTTCCATTCTTCCTGTTTTCTGCTTCTTTGATTAAATGATAGTTCCTAAATGGGAACAATCACTATTTGTCAAATCTTTCACAACAATGTTTTTGAAAAGGAGGATCTCAAATAATAAATCGTGAGTCACCTCTCTTCTTTCCCCCAGACTGCATTAAGGTCAAGTTGTAGCACTATTGATTTCCAATTGTTCATTATCTGCCCTTTCTCCAAGGGTAGGCTATTAAAGGCAGTGAGGATAAAAATCATTCCAAACTAATTAGCTCACTCTAGAGCTAACTGCCAATTTTTGGAACATGTTAAAGCTCTCTCAGAGAGCTGGTTACCAAACCTGTCACTTTAGTCAATGTTGAAAAGCATAGCAATTTTTTTCTAGCCCCCCCACTGACCAGATAATTTCTCTCCATTTTTGCATACAACTTGAAACGGTGGAGCAAAGGTCCCAAGTATGAGTTCATGGCACTTACCAAGGAAAACATAATATGTAGTGGGCAGCAGGGATGGGGGTAAGTGGAGGCTTGGAGGGTGTAGAGTCACAGCTGTGGCTACGGCAACTGGATGCAAATGAAGGCCAAGTCTACCAAAATGGTGGCTCAATTTCATTGGGTTCTGTGCCAGTCTTTGTTCATAACCTAGGCTTAAATAATTTCAAGTTAAAGCAGAACGATCACCACTACGATAAATACAACCCTAAATATAATTACAGGTTCACTGTATTTCAACTGAGGGGGAGGAAGCAAAATAAAGCAATAATTGAGATCAGAGACACTAGTCAACAGAGATGTGAATTTGAATTCCAACGTTGTCATGTGCTGCTTGACTGTGGAAGAGTTATTAAAACGATCTGGATCTTAATTCTCTCCTTTGTGAAATAGGAATGCCACCACTTACCTTGGGTGGTTGTTCTGGAACTTTGAGATAGTGTTCAGTTAGCTTGGTGTGTAGCACATAGTAAGCACTCAGGAAGCAGGGCCATGGTCACTACCATTTCGCTACACCAAGGGGCAGCTCATTGTTTGTTGTAGAAATTGCACGCTGATGCCTGAAAGGGTCCTTTGGAGGATCAACCCAATCAGATTCTTACCCAATCAGATTCTTACCCAGTCAGAATTCGAGAGCCTCGGTTTGTCCCTGGGATTGCCCACTCTCACAGCTGAACATTACACTGTCCTTCTGGCTGACAATGAGGCACAAAACTTCTCCAAACTTCCTCACAACCTGCTGAACAAAAGTAATCAGATCAGGTTCTTCTGGTTGGTTTCTCTTTCCCGCCAGCTGTCAGCTGTTAAAAAGCACCAGCCAGGTGGAAGTGTCCTCTACACTGCCCAAATCAGGCTGTGCTTATTTATTTTATCCAGGTTTTTCTCCGTGGATGATCCATTTCTTAAACCCACCTGCCCCTCCTGACACATAAAAGCCTCGGAAGTCTCCCTTTTCGAGAGAGGAGTCAGAGAAGGAGGAAGTAATATAAATAAAAGTGAAATAAAGTAGATACAAGGACGTAAAGGAACACAATAGACCCAAACCTGGAAACCCAGGGACATCTTGTGGAATTCCAGAGAGACCCTTTTCTCAGTTAGATGTTTTCATGCTTTCTTGGTGGAAACTAGCTTTAACTTGAGAACAGCAAGCTGGTAAGTCCGGTTACAATGAGGGGGCTGCTGTGAGACAATTGCTAACCTTACCGTGAGGCGAGTCGACATGGCAAATTAAAATTTCCCTCCCCAGTTATGTAACTCCAGGGTCTCTTTGTAACACCGCAAGTGAGAAAGTTTGCTCTGCCAGAGAACAAGCATGCATCCCCTTTACTGAGGAACACTCCTCCTGTGATCACATACTGCTGGCTCCTTGGTAGGGATTGTAGAGTTGCTATAACACTCCTACAACAACAGCGAGACCTGTAATAATAGCAGCCACCCACTTCCTGAGAGCTGATGTTTTATGTATCCCATTTAATCCTACTCTAAGCATGTGAGAGGTATTACTGCCCCATTTTAGAGATGAAGGACCCAAGGCCTGGTGATGTTAAGTAGCTTACTCAAAGCCACCTTGCCTGGCTGGGATTCAAATCCATGTCTATTTGATTCCAGCGCTGGACCAGACTGACTCTCAAAACCAGTAACTCTAGGGTGCTACGTTCAAGGGCCTGTGTTGTGCTTTTCCTGAGTTTTTAAGTTACTTCACTGTGCAGTATTCTTTTTATGGATGTATTTTAAAACATAATTTCATTCCTTTAGATTTTTTAATGTTTATTTTTGAGAGAGAGAGAGTGAGCGAGCAAGCACAGGAGAGGACAAAGAAAGGGAGACAGAGGATCCAAAGAGGGCTCTATGCTGACAGCAGAGAGCCTGATGCGGGGCTCGATTTCACAAACCGTGAGATCATGGCCTGAGCCAAAGTTGGATGCTTAACGGAACAAGCCACCCAGGTGCCCCTAATTTGGTTCCTTTAAAACAGCTTAGTACTGGTCTTGGGTTGATAGCTGTTTGAAGCTGAGTGATAGGTAGATGGGGGTTCATTATATGATTCTATTTTTGTATGTTTTTGACTATCTGTAATAAAAAGTTTGGGTTTTTGATTTTTTAGTTTTTAAGTTGGCTTTTTGGAAATTTGGGCATGTCGACACTAACTGCTGAAGCGAGATTTCAACTCTCCACAGTGTCAGGGAGATAGGAGAACCCTGACCTGCCTTCTATGAATAAGCAGCTCCGGGCTGTCCCCTTCAGTGTTTGTGCCGGCCCGTCACATGGCCGCTGCCAGTGCCTGCAGCAGGGAGTCACCATCACAAGGTTAGACACGGCAGCTGACAGCAACTTTCTGATGAAGGAAGGATGTTTGCCGGCCTCCATCCCACCAGTCAGCATGTCGCTCAGGTGTGGTGGATTTCACAAGGGGCGGGAGAGCTGTTCTGGAAGTCAGCTCGCTCCTCCACCTGCGCTCCCTCACCTGCAACAGCTAAGATTTTACAGAGGAAGTTTGGGTTGGTCAGGACCACGCCTCCAAATGTTCCAGAAAAAACAAAAACAAAAACTCCACAACATCTGGGAGCACCTGGGTGGCTCAGTGGGTTAAGCGTCCAAATTCGGCTCAGGTCTTGATCTCATGGCTCATAGGTTGGAGCCCTGCATTGGGCTCTGTGCTGTCAGCTTGGAGCCTAGAGCCTGCTTTGAAGTAAGTGTGTGTGTGTGTGTGTGTGTGTGTGTGTGTGTGTGTCCGTGTGTGTGTGTCCCCCTCCTCCACTCATGCTGTCTCTGTCTCAAAAATAAACATTTTTTAAAAATTTAAAAAAACACAACATCCAGGAAAATAGTTCTAGTTTTTCTTACCTATACCTTTTTTCTAATCAATGACTTTTTGGTTTTTTTTTTTCCCCAGGTATATTCACTTTTATTTTCTTCACTGTTTTTTTTTTTTTTTACAAATAGTTTATTGTCAAATTAGTTTCCACGACTTTTTGTTTTCTATTTTATCCACTTAGGCAAAATTTCCTTGTTAAAAACAGGAAATAAGGGGGCTACAAAAAGAGTGGGTGAACAGATCAAAATAATCGTTCCCGCTTTTACGTGTCACTCCCATAAGACAAACAGACAGGCTGTACAGTGAACGCCTCCCTTTCCTGAAGGAAGGAAGGGCCACACTGCGGGGAGGGTGTGGAAAGTGCCCCTCTAGGAAGAGGTCAGGAATTTTGGCACTAGCCTCACAAGGGAAAGGTATCCTTTCACATAATTATGTTTTCCTTCTAATGACAAGAAGGCTTCATTGGAAAAGGCTGGCATGTTCTTGAGTTGGGTCCCTGGTTGATGTTCCCACTGTGAGGTCAGGTTCCAGCACCGTTAGGGTAAGGAGCACAGCAGTGTCCCCCAGAACAAACAAGTGACAAGAAAGTAACTTCCCTTCTCCAGGAAAGGGGGAACAAAATACCAAAAACTAAAAATAAAACACTAAAATCAAAACAAAAACCCAACCTGGTGAAAATGTAGTAAGGAAGGTAGACCAAAGGAAACAGACAGTTTCGTACATAAAATATCCTAGAAAACTTTAAGCACACCTCTATTGTGCCCACCACATTCCACCAAAGCTATGATAAACTGAGAAGCAAAGGGTAAAACTTAATGTGAAAACAAAAAAACAACATTTGGGTTATATTTGTTCTTTAGCATATAGATAACTCTCCTTGAGTAAAACCAGTTTGCTTATTTGTCAGCCCATGAATTAGTGGCATCATCTTCATAGGCCTAAAACAGAGTATGCCTAAATCTTAAAATGGAGAAAACAGAAAGGGTGCCCACAGACTAGGGAGCGAGGTAAAAAACTGACTAGCCAAAACCCACTTATGTGTTATGGTACTACCAACTCAATAGTTTTTAAAAATATATACACATAGACAAAAACTTCATATATATTTAAAAATATATACACATATACAAACAAAATGAGGGGCACCTGGGTAGCTCAGTCGGTTAAGTATCTCACTCTGGATTTTGGCTCAAGTCATGATCTCATGGTTTGTGAGCTGGAGCCCCCCATCAGGCTCTGCAATGATAAAGCGGAGCTTGCTTGGGATTCTCTCATCCCTCCCTCTCTGCCCTTCCCCCACTTGCATGAGCTCTCTCTCTCTCTCAAAATTAAAAAAAAAAAAGCAAAATGAATCGAGTAAGTAAATGCATAGTAGTCATAGAAGATACTATATTTGGTTGGTTGAAAGCAGATTTCCAATGAGTCCAATTGGCCAGACAGCCACAAGCCAAAGTGGAAGGCACTTCTGGTGTCTGTCCTGTGTGCCAAAGGGGCAAGCCATTAACTCAAAACTGACCAGTAGTTTAGATATTTAATGGATGGGAGCACACTGTCAAAGAACTCAGCTACTTGCTATCATCTGAACATACAAGGTGATAATTAAGTTTAAAAAGTTGTATGGTTAATTCCAGGATGATTTTATTTCACGGGGAGAAAACAAAAAAGCCAACAATACCATGATTTTCCTAGATACCACATAGTGACTGGCATTTTCATTTCTCTTTTATCACATTATACAAAAAAAAAAAATCAACAGAAACGCACCAAAACATATCCCTATACCTCTTAAATTAGTAGACTTAAAATTAAAACTTGAAGCAATATTCTGTTATACTTTGATTCAAACTCTATTTACAAACAGAATTGCACTTACAAAGATAGCAACATTTCTAATATGGTTTTAGGTTATTTCGCTTTATTGTGGTTTTATATCTCAGTATAAAACTTTTAAAGCTTTCTTCAATAAAAATCATACTTTCTTTTGCAGTACATAATTCATTTACTCACTGGATTCCTGAACCAGTTTTCTCCTTTTGTGCTTTTCTGATTTTATTTTACAAATGGCATATACCTTCCAAGTAGGTACAATCAGATACTGTACTCATTATAAGAGACTCATTCATAAAAAGTGTAAGAAACAAAGTATTAGCAGTCTAATCCTTTGGTCCATCTTTCTAAAAAAAAAATCAACTGATAAAAGTTACAAATTGGTGGTAACTCTTCTTTTTGGTTAAAAACAAATCCACCAGGCAGATTACTGATTAAAATCCAACACTGCTTTAAAAGTACCACATTCTTAGTCTCATCTGACTGCTCAAGGACGCCGCTGTGTACAGCTGGGTTGACATGACACAGGACACAGTAAGGCACAAGTGGATGGTGAAAGAGAAAACAAATACTTTAGGACTGTTGCGCTTTTCCTCCTGCACAAATACTAAAATATGTACCGTTTTCATGATAAAATAATGAAAAAGAAATACACATTTTTTGTTATGAAATACCTATACAAAAAAAATTTTTTAAATGTACACCATCTGAGCTGCCAAAAAAGGTTTTAAAAAAGTATCAATTATTCCCCGTACATAAAACTATCTCTCATCAGTAGGTCCAAGAGAAAAATGTCCTGGCGCCTTACGGGAGGGAGGAGGACAAAAACAATCCCCCTCCTGTGCTCCCTAACCCCAACGTAAGACAACACCAAAGGCCAGATGTTTACAGTAGTGTATTCTACTTATTACGACAACCCATTGGAAGCTGGGGGGCAGGAAGCGCGCCGCGACCGCAGTAAGGCACTTCCGTGGACAGAGCAGCAACCCCGGCAGGTGGCCTGGGGGTGGCGTGTGCCTCCCCGCCTTCCAGGGAAGACAAAGGACTGCGTGAGGCTCCTCCGGAGGGCACCGGCAACATCTCAACAGCAGGGGGAGACACGGGAGGTAAAACTTGCGGGTGAAGGTCTATACAGAAGTGGTCACTCGGTCAATGGTGTGATTGACCTCGTTCTTGTTTGAATCCAGTCCTTTAGCAGCATTCCGGTCATTCCGTAAATTCTCCACTGTCTTTTTCATATTCTTTAGCTCCCCGGGGTGTGGAGTGGCTCGCCTCAGAAGTGTTCTCTGCAAACAAACAGGGGAGTGAGTGTTTTGCTTTTATGCCATTACTCTTTCCAGCAGGCAGCTTGGAGGAGGTGGCCTCCTTCCCTCCAAGAGATTATGAGTTGGAGTGGGCAGGAGCGTCTGTTTCTCGCTACGTATTTCTCGGCTGCTTACCAGCAAGCACTTAAGGGCACATGAACGTGTGGCACGGGACTTGTCAAGACTGAAAGATAACTTTCACAATAAAAGAATACTTCATAAAATGTGCGATTAGTGTAATATGAAAATAAAGTTCTGTGAATGGCAAGAAAGGAAAGTTAAGATGTTAGTGTGGGGTGTGGAGAAAGAAGATGATAAAGGGGTAAAAAAAAAAAAAAAAGTTAAAATCCCTGCGATGTTCTATTACCCCATGTGGTCCTGACCTCCTTCAACCCTGGAGACATAGATGGGGAAGAAAAGAAAATGAGAGGGAGAAGGGCTTCTTATTTTGCTGCTGTGGGTGTTATTTATGTCATCTACTGGAGTTCACAATCTTCTAATAAAGGCCACAGTGCTGGAAGTGAAGTGATAGGGCAGGGGCAATCTTTAACAAAAATGTATTATTTGACATGTCACATGGCCTCTGGCTCATAAAACAGTATCTGTATCTTTTAGATGGACTGTCCGGGAGTTTCAGGAGAAGCCTCAAGTAGGTTAACACAGAACTGCCAGGGCACTACTGAGTCAGTGAAGGAGGAAATCGTTCCCCTCCAACAAGGCAGGCGGTATCAGCCCTGAGGAGCTATCTTCCGTGCCTCATTCCTACTTTGCACTGCATACTGTAAGTGGATGAAGTCCCAGTGACAGCTGGAATAATAAAGACTACAGACAGGGTGGAATTTAAAAGCCACCCTTTGCTGTGGGGGCTGCAAGTACTCCCTCGAAGCTCTGCTTATGAAAATCTCACTTAGCACAAGGAGTTTAAGAGGCCAAAGTCAACTTGTAGTAAGGTTTTGAGAGTGGTCACCGACTCCTGGAGATGTCGGCTGGTTGAGAGACATGTTTCAGTGTGGATGGAGTAAGGCTAAGTAGTACTTTCAAATCCCTTCCTGATTTTTGGATGAAACCTTGCAAATTAACCCAACTAAGGCGCAAGTGCTCTGCCTGAAGGTGAAGAAGGGTTATGAGAAGAAGACAGAAGGTTACGTGGCTCCACAGAAGGTGAGCTGAGTCACACACACTGTGAGATGTGAAGGGAGTCAGCGCGGTGAGCCTATAGTCGGGCATGGGGAGGAGATTTTGTTCACCGAGAACAACAGACACAGAAAAAATTCCCCATCAATTTACTGGAGGCAAGAAGGGAAGCTATCATTAAAAAGAAAAAAAAAAAAAGAAAAAGAATATAAACTATTCAAACAACAACCAAAAAACCCCCCAAAGTTCCATTTGCTTTATATACATTTGGTGAATCAGCACCTAGAAGTACCTAGTTTTGCCTTCTACAGATTTTTTTACATGCTGAAGCCAAAGCAGAGAACAGACAATTTGAAATTAAAAGAAACCCTTATTTTCCAGGGAGGCCAACAATTTCCATCTCCATACCGTTTCACTGTCTTCTTCGTCTTTCTCATCTTCCAAGAATCGGATTGCGCTGACTCTGTTCACTGCACGCTCATTCCAGGCCTCATCAGACACATCATTCACCAAGCTCTCCAGGGCCCCACAGCGAGGCAGGTTCTCTGTTGCGACAAAGACCCCATCAGCCGGGAAGGTGGTTCATGTGACTGGTAACTGCTATGTAGCATTTCAAAAAATTTAAAGCAAAAAGAAAAAAGTCTGGGACAGGGTCATCCTTTCTTTTCAGTGATGTGTGGCTCTATTTGAGGTCATAGAAAAGATCTGTTAAGGCTTAATATTTAATTAGAGAATGTCATCATAATTTGTAGAATCCTTTTTCACAATTCTTTTCTATACACTGACGTTAAAAACTTTCTCATGGAAGTGATGTGGCTGCAAAGGTTGGACGCCAGTACTTTCCTTAGGAACACATTCCACTAGGTTTTTCCCTTGGGGTCTTAAAAGCTCCTCGAACAAGGCTGGGATCAGCAAGGTGCTTTGGGGCCTTTCCACTTAGGGGGCTCCTGTCCTCCCAGAGCACTCTAGGTCTCTTTTATAAAAACCAGCTCTCGGTAAAGGATTTTTAATAGCAATTTGATGTTATTGTGAATATTTTTTCAAACCACACATAATTCACAAAACAAAGGAACAATGACTCAAAACAACAAAATGGCTTAAATGCTGTTTGGCAGTGGCGTTCAGTACTAATCCTCTAAACCATCAGTTTGGATTGTAAGGGAGTCCGATAACTTTTTAAAGACTGTCTGTATTTTCAGCCTTAGCCATAATCCAAACCCAAAAGGCCGTGTAAGGAATCTCAGATATGAGAAGCAGGTGTGAAGGCTATGGTTCCTGCCAAGGTGCGAGGGAGCCTTCCCTGAGGAGACCCGCAGTGACCTCGCCCAGGCTGGCCCTAGGTGCATGTGGGAGCAAGAGGTCGTATGGACAGATATTGGCTCCTGCTCCTATTGGGAGGAGCCTGTGGCCATGTGAGTGTTGTCCTTAAATTCACCTTGGCAAGTAGGTTCAGAAGGCAGCTGAGGAAGCAAGACGCAGGTTAAGATCTTCTCTCCTGTGGCGTGGTCTGTGTCCGTCTGGAACGTGAGCAGAGGCTGGGACTGGTTATCCGACAACCACAGGGCCTTCAGCTTCAAGGCGGTCAGGGATAAAGGCAGATGTAATAGTCTATATTAAAACAAAAGGAGACATCAAGGTCTCAGATCTTATAATGACGTCAATTCCTGTCAATGCAGACTGAATAAAACCATTACAAAGAGCCTACCGGGATTGGGGTCAACGTGGAACAAGATGTTATGTTTACAGTAAGATCCTTGACCATATTCTTTGTGACCAGACTCCTCGGTCGGTCACTGGGCTTCCCTCCTCTGCTGTCATCTCTCTTATTAGCACCTCTGGCCACAGGGCAAAACATGAGGAAATTACAGAATATATGAGCCAAGTCTTACACTAGGAGGTTTCGATTTAAAGAGGAAAAAAAAAAAAGCCAGTGTAATTGTGGAAGAATCCAGAAGCAGCAGTTTTTACGGAGTCAGTGGCGACAGCCTCACCGACGATTACCTGTTTCCAGTAGTGCCTGGCAAATCAGGACAAGAGGAAGGAGATGCCTGGGATGTTGAAGAGTTTCAGTGGCAATTCAAATAAAGATTAAGAAGTTTTTCTCATGGATTGCATTTCTCCAAGGAGCTCATTTTAGGTATCCATTTCAAACGTGTCTTTTCCAGTTTCTAGACCTCCCACTTCCCAGACTCTTATGTGATAATTAATGTCCACTTTACCTTGCTTCAGTTTCAAATGAGATTGTATATATGAAAGCACTTTAAAAATTGTAATGTGACACCTGAAGATTAATTTTATATTTATGTTCACACAAATGTCTGACACAGTGGCTACACTTGGTTAACTCTATTTTAGCAAAGACCCGCACCAGGAATCATATGTACTTTGTACTTTCTGAAGATTACTTTAGTGCAGTGGTTCTTAAGCAAGGGCACCTCTGCTCTGTAGGGATGTCTAGGAGTGTCTGTAGACATTTTGGGAGGTGCTTCTAGCATCTAGTGGGTAGAGGCCAGGGATATTGCTATACATCCCATAATGTAGAGGACAGCCCCGACAACCATTATGTGGCCCAAGATACTAACAGAGCTAGGGGTGAAAATAGTGCTTTACACATGTGTCTACCTACTGATGGTGTACTATGAAAACAACCAAGCCTCTGTTAGATACCGGTATTTAAAGGTTTAAAGAAGCTAAGATTGTATTTGATAAGGTATTTCTACTCTAAGGATGGCTCTATGTATTAAATTACAGTCTTAGCAGGGTCTTCATAAGCTGGACAATAATGAACGAGCTGATGACATTCTGAGAGCTACAAGATGAAGCCCATTTTCTTAAAGAAATCCTGGCTCATCGATACCCTAAGAAATTCTATGACTGCATATATTGCTGGGGTTCTTTCTTTTATGAAATTGCACACCTATCTCCAGTTAACACATGTGGGAGATCTACCTACACATCTTGCCAACAGATTAATGCTGCATTTTCAGACATAGATGCCATTCTGAATTAACAGGCTTATGGAAAATTAATTTGAACTCTATGTAGAGATATGAAGAGAAGTTGCACTCTAATTTTATAAAACTAATCTAAGTAAAATGTAAGCACAGACTGGTTAAGTTACTTTAAGAAATGAAGTGAAAATGATCAGAGTGCATGGAAAGTGTTAACAATGAATGCATTATTAACAAACTTTTCAGAAGAACAATCTGTGTGTTTCACAAGATATTTACAATATACTAGTCATGCAGATGGCAAAATCATTTCTTTTCCTAACAATTAGTCCAGCAAAGGCTGGTCCATCCCACACATATGTACTGGGTGCAGTACTGAGTCAGTGGAACAGTACCTGAGTCAACGTATCCATGAGATCTGCCTATGTTAAAGTACCTGTGAACGGGATGCCTAGGTCCTTAGTTGGTTGAGTGAATGGGATACATAGGGGGCTCAGTTGGTTGAGTGTCCACCTTCAGCTCAGGTCATGGTCTCATGGTTCATGGGTTCAAGCCCCACATCGATCTTTGCTCTGATGGCACAGAGGCTGCTTCAGATTCTCTGCCTCCCTCTTTCACTGCCCCTTCCCCACTCTTGCTTGCTCTCTCTCAAAAACAAACATTAAAAAGAGTCTCTATGTATGTACACTATAAAATGTCACTAATAAGGGTCAAACCAGGTGAGAAAGAAATACATACTTTAAAGTCCCAGAATCCACCAAGGGCAGTGATGGGCTTATACCATGAAGGACGCCTAAAGGGATATGACGCAGCAGAGGCTTTACACCTCACTTCCTGTTCTGAGGTGCTGGGTCTATGAATGAGATAGAAAGTGAAATCTCTTATGCTTATACAACAAATTATTCCTGCCTCTGCCCAAAGGCTGCCTACACATATACTCAAATGCAAGGAAGTTAAAGACACGAGACATGTATTTGCTAGGCCTGGTGACAGGAATTTTTTTTTAAAAGACTACCCTCACATACTGTGAAAGCTTAAAGTACCTCAAACTCTTTTGCATTTTACTGATCAAAAGGATAATTCTTTTGAATGTCTGTTACGATTTCTTTAGACATGTTTCAAGTTTCAGAGTCTTAGGCAAGAAATCTACACTCCGTGTCTCTAGATTTCTTAATCATGAAAGCATAAAGAAAAAATTACGATTTTAAAACTGTCACAAAACACAAATACCCAAACATGGTCATCATACTTTTTTTTTAACTTTTTTTTTTTTTTTTGAGAGATAGTGTGTAAGTTGAGGAGGGGCAGAGAGAAAGGGGGGACAGAGGACCCGAAGCAGGCTCCAGTCTCCGTGCTGACAGCAGCGAGCCCAATATGAGGCTTGAACTTACAAACTGTGAGATCATGACCTGAATAGAAGCCGGACACTCAACCAATTGAGCCACCCAGGGCCCCCTGGTCATTGTATCTTCTTAGAAGAATAACTGGCTTTGCAGTCCAGTGCTAAGGCAAAGGTATAAATAAAATGCTAAACAGAGCATCAATAATAAATCACAGCTTGTAAGGATGACAAATCATACAGTAAAAGCTAAAATAAATGGTTAGACTCTACGATAACAGATCTTACAATCACACTTGACCATGCCATGTAAGATTAGTGACTTGTCTAGAACACCTGTTTCCCTGTGAAGAATCAGGGTGCCAGCTTGAACATGGCTACTGCCAACTAAGCACACACCACACATGAGATCGTTGGCAAATGCCCCACAGAGTGGTGTCCCAGAGTGTCAAAGACAGAAAAGAAAAAAAAAAGGAGGTGCCTGGGTGGCTCAGTCAGTTGAGTATCTGACTTCAGCTAAGGTCATGATCTCACAGTCCGTGAGTTCAAGACCCACACTGGGCTCTGTGCTGATAGCTCAGAGCCTGGAGCCTGTTTCAGATTCTGTGCCTCCCTTTCTCTCTGCCCCTCCCCTGCTTGTGCTCTGTCTCTCTTTGTCTCTCAAAAATAAATAAATGTTTAAAAAATGTTTAAACAATTAAAAAAAAAATCTCTCTTCCCTGCCCAGTCTGTACACAGGGATTGTGCCAGCTGGGCTGACCCTCTCACTGATCACTGCTGCCTGTATATATATACACTCCTCTGTTTCTCCTGGGTGTGTGTGTGTGTATTCCTGCTTTCCAGAGGAGTTAATAATACATTTTTGGTTTATTCTGGTACCTTCTGTACACTGCAGAATCAACACAAGAAACCACTGCCCTATTTGTACACATCTCAGTGTTTTATTTAGGACCACATACCCCCCAAATAAAAAGCCTGTGGTTACTATTTACATCAAGGGTACAAGGACTAAAGCAAATGAATAACCACACCATGAGCTAAGCTTCCCATTTCCAGTTAAATCCATGACCAATCAACCTGAAGTGACCTTTCCCATCTCTGCACTACTGTAGTGACTGCATTGTCAAGTTTACTTAAAAACTGGACATGGCTTGACTGACTAATGTAATATTGACTTAACCTATAGCTACATACATCTTACAATTGAATTCTTCATCTTTTACCTCCTACTGGAATTTTTTAGCTTTTCTTTTAATGTTTTATTTATTTCTGAGAGACAGAGAGATAGTGTGAGCAGGGGAGGGTCAGAAAGAGAGGGAGATACAGAATCTGAAGCGGGCTCTAGGCTCTGAGCTAGCTGTCATCACAGAGCCCAACATGGGGCTCGAACCCACAAACCATGAGATCATGACCTGAGCCGAAGTTGGATGCCGAACTGACTGAGCCACCCAGGGGCCCCCGGAATTTTTAATTTTAAGCACTTTCCAAAAATGTTTAAAGACACATAGAACATAATCAGTAGGAAAACGTAACCAAAATACCTAAAGGAAAGCCCCCTGTAACCTCAAGCCTCCACCTCTCCTCTAGAGGAACTAGTATTAATGTTTTGGTGTACTGCACAAATATGTTGTATTAAAAACAAAAATGAGAGCACTATGTATGTCCAACAGTTGCTCTTTTTACTCAGTACCATGGGCCTCCTGTGTCACTACACAGATCATCACCTTTAACTGCCTAGTACTCCACAGTATAGCTACACTGCTGTGTTGTGTTTTGTCTTTTAACATTTCTTCCCAGCTTTCCTGAGCTATAACTGCCATGAACACTGTGTAACTTTAAGGTGTACCTGGGATGATTTGATACACTCATATATTCTCCAGGGACTTACCATAGGAGGGTTAATTAACACCTCCATCCAGTCACACAACTACCACTTTTTGTGGGTGTGGTGTGGATGTGTGCGTGCATGTGTGTGTGTGTGTGTGTGTGTGAAGAACATTTAAGATCTATTCTTAGCAACTTTCAAGGATATAATACAGTATTGTTAAATGCAGTCCCCATGATAGACATTAGGTCCCCAGACACTATTCATCTTATAACTGGGGATTTGGACCCAGTGACCAACACCTCCCTCTCTCCCTAAGCCTCTGGTGACTACCACGCTACTCTCTATTTCTAGGAGTTCAGCTGCTTTTAGATTTCACATGTGAGATCATATAGTATTTGTCTTTTTCTGTCTGACTTATTTCACTTAGCATATTGTCCTCAAGGTCCACCCATATTGTCATAAGTAACATCATTTCCTTCTCTCTCACTTCTTTATCCATTCATCTGCTGACACTGTTCCGGTGGTTTCCATATCTTGGATACTGTGATTCATGCTGCAGGGGACACGGGGATGCCGATATCTCTTCATTTCTCTTGGACGTATATACCAGAAGTGGGACCGCTAGATCATAAGGTAGTTCCTCTATGTTTTGAGGAACCTCCATGCCATTTTCCCCAGTGGCTGCACCAATCTGCATTCCCATCAATGGTGCACAGGGGTTCCCTTGTCTCCAAGTCCTTACTGACACCTGTTATGTCTTGTCTTCTTGATAACAGCCATTCTAACAGCTCTGAGGTAATATGTTTTATTATTTTTAAATGTTTTATTTACTTATTTATGTTTATGTCTTTACTTTATTTTGAGAGACAGACAGAGAGTGAGCAGGGGAGGGGCAGACAAAAAGAGAGACACAGAATCTGAAGCAGGCTCCAGGCTCTGAGCTGTCTGCACAGAGCCAGACATGGGGCTCGAACCCACGGACTGTGAGATCATGCCCTGAGCCAAAGTCAGACGCCTAACCAACTGAGCCACACAGGCGCCCCATAGTAGTTTTAAATGTTTTTGATGTTTATTTATTTTGAGAGAGAGAGACAGAGTGTGAGCAGGGAAGGAGCAGAGAGAGAAGGAGACAGAATCTAAAGTAGGCGCCAGGTTCTGAGCTGTCTGCACAGAGCCTGACGCAGGGCTTGACCCCACAAACTGTGAGACCATGATCTGAGCTGAAGTTAGATGTTTAACTCACTGAGCCACCTGGGCACCCTCTTTTAGTATTTTTAAATTTAATTTTTTGGATTATAAAATTGAAAGGTACAAACTATTCCCCCATTGACCTCCACTGTTTCTGGTATTTGGTACTATTCTTCCCCAAAGATCCTTAAGATACCAGAGATATTGTGTAGTTGGTGGATATTCCTGTGGGAAAGAGTAAGAATTAAGGAAATGTGTATTCTGTGTGCACGGGTAGCTGATGATAAAAGACATCTTCTCTGTTAGTGTACCACAAGGTTGGACACTTGGTTTCCAAGTGGCATTTTATAGTTATCCTCTCACACTTGTCAACGAGTTTGTGGAAGCTAACATGTAGTCTCTCTGTGCCATCTGCTATTTTTATATGCTTAAGAGAAGGGGTGAAAACTTCTGTCGTAGGTGGCATCATTTCCCATGGTGTGACATTTCTGCAAGCTAAAAAGCTGACATCGTAGCCATTTTTTTATTAGTTTCTATACTAATACTTTAAATAAGTAGCAATTAAATACTTTAATAGGTTTAAAATTTGGTTGTGAATCCATATATACATGGATTAAATGACACACTGCACTGACTCAGCTGACAGCTATGTCAGTGCACTTTTTAATGGGGTTTTCCCCACCTCAGCCCAGGCATAATAAAAGTGTAACTTTCCCTCCTGAGAACTAGAGAACGGAGGCTTCACTCCTGTGAAAAGCAGTTTTTAGACATCAGAGCCATTGGTCTGCTCAAGAATTAGCGATGCAAATCCATGCTCGCCCATGAGACAGGGATCTGGGAAGGTCTGGAGTCACCCCAGTTCCTGTTGCTGGAGGCCGGGAGGAACCACCCTTGCCAAGCTCTGTGTGCATGAGACTAAGTCCAGCAGAAAGTCAACATTCAACTCTGATTAATCCTGAGTCTCCAGTAACCAGTCAGTGGTCTTAACAATCTACCAAGAGGTCCTGAAAGCCTTAACTTGAAAACCGTGAGCATTCCCTGACGCCTGCTGGGTCCTGTAATTTATTAGCACCATTATCTACAATCTATTAGCCAGAATGAAAAATGGTGGCCTGTGCCTGACCTAAGTGACCAGCTAATCAGCACTTAGCACACAATCCCCTGAACACCCTTTAGAACTGCTGCTATCTATCATTTAAAATCAGTGATCACTTTCCCCTGGATGAGCACTTTTTCTCCTATGTAATACTCAAAAGCATTTTTTAAATTCCTTTGGTGATGAAGCCTGTGACACAAGGCATTTCGCAGTGGCCTACTATTCACTCTACAAAACTAACATTTTTAACGTCTTCATTTGTGCGACAAGTATTTACCAGGCTTTTATTGGAAGTACCATGATTGTGCTGGGGTAAATGGCACAATGACACAGGTGCCACCTCTGAACTTCAGGCACCTTCTGGTTGGGATGGTTGCACACACATTCATCACAGGGCACTCACTGCTATGTTAGGGGCAATTTTAAAAAAAGCAGGCTCCAAGAGAAGAAGGCTCCCTGACAAAAATGAAAGCATGAATGATGAGGGATAAAAGGGGGAGTTAGAGAAGGGGGTCCCAGCTAGAAAGGGCAACTGGTCTCGGCTCAGGGGAAAGAAAGCACATGTGCCATCCGAGGTGACCAAACTAGGTCAGACTGACTGAAACAAATCTGTATTTTACAAAGGTGAAGAGAAGGCATATTCCAGAAACCAGGGAGCAGTCCACCATGACCCCTGACCCTAGAACTTGAGAAACGAGCTGCTGTGACACTCGACAGGTGGCTCTTCACTTTATCACAGACAATGGATCACATGGTGATTCTGACATTGGCTGTGTTATCCTTTGGCCAGAAAAGCATCCCCAGACACAACTGTATTTATAGTTTCGGGGGTTCGGAATCCCCAGCAGCACACATCAAGATCCCTGGTTCAAATCTCGTTCAAACTCATGCAAGCTCGTTCTTCAGAGATGAGGTAATTCAGAGGCTCAAGACTACTTAACAAAAGCTGGCTATAAGAGCTGGAGTAAAACCCAAGTATCCAGTTCTCAGGCAGCGCTGTTTCCCTCACATCACCATACGGCTGTTCCGGGAAGCATTTCCCCAGAAGCATCCACCTCAACTTCAAAGTGACCCACACTCAGGCTGTCCCTGACCTCTTTGACGCCATCCAGACCCATGGCCCCTGCTCTTGGACTAACAACGCCCTGGGGCCAGGGTCACTGAAGTAATCTAGAAGACTCTATTCTAGAAGACGGAGCAAAGGCAAGATGGCAAAGCTTGGGGTGGATGAATTTGGTTCTTTTTCTCAAAAAAGGGAAACCAGGACATGCTTACCTGTTCCCTGCCACATCCAGGACATGAAGCTCTGTTGCCTGTGACACCTCTGCAGGTATCCGAGTCAGTCTGTTGTCACGCACACAGAACACGGTGAGGCTGCAGCATCCGCCAATCTACAATGAGAAGGAAAGCACAGCTTTTTTCTAGGTTTGTTGGGAAGATGGTGGTGAGAGTAGAGTATCTGGTTTCTCACATGGCATGAAAAGGATGCATAAAATGATGCCACATGGCTTTAAATTTCACTGATGACCAATTATGATTAATTTAAATTATACAAAGTACTAAGTAGTCCAGTAAGTTCATGAAAATCTCTGCAATATATGAAAGTCACATATTGTAAATTAAATCAAGAAAATAAACAGGACAGTTCAAAACTTTCACTCTGAAAAGCAAGTCATTTTCCACAGCTATCTAATGCAACTGTATCTGTTAGGTACATTAACTAAGCTACACAGGTCCAGACAATTTTTATTCAGTAATATGGGAGATTAAGAGTTCTACATTACAAAAATAAGGCCAAGGATGATCCATATACACCCCTTTGAAGACCTGCCCATTATATTAAATCCAGTGTTCTCAGTATTCCAGTTCATTGAGAGAGAGAGAGAGAAAGAGAGAGAGAGAGAGAGAGAGAGAGAGAAGGGAGAGGGAGGGAGGGGAAAAAGAGGACATCTGATAGATGATACAGTATGTTAAATTCCACTGTACATCTTTTAATAGCTTTCAGCTATTCACAACTTAACTTGGTAAATTCATTATTCACTCTCCTTTGACAAATGCAAAATCAACACTATTTTAGCAAAAACAGAATTTGGTAAATACATACATTAATCTGGTAAAATTAATGTGAGTAGAAGTGTATCACTATCTGTATCCACACCAAATTTGATTACTATTTATTTTTAAAGTAAGCAATTCAAAGGTAATTGAGCTTTGCATGAATCTGCTCTTGAAAAAAGAACATAAGCACAAAAGAATTCAATCATCCTCTTGTACAAAGTGGCTCTGGTTCCACGGTCAGGAAGGCTGGACCAAGGGGGTGGAAACCTACCTTGATCTCAGACACAACAACTTTCTGCAGGACTCCATGTAGAACTACGTGCTCCCTGTACTCGCTACCCTGACCCAGGGTGACTGCAAGAAAAGGCTCATGAAGGAACCTATTGATGTCTCTCGAACACATGGAAAACTACTGTGCAGCCTCTCACTTGTGGAAGGCAAGGGACCTGCATCTTCAGTGATATCTGAACATATGCCCTTTTCCATGGATATATGTGTTGTATGTATGTATGTATGTATCTTAAAGAGAAGAATGCATATTTATGAAATGGCTACATAACTGTCTTCATGAACAATCTTATCATGGTTTCCCTTAGGAGTTATATAAAGAATTTGAGATAATATATTTAACCACAGTATTTAACCATAGTGGATGTAAAAGAAAAATGAACATAAGGAAACGTGAACATCCATCTAAAATGGAAAACACCCAGGTATGTAGAAAGACTTTAGTTTGTCCCCGTTATTTCTTAGTATTCACATTTCCCATCCCAGCAAAACTGATGCTTTCACTGTCCTCTAAAATACATCATTTTAGGGGCACCTGAATGGCTCAGTTAAGGGTCTGACTCTTGATTTCAGCTCAGGTCATGATCTCATGGTTCGTGGGAACCAGGCCTGTGTAGGGCTCTGTGCTGACAAGTACGGAGTCGGCTTGGGATTCTCTCTCTGCCCCTCCCCTACTTGCTCTTTCTCCCTCTCTCTCTCTCCCCTGTTTGCACTCTCTCAAACTTTCTCTCTCAAAATAAATAATTTAAAAAATAATAAAATAAAAATAAAATCCATCATTTGGGTCCCACTGTTTCTTACAGAAATGCTCTTCCTTTTTCTGTCCTTCTAACTCTTGTCAATCATCCAAAATTAGCTAAACATCCTCTACATCATCACATCTTCCCAAAACCCACTGGTCCACACTGACACAGTGCTCTCTGCATTTCTTCCATAATTATGGTCTATGCAAACTCTCTGACAGATTGTTTCATTGAGCTGTTTAATGTGTGCGTGTACATATAATCAGGATGCTTGGCAAGTACAATACCCATCCTATCTACCTACCAACACTTCTCATTTAGACATGTTTATACACTTAGTGTTTATTTATTTATTAAGTAGTGAGAAGCTGCTACTTAAAGTTAATATCTGCTTCTGTGTGTAATGAAAGCCACGAAACTCTTCTTTTTTCTATTAAGAATCACCAGAGTGTCCTCTCTTAGCTTTTATAAATAAGAGCACACGTATCATGTCCTAAAAGAGGTGTGCAACAAGATCTTTGAGGGGCTTGGCATTTTCCCCTCATGTGAGGAAGGGAATCATCAGTTTTACTCAGATGCCCAGGAATATCATAGAAGGAATCTTTTGAGGATTGACATGATGAGATTCTCTCTGATAAACTGAGATGAGCCCCGCCCCTCAAGGAAGGGAGCCCCCCTCTGGTGCCTTGCTCCATGTGGAGGGGTATCTGCACTGGGGTCAGTGGTGGGCCTGTGTGACATGTGTAGGGTCTTCTAGGTCAGCACGTGGCTGAGGCTGGGCACCCCTCAGCCTTACGATCTAGGCCTGGCTTTGAAGACATAACATTTATCCATACTGCAGGGAGGCAAAGCAGATAATATCAGTTACTCACATGCACAACCCTCATGATGGCAAAATGAACTCCTGGCAAGGTGAACAGAGCTGAGACTGCATCATAATTTGGGACGCTTTGTCATGAAGCTGTCCACTGCTCCAGCCACCTGTAGGATATCTGTTTGGGGGCCCTAATACTATACCATGTGAACATTCTCAATCTGTACCATGCATATATACTGGATATTACAAAAATTAACCAATTGAAATGGGTCAGAGAGGGCTCTAATCATTGTTAGAGCAACAAAAGTTCTGGACAAGTAAACACTCTAAGTATTTTGGGGGAAATCATGTCAACTCACAGTGGAGTGTGGGAGCTGTCTCCTGTGTTTATAGTCTCATTTATTTATTTTTGCTTTTTCCTTTCCCATTCTAATCTTATGCCCATTTGAGATCTCAAGGGGTGGAAAGCAATTGTATTTAAGAGCCTCCTAGACACTCTGGGTTGTCACAGTGGGCAGAGTGACCGCTTTATCTCAACTGTCTAAGGGTTTCAGAAAACAATGCCATAAAGAGTGCATGTTATTGCAGAGCGTGCTGGGATGCCTTCATCATCCTCAGAGGCACATGCTGTCCCAGGCAAACAGAAACCTCTTTCCAAATCAGCCAGAAAGGCATGGCATGAACCTTTGCTTTTAGAAAAGATTATTTATATATAATATATATAATATATAAATATTTATATATAATNTTAATATTTTTATATTTACTATAATAAATTTAATATTTATTAATATTTAATATTAATAAATATATTTAATAAATTTTAATAAATTATGTATAATATAAATATATATTATAATATATAAATATATAAATAAATATATTTTATATAATATAATATATATTTATATTATATTAAGCATTTGAAACTGTAACTCAAAAGGCACAGTTCTTTATAGACTCCCACCTCAGGGAGGGACGTGGTGCACTGGAGTGGGTGCTCTGAGATCACACAGACCTGGGCTGGAATCTCGCCTCCATCATGTGTTCTGTGGGTGTGAATAGGCTACTTTAACCAAAAGTAACAGTCAGGACTAAACTGAATGAAACCACAAATACAAGTTAGCACCTATCATAGAACCTGGTCTAGTAAATGTGGCTAGCAAATAAATGTGAGCATTAGGGTCTTTTCAAGGGGCAAAAACCCCAGATCGAAATAACAAGCGCAGATGACACCAGTGTACTAAGTTGCTGGGAGTGTACTGACACTGGTGAGCTCTCCCCGGAACATGCCTGAACTTAAACCTAGCTCCCCAACCACGCACCACGGCGACAAGCCATCACTGTGATAAATACAGCACGACTGTAATGCCAGGGAAGCGCTGACATGAGCTCAGTACTGTATTACAAATATTGTTCGTATGTGTTTCTTTCTCTCTTGGGCTCAGGAGGCAGAGTTTACAGGGTCCTTAGTGGTCACCGGGATGAAATGCCTATGTCACTGAGAAATTCTGGGAAGCAGGGTCACTGTTTAAATAACTTACTACCAGTTACGTAGGAAGCTGGTTATTTTTAAACTTCCTCAAACCACATAATAGTACCTTCCCAGAACACAAGGGATTGAACTTGGAGAACTACAGAATGTTGCTGAGAAACTCTGTTTGGCTGTTTCGGGTCTCTTAACTGCAGATATTTTCCTCCCCTGTTTGGATCTGATGGACTGCATCTCAAGGAGATGGGACCTGCATGTCACTGAGCAAACCCTTAGCCAGGTCAGCCTTCACTACATATTAATTGCCTACAGGTAACCTTACTCTAGAGAAGATAATCACATTCAGTGAATCAAAGTGAAACCCTCAGTTAGTCATCCTTTGCCTACCTATATTCCACTTTTTGAATGCCTGCCCTAAATGTGAAGAAACTTTCATTTTCCTTCAGTATCTGCCTTTTAATATTCTGTGTAACAGAATGGAACCCACATTTCACTGGCAGAAAGGAAAACGTACAATAAGCAAAATCTGGTCAAAATATAATTTGAGCTGTAATCATATGCGTAATTTAGAAACCAAACACTGTTTTTGTCTCCCATCATCATCTGTGGCATATTATTTGAATGCTGCTATTTCATAAATATTTTGGAAATCATGTGGCTTTGGGACTTCCTGAATTATTGGGCCACTGACATCACTAATAGCTATGGCATTCTTCTTTTCTAATTATAAAATGGTAAGTTATATTGACTGGAAAATAAAAACCATATACACACACATACACACAAAAGCACAATGAAAAAAGATAAACCAGAAAATTCCCATCACAAAGGGATAATCGGCATTAACATTTTGAAGTACAATCTTTTAGTATCATTGCCATACACTTGCTTATGTATATACACTTCAACAAAATTAGGACCAATGCTAGTTCTTCAGCACCCCTGTTTTCATATGACATCAAGAATGTCTTCTCACGTCATTATGTTTCTAAAAGGATTCTTACTGATCCCGTAAGTATTTCACTCTACAGCTGACTCACAGATCACCCAGAGTACACATTGCTAGTTGGTTCTGCCGTTTCTTCCCTGTGTAATCTTGGGTGAGTTTCTTATGCTGAGTCTCAGTTTCACAATCTCTTGCATATGGATAACAATTTAGCCACACCTCACAGAACTGTTGTGAAAATCAGACAAGCATATGCAGGAAAGCCCTCAACACGGCTCCTGGTGCAGGTTAGCTGTCCCTGCACATGCTTGATGGGGAGCCTGAAACCTGTTAGCTGCTCCTGTACATATGTGAGAAATCTTCTTGGGCATGATTTTAATGTATGTCCATAATTGTTTTCTTAGGACAAAGTCCTAGAAGTGGCATTCCAGGATCAAAGGGTATGAACACTTTCAAAGGTTTTGATATTACTTTCCTCCCTTCCAGAGAAGCTGTAATAAGTTATTCTTACATGACAACATGCATTTTCCCATGTCCTTGCCAACACTTGGTATCCTTATTATTTTTTTAATCTACAATTTGACAGGTCAAGAAGCTTCCATTAAAATTTCTGTGAATATTGATGGGGCTAAAATTTTTTTCACACGCATAGCCATTTCTATTTTTAACTCTCTGAATCACTTATTATCTCCTGTGATCGGTTCTTTGCTTTTATTTTTGTCTGCTTTTTTCTACTAGTGGGACTATCTTTTTTCTCAATGATCTGGAATGATTTTAAGCAGAGTAAGGGGAGACCTCCCTCAGGTGATGTTGTAAATGTCCCCTTACCCCAGGCTGACTTTACCTTCTTGATGATCAGAAATCTAATTTTCACACAAACACATCAATCAACTGTTTCTTTTATGACCTATTTCCTCTTTTAAGTTTAGGAATGCCTTCTCCATTTTGATATCCAATAGCCAACTATATCTTATCCTAGAATTTTTAGGTTTTACCTCATCTCTCTTATCAATAATCAGTTTCAGAATATGATGGAAGCTTACATTAAATTGAATTGTAATAAGAAGAAGATAGAAAGCTATCCACAGAAGAACTGTCACCACAGATACTTACAAAAATTACAACAATATTTATGGGTAATTAATGTTGAGAGATTGCCTCATTTTTAAAAAAGTGGAAAAACAGCTCTGATGAATGATCTTCCAATCCTATCTTGCCTCATGTAACTGTAGACATGATCTTGACATAGAGTCAAGATCACTTTTCATTTTGACCTAATAAAGACAAAAGACTAAGCTTGGACACATGCTCAGTTTCTTTTGGCCAGAAACGCTTTAGCTGGGGCAGGTGGTTTGAAGGTACGATTTGGCTGGGAAATGACATGAAGCTGCCTGCTCTCTTTCATCATACCCATGATCACACATAAACCAATTCCCTGTCTGTCCACGCATCATATAGCACAGTCTCTTCTCCTCAATTCTTCCCTCTACCAAAAACATGAGCTTTTTAAGGAGACTTCTTTTCCCGGAAGCATTCATACTTATACGAGAGGATGAGAAATGAAAGACACAAATAACTTGCTGAAAAACTCATAAGCATGCCACAGGAAGCAAATAAAGCACATCTAGCCTTTCCATTAGAGAGATAGTTGTGCCAACAAACTTGAATTTAGTGAAGACAGATGAGCTGCCATGTCACGCCTTTCAGAATGTCTGAATAACTTAAAATGTAATTCACAGAAAAGCATTCTTTTGAGAGAGAATGGTTTGAACAAATCTGACAAACACATAACAAAATAAGGTTCCAGGCCATGCAGTCATTTTGAAAAACAAAAAACTGAGTTTAGAGGAAAATGTACAATATTTTACAATGAGGAACACACACAGCAGTCAGTTGATTTGGATCTTCATGCATTTATGAAGCAAAATGGAAGTTAGAGATGCAACTGTGGTCTGAACAATACTTACAAGATAACAAGTTTACCCGACTTTTCTAAATTTCCAAGCAGCTAACAATTAAGAAAATAAGAGACATTCATTGATTTGCAAATGTTTACTACAAATAACACCACAAAACACAAACAAAATCTGTTATTGTGACCCACACAGTACAAACATTTTCCCCTTGTTTGGGAAAAAACAAATACAAATAAACACTGAAAACGACTAAGGAGCTGTGCTATATAAAACTGATGATATGCAAGAATATCAAATTAAAGAAAGACAAAAAATAGGAAGAACCACACAGCACACCAGAGCAATAGCAATTAAAACAATCATGGATTTTGGGCCTATACGCTGAATTGGTCAGCATTTCAGTTTAGATAGGTCATGCATACAACTTCATGGTTCAAGAAGAAGTAGTCACATTTTGAAAGAGAAGACTCCAATCAGGCAAGTATAGCATATGATCTAATGGTATCAAGCTTGGAGGCAGAGCAAGTGCACACAGCCCACCCCATCTGTCCCCCACCCAGTTACACACACACACGGTCACAGGGCCTACCACACTCACTGCACAGAGACTAATGGCACAGTGGTGCTCCCCAGACCAACATGACACATTTTGGGGTCAGGAGGACTTCAGGGGCCTGGCTGCTCAGCCCCAATGGTCAACAGCAAGTACTCAGCCATTTCTGCTGGGTCACCAAACTGTAAGCCACGTCAGAATGAGGATATGTGCTCAGGGCATCTTCCTGCTCTGGGAGGTGAGCTTGCATGAGTAGTCACTAGTGAAGGTGTGCCAGAAGAGAGTGGATTCTGCTGTGAACATTCTTGGCTTTACCTCACAGCTGAAGGAAGGGGCACAGACTTTAATCCTTTGTAAACTCTACATGCCACAAAGCCAACCACAATTCCATAGAGAACAGATGCCACGTGACAGCTAAGAAAATGCTTTGAAGCTAGGACTATTTTCATACTATGTTCACTTTCCACAACGTGGAAAGCTGTTCTAAGAAACTTACACAGACACACGGCATGTGGTGGGCATAACCCTCTGAACTCTGAGGGCAAGTTTCATTCTCAGAATGTAAAGAGGACAGATGCCGAAATGAAGGCAATCATTTTACAAGTAAAATGTTAAAGTTTTGTATAGAATGTTCCTTCGAAAGAGAATCAGAAGAGAGGGACGGGGAAGACAGGCTGGGTGGAGAAGCCTACTGGGGATGGCCATTCAACTTCCAAGCACTCTCGTTGGCACTAACCTTGAAAGTGTCCCTAAAATTAATTAATTTTCTAACATATCCACACTAAAGATAGTTTGACCTCTCTTTACTGACTCAAGGGCACACCGATGAACAGGCTGGACCGAACCTGTATCTAACCTGAGTGGTCATGCTCTCTCAGCCTGTGCAAGCAGGGGGCTTGCTGTCAGGACACATCTCTCACATCGGTTCTGCTAACTCCTAGCTATGTAAGGCCTGCTAAGGAAAACTTCTCCCTGGGCTAAGTTTCCTCCTCTGTAAATAAGGAAATTTCCCTCATGGCCTCACCTGTTGTGAAGATCCAGTGAGTTATTCAATATGACAGCTCTGGGTACAGTGCATGGCGCTGAGAAAGCACATATTAAATTCTTTCTACTTCTCTGTGCATGTGTCTATGTATCTGGTCTATTACCCATGCAACAAGAGTAAAATCAATATTCAGAATATTAGCTCTGTGTTGTGGTTTATTACTTTGAGGAGGCAACCAAAATGTGCTCATTAGCAGGATGTCTTACTTGTGAGCCAGTTTAGCAGAGATGTAGTTAAATCTTTCTGTGGGGAACAGTTTCACTGAAGTACCAGTGCTCAGAATAAGGGTGGGTCAGAAAATGGCCACATTTATAACAAATACCCACCATGCTTCCCCTCAGGAATGCTGGCTGTCTTGCCCAGGCAGAAGCCTGGGACAATGAGGGTACAATGTAAAGATGGGGAAAGAGAAACCACACCAAGCCCTAGGGAAATAAGAAACCCCCAGGTTCTGGCTGGTGGGATGGCAGGTTTAAAATCATCCCAAGAAGATGTAGGAAAGGGTCAAGATAGAAACATTTGCAAATGTTTTCTACAAATAACACCACACTATGCCTGGCCAGGGATTATACCACATGATACTACACCTTGTCACGTGAGGCCTATCAAAAGGGGAGGGCCCACCAGCATTTGATGGGAGGAAGAAAGGCGGCTGCAAAGGGGTTTCAGGCTAATGGTCAACAAAAAAATCAACCTCGATACTACCCACCTCCAAGTTCTCCTAGCTCCAAAGAGAAGGTAAACCTTCTTATTAAACATCAGACTAGATGCCTCCCTGTTGCATCTGCTCTGAATTTCCTTCTCAACCTCAGCATTTCCACTTCCCTTTCCAGAATTTGCATACCTCTGAGTCTGCACAACTATTCCCCACAATGGATGGTGATGGTCTTTTCTCCAAAGAGAAGGTAAACCTTCTTGTTAAACATCAGACTAGATGCCTCCCTGTTGCATCTGCTCTGAATTACCTTCTCAACCTCAGCATTTCCACTTCCCTTTCCAGAATTTGCATGCCTCTGAGTCTGCACAACTATTCCCCACAATGGATGGTGATGGTCTTTTCTCCTGGTTGGACAGACCATTGGCCAAAAAAAGGAAAAAAATACCTAAGAATCTGTCTATAGCTTCCCATTCATCCTCCTCCATGGAAATGCCTTTGTGAAGAGTTCATTCACTCTCACCTGGACATGAACACTGCCTGGAATCAATCTCTGCCTAGGAAAAAGGTTGCATCCAGGTCCACTTTTATACTTCTAATGTCTTTGGAAGTGGTTTAATTTCACTTTAAATTCAGCCCCAACGTCATCTACTTTCTCCTCTGCTAAACTCCCAAATGGTGTCACCGTTCTCTCCATGTCAAGTCAGAACCTCAAACTCTCCCTTTTCTCCCATTTAAAATCCTATCAAGTCACCTTTCTCAACAATGCTCAGAATCCTCTGGACCCACCTACTCTCTTTAATGGTACTGATGATTGTTCTTTGATACAACGCCTCTGACCATCTCTGTGCCCGCAAATGAGAGTATGTAACATTTAAAAAGCACATGAAGTCTTTTAAAACATCTGATATTTCAGATTCTACATATGCTATTATTTCTTTATAATTATTATTGTTTTTTTAAAACACATACCTCTTTTGGTAAAGACACTAATTTATTTCTGTCTGCATTCAAGTTGCTCAACTTCTTAAGTTTTCCAATGCTCTTAGGTAAAGTCTGTTAAAATAACATTTTAATTATTAATTTAATACATTTTCAAAGACATGGTTCACAGTAAAACAGATCTTCTCAAGGACTTAAAGAATATAATCTCATCCAGCAAGAGACATAATAGTTCTTCCTGAATATCAGATACATTAAAGCTGGCTTGGAAGATGCAGAATTAAATAGGTTTTGCATTTTTGTTCAAACAAGAGTAGGTTTCAATGAAATGAAGTCAAAGGCACAGACCTGGGAACAGAGAAACACCTAGTAAAGAGGTAATGATTGTTCTTTAGCGTTAAGAAGAATCTGCACCTCAAGATTCATCCCTTTACTTGCACCTTCAGGAGCCACACTGGGAGAATGGCTTGGATGACTGGAAGCCAGGTGTTTGGGGGAAATCAGAACCCTGAGCACGAGTGCCGTGAGTGGCATGGGGACAGGAGCAAGGTGAACAGGACTGGGGGGCGTGGTGGGGGGTGCACAGAACATAGGAACCAGGCAGGGCCGTGATGGAGGAGTGAGCTTCAACATTCTGATAAAAGCCAGGGGCGAATGAATACTGCTTTTATAAGTGTTATGATTACTGTTCAAAAGCCTGAAACCACAAACTAGGATGGGAAGATGAGGTCACTCCCACTCCCACCGCCAGAGGCGGCTGCCTGAGGAGAGATACGGCCATGCTCCCCCACCAGCTCTGTGTCCTATCCTCTCCTGCTGTCTTCTTCTGCTCTTTCCACCTCAAGAGTATTACTGACACTTTTTATAAAGAAAGAAGAGGAGAAGAAAAAGAAGAAGGGAAAGTAGGGTAGGAAATACAGAGACAAAAATAAAGAGAAAGGGAGGAAAGTAAACTGAAGCAAAAACTGCTACAAGATGACAAAAAGGGAAAGAAAGGAGAGGATGAAGTCATAAAGGAAGGCCTGATGGAAAGCAGAGGAAGCAGCAGGAAGTGAGAAGCAAGTGAGATTTGCTGCCCTTCCGTTAACCTACTCCTGGTCTGTGGTGTACCCCAAAGCTCTGCCCTTGGGAGGACGGGGAAGCCTGGCCCATAGGAGGGGCACTTGCAGCCACCTCCACTCCCAATTTCTAGGGTGGGATAAGATCACAGATCCACACCCAGCCCTGCAGCACAGAGCACTTACCCCCCAACTCCCCGCCCTGGTCAACCACCATTTTTTCTCTCTCCTCTCTCTCTCTCTTTCCATTTGCTCAGAGAACCCTGAGAGAACATTTGTTCTGGCGGTCCTCAGACACCATGGCAGAGGCATCAGTGGCTCACCCCTCTACCCGCTGAAGACTCCTATAAGGGGAACTTAAATACCATTCTCTTCACTGAGGCGGGTTAAAAGTCAATCATCTTTATGCCATGCATTTGCTTTACAAGTCCCTTTTTTAGAGGTAACATAAGAAGAGTTTCACGTAGTCCACTCAAATTATAAGTAGAATCTGCCCTAGTAAGTCTTTATGATATAGAAAGCACACTATACCTATCTGTTTGAATGTGCAAGCCACACTCACCAGGAGCCGGTTTTCTGTAAGAACTAATTCAGTGAGGCTTTCACAGTCCCCAACTGCTTCAGGCAACTGGGTGAGTCTGTTCTGATCCACTTTCAAGATGGACAGTTTCTTTAGTTTTCCTGCGAAAGTATTATTTCAACTCATTAGTTACAACTGTCTTTCTAACCATCACTCGGTGTATCTTATCTGCTGTTCTTTTTTGTTTTAAAGTTATTCATTTTTCCCCTCACCCACCTTTCACATTATGAAACCACATCATTCTCATTTAGATCACTAAAGGTTGAAAGTTAAATGTTATCAGAACATCAGAAACAGTCAGCAATTAGAAACAAATCATTTTAAAAGTGACTACATGGAAATACTGTATCAAAGTCAGAAAATTTACAGAAAAACAGTCAGCTAGCTCCTTAAGAACAGTAAATGTATCACGTACAAAGGAGAGAGGCTTTCATCTTCCTCCAAGACTGATCCTCAACAAAAACAAAAAACAATAAAGTACAGTTTATTGTATCACCTATAAATGAAAATGCCTCAGTGATGATTCCTATAATGAAGTGTTTCTAGATACGCAGAGTAAAATGGAAATCTTTGAAAAGCCACATTAAGAACTAACTGTATTTCACTCAGGGCAGGAAGAATGGAGTGACCACAGCTTCGTCAAAAGCCCCAGAGTGAAGAAAAGCCTAAAGCTTTTGGATTCTCATGTTCAACTATAACTCAAGGGAGTTATAACTCTCCTCATCTACTGAGAGAGGCCAGCATGATGACACAGTCCCTAGTAAAATCAGAAAGCCACCTCTATCTTAAAGAGACGTAAAGCTGGAGAAAGGGACGTGTTGAAAAAATTAACATGCCTTGTATGTGGTCACAGAGCAAGGCAGGAGAACTAATGGACTCTTAAGCTCTTTATTTAGCATCATCAATAACCTACTAATACTGTCCCCAGAGGCTTTGTGCCTGTCCTCACTGGCAGGAGAGCACACTGAATTGAATTGATAGATCTCCCCTCAACAGAGTCGCCTTAACAGTTTTCTGGAAAGAGGTCTTGCAGCCTCTCTTTGACCACTTCCAAGTGATCATCCCTTTACTAAGCAGCCCAAACTAATCTGTAAACAAATATTTCTTTTATATCTTTTCCTTGCACCCATCTGAACTAGAATATGTAACAAATTGACCTCCCTTCTCCATGACAGCCTTTTAAAGTCAGCCATCTCACACCTCCTATTTCCTATGCCAAGCGACTAAACGTTCCCAGTGCCTACAGACTGTCTGCAGGTGCCATGTATCCCTCTCATGGAACATCTCTACCTAGAGTCAAAATCCCCATCAATTTTCCAACCAGTCTGAACCAAAAGGCAATGTCTGTGTTCCTGCTGAGATGCTATTATGTTACTGCTTTCATCTTGACCAAATAGCAGAAAGGAAGTGGTCCTCTGTCATATAGCTTCTCCAACTACTGAAAAACTTTCAGAAACTTCCCTTGATATTTAGAATAAAAGTCAAACAAAGGTCAAAGACAGCATGCCCATGTTAACTATTTGGATAAACGTAGTTTCTGACCATTTCTAAGCAGCTTTGCTATGGTGGAGCTCCTGGTCTGAGTCTGTTTATACCTTCTCTGTGTTTATTTTCTCAAAATGAACTGAATATCTTTATGGTAAAGTAAATGTCTGGACTCATTTTTTTTTAATGGAAACAGCACAGAATGGTTAAAGGAAAAGATCTAGAAAAGGCTCAACCCAGACACACCATTCTCCCCTAGGTCATGCATAAAGTCTGAGTTACTTTCTCACAAGCTATTTAGGATGCTCACTTAGAAATTTCTCAGTGACTGCTCACATGCCTGAAATATATTCTGTTATTCAGACTAATCTCTATGGAAATCTCTGAAACAAGATGTGGATGAAATAGATGAGTCAACACTTAGAAGTAATAATAGGTATATTTGTTACCAAACCAGGATGACAGAATTATCTGCACAATGAGAAACTTCAATTGTATTTAACGCTCTTTGCATTCCTTCTTTAAGAACAAATAAACAAAGAGACTAAAGGAGCCCCCTCCCCAGCACCTGAGAGTGGTGACCAAAAGGATAAAAGGAGTGAGCTCCACACGCTCGAGACAACAGACAGCATCTTTAGAAGGCAGTTACTTTCAATACTTACCGATGCCATCCGGAATCACTTCTAGTAAGTTCTGGGAAATGACTAAATCTGTTAATGAAGTCAGGCCACTGATTTCTTCAGGAAGTCTTTCCAACCTGTTTTCAGAGACATCTAAGCACAGCAGGCTCTTCAGATTTCCTATTTCCTACACCAGTGACACAGAAAAAGAGACTCATGCTTAACCCTGTCACAGTACAGAGGAATTTCTTACAGGGATTTTTCACAGTCAATTCCCAAAGCAGTGCTGAGAATGTTTCTTTAGCGTTTATCTATAGGACAAGGCTGGAGTAAATTTCCAGACCTCCTTCCAATGAAAACGGGAAGCTGTATAAATCACAGACACAGAGCTGGGAGGGATGCCACACCAACTTCAGGCAGGCAAGGAATCATTGTCACGTAACAGATGAAGAGACTGGCACCAAGAGAGGACAAATGACTGTAGGGCAACATAATTAAAAAAAAAACAGAAGGAGCCTGGAATCCAGTTCTTCAAGTTTAGACTCAGTCACTTGGGTAAGCAGCTTACAATTCAGGGTGACCCTGACATTTTCTCGGTTAAGAGACTATCTACTTTATATCTCCCATAATCAGTAGTACTTGTTACAACAAATATCAGTGCAATTGTACCCCGGACTCCCTGACACTTTGACCATCAACAGAAGAGAGAAGCGTACTGCCTTCAAAGACCACAGGCTATCCAAGAAGTGGGGCAAGAAGGAGTCTAACATTCTATACAAGAGGTAGCTTACCTTCCATTCACAAAATACACGTATTTCCTCTTTTAGAACAGCCTCCACTTTCCAGCCCACTGGCACTAAATCCCCCCTCTCACTTAGGCAGTTAGCTCTGACCTTGACACTCCCTGTCCATGTCTGTGCAACAGACTGTTGTTTCCATATTTCCCTCCTAGAAACATAGCTAGCTCTAGGCATGTAGAGCCTTCTGCTCTACAGACCACCCTTCTGCTAAAAAAAAAAAAAAAAAAAAACTTAAAATGTCTAGTGGCTCCTTGATGTCTCCATAGGTACAAATCCTTCAATCTATACTTAATTTGGTCTGATCTACTTTTTCCAGCTTCTCCTACCTAATACACATCCTCTGAACCTTCAGTCCCTGTAATTCCTCTTTGTAGGAAACTACACTGCGTTTCTACGGATTTCAATCCTGACCCTTGATATTGTTCTACCTTTTCATTAATTCCTTTTAACAGCGTTTTGCATGCTTTTCTTTCTGTCATCAATGACAACAGGAAAATAATTCTGATTATTTACAGTATCTGATGCATTGATTCCTGGTTTAATAGAAGTTTCTTTTTTTTCTTTTAAAAATTTTTTAATGTTTATTTATTTTTGAGAGAGAGACATATAGACAGGGTAGGGGCAGAGAGAAAGGGAGCCACAGAATCTGAAGCAGACTCCAGGTTCTGAGCCGTCATCACAGGGCCTGTTGCAGAGCTTGAACCCATGAACCACAAGATCATGACCTGAGCCAAAGTCCAATGTTTAACAGACTGAGCCACCCAGGTGCCCCAACAGAAGTTTCTAAAGAGGGATACATGAGATGTTTAAATAACCATTTACAACAAGATCATTGGAGTTCTAATTTTGTTGTGTTCGAGATGTGGCATTTTGTACACAATAATTTACACACATCTGTACACACATAAACTCTTTTCCCATCACATCCCAGAACTGGTGTTATTACTTTCCTAATAACCTTATGGTATTTTTATTCCCCATTCCCTGACTCCCAAAGTAACTAGAATTCTCTCAACCAGGATTTCACATGATTTCCTAGAGAAATCTAAGATTAATCAAACCTTCATCCACATCAGTTGCTAACATGTCTCCTTTCCCCAAACATAGTCAAGACTTCAGAAAGAGACTCCAATTAGTTCCTTACTTCCCTCAGTTGTAAGGGAAGTTGTAAGAGGTCATAATAAGTCCAGTGCTATAACTACAACCATAAAGTTGAACTGAGTACTTTCTGTTAGTATCAGACTTCGTATGTTGACACAGCATTCCTCACCTAAAGTGCACCTCACCCCATCACACCTGCTTCACATGTCTGAACAGACACCTGAGCATCTGATTGGCTTTAAAATATCAGCTCCTTGAGGCGCCTGCATGGCTCAGTAGTTTAAGCCTCTGACTCTTGATTTCAGCTCAGGTTGAAATCTCACAGTCTTGAGATCAAGCCCCATGGCAGGTTTTGTGCTGGGCGTGGAGGCTGCTTAGGGTTATCTCTCTTTTTCTCTCTCTCTGCCCTTCTCTTGCTTGTGTATTCACATGCACATGTGTGTGTGCGCGCGCGCACACACACACACACACACACACAAACACAGAAAATATCAGCACCTAGACCATCATGAAATATACCTGGACTTTATTTTTTTTTAATCTCTTTTTATTTTTTATTTTTTTTTCTTACAAATAGTTTATTGTCAAGTTGGTTTCCATATAACACCCAGTTCTCATCCCCACAAGTGCCCTCCTCCATGCCCATCTCCCCCCTCCTTCCCACATCCATCAGTCCTCAGTTTGTTTCTCAGCATTCAAGAGTCTTTCATGGTCTGCCTCTCTCCCTTTCCCCCTTCTTATCCCCCATGGACTAGGTGTAAGAGGGGCACCTGGGTGGTTCAGTCAGTTGGGCATCTGACTTTGGCTCGGGTCATGATCTTGTGGTCCATGCGTATGAGCTCTGTGTCAAGCTCTGTGCTGACAGCTCAGAGCCTGGAGCCTGCTCTGATTCTGTCTCCCTCTCTCTCTGCCTCTTATCTACTCACACTCTCTCTCTTTTCTCTCTCTCAAAAACAAACAAATAAAAAAGACTGGCTGTAAGATATATCCAAGAATAAATTTTAGTAATACAATTAAATTATTAAATTAAATAAGGGGAAAATGCTTGTTTTTTATTGTTGCGTTTGTTGGCTTACATTTCTTTCTCATCTAACCAGAAGGTAAGCCTGCTTACTTTGGCTCCCTCCACTTCATTTGGAACAGAGTTCTTACATTTGTTAAAAGTAGGAACCTGAGGGCACCTGGGTGGCTCAGTCAGTTAAGCATCTGACTTCGGCTCAGGTCATGATCTCACGGTTCATGGGTTCCAGACCCACGTCGGGCTCTGTGCTGACGGCTCAGAGCCTGGAGCCTGTTTCAGATTCTGTGTCTCCGCCTCTCTCTGACCCTCCCCTGATCATGCTGTCTCTCTTTCTCAAAAATAAATAAAACTTTTAAAAAAGTAGGAACCTGAACACCCTGACATAACAGCTAAGCCACAAGCAATATTTACAAAAACTTTTTAAATAAAAGCTTTTAACATTTCTTTGACATCAACTATTACAGGACAGAGTGTGGTCACAGTCATCCCAAAGCGCTTGGCACATTGCAATGAGGGACAGAAATGGATACCATCAAGAATCAGGAGTCCTGGTAATTTACAAGTTTACTGGGCTTGAGGTAAGCCACATGGGGAGCAAAGATGAAATAAAATACAGACTTCACAAAGTAAAGGATATATTTGCTATCTTTAGAAATTGTGGGTTGAGGCTTTCGACTTTTCTATGGCAGTATAGCTTGAGTGCTCAATATATTTTTCCAAATGTGCTTTTTCAACCAATGTTTTTGGTTTTTAAGATCGCTCTTCTAGAAAATCTCATGCAGAAGCAGGGAATGCATGAGCAGTGGTTGTGGTTGTTTATAAGTTGGAGGAAACAATGTGAAACTGCCACTCACCTGAGGTAATTCTGATAGTTGATTTCCATCCAACCAGAGATCCTTTAGATGTAAGAGAGCTCCAATTGATTCTGGCTGAAACAAAAAAATAATGTTATGGTAACAAAGATCGAATGTTTAGTCTTCCGAAAGAATCCTAATTCAACAGCTAATAAATGGGTACCACAGAGGAGGTTACTTTGTACTTTTCCAATACAAGTCCCCCATCCTTCAAGCACTCCCAAAGCTCTCCAAGAATGCTGGTAGGGGAAACCTGGGTGGCTCAGTGGGTTAAATGTCAGCTCAGGTCATGATCTTATGGTTCATGGGATGGAGCCCTGTGTCGGGCTCTGTTCTGACGCATGGGGCTTGCTTGGGATTCTCTCTTTCTCCCCCCTCTCTGCCCCTCCCCCACTTGTGCTCTTTCTCTTTTTCTCTCAAAAGAAATAAACAAACTTCAAAAAAAAAAGAATGCCAGTAGTTTCCACTGACACCCATCACATCTAGTACTGACCCTCCCTACTCTCACATAATTCTCAACCTGTGTGAAATCAAACACATTCTCTAATACTGCCAAGCTGTATATGTGAAAATACATCCCTACGGATCTCCCCTGAAGTATGTTTTGATCATACCTAAGGACAAAATTAAATCTAAATCTCTCTTCAATACAGGCTTACCAAATTATATATTTCATTGTTTCCTAAATCAAGTTCTTCTAGTCTCCGCAGCTGGGTAAGAGAGCTATTTAAAAAAAGAAAGAAAGGAACTCTTAGAGAGTATTTAGAAATGCTGAGCAATACAGTATCCCTAACTTGGACTAGTTTCCAAAAATAAGACTCATTTGGATTGCCTGGCAGTAAATATTACCAAGGAAAAATTAGTAAGGGAAGGCAGGCATCTCCCAAACTTTCCAAAAGACACAGAATCTCTTTGTGACAAATACTGTAGTACTTTTCTTTTTTAACTACTTGAAGAAATTCATTTAGTACAAAAATCCCCTCCTATCTTCCCCATAAGACTCACTCAGGAAGATATGTAAGAAGATTCTCCCTCAGTTCCAGGGAAGCCAGGTTATAAAGACTAGAAATGAACAGAAGAAAAAAAATATATAAGGAAAAATCCTGAGACTTCTTCCCATTCTCCCTCCCCATACATACACTCCACAAGTAGTACTTCTTAATAAAACCTTATATGTCACTTCTTCCCAGGAGGAAAAATATCTATAACCAGTACCTGTAACCCCACTAAAAGGCATATTCCCTACTCCCAGATGTTAATATTAAAATAAAAAGAGTAGCCTCATCAATGTAAGGCACCCTCATTTAAATACGTGGACATTTGATATGTGAAAATAACTCACTGGCCATTAAAGACAGCCACACCCAGTACCAAGACAGAAGCCGAATATGTGCTTCCAGACTCCAGAATGTCAAAAATGTGCCATTACCATAAAAACAGTAGTGCCTTTAATCTCACAAAGGTCAGAGCTCTTCTTCCAAACATCAGTGAGAGACCATCCCTGTTCAAGAGCAGTGGGCCTTCTCTGTCCAGAGGGCCCACGCGCTCTACTTAAGCTCTGAGTTCACAGAGCACCTGAAAGCAACACTATGGAAACGATGGCCATTTAAATGCACGAAGGACAAGTAATAGTGCACCTCGAGTGTCTAGAACCAGGGCTGATTCAGTAAATGGAGGCTGTAATAGTGTTGCTTTTATTCTCATTAAACCCCACAGTGGTGCTTTCTGCAGACTCTCTCCAGCCTCTTGGGTATAATCCATGACTATTAGGAGCACGGTGAAAGCAGACAGATGTTTTCCCTGAACACTGATTATCTGGGTTGAGCCTGCCCTGACTGTGGCAATTCTGCATCACCAGAAACCTCATGCACCCAGGGGACGTCAGCGCTGGCCCACGTTACTGATTCGTCTATTACTCCACCAGGCACTGTACTAAGCTTCAAGCCAATCAAAACCTTGAGCTTTGGCTCACATCACCACGGTAACTGCCCAGCTTTGGAGGACTTTTATGGGTGAGCGCACAGAACACAAGGAGTCAAACGTTATCCCAACATGCTAATCTGCCTTAATCCTCCGTTTTCCTTCCAACATGAAAGCCAGAGTCATAGGCACTAACAATGCTGGTTTCATAACATCAGAAAATATAGATTTGATTTGCACAGTCTATGTACATAGTTAAAGACTGTTTGCTTGAAAATGTTTCTTGACTTTGTGATGAAATGCACACATTCTGGATCTCCTTCAATTTTAGAAAACGGAATGATTTTCACTATTAAAGTGAAAGCAAAAAATATTTTTTCAATCAAAATCCCTACTAATAATTATAATTTAATACCAATATTCTTTTTTCTTCTAAGAGCTTTTTCTTTTAGTTTATTGCCAAGTTGGTTTACATATAACACCCAGTGCTCATCCCAACAAGTGCCCTCCTCCATGCCCATCTCCCCCGCTTCCCCTCTCCTCTACCCCCTCTGAGCCCTCAGTTTGTTCTCAAATACCAACATTCTTAAAAGAAATGTAGGCCAATAGGAAGTTGAAGCAACATAGTTCTACTTCTGTGGGCTGTGTGTTCACACAGAAAACACGAGTATGGGAACGGGTGGGGGTGGAAAGGAACCAGCCCGGATCTATTTCCAAAAGCAACCTGTGGATGAGAGTGATAAGTACATTTTTAAAGTCTCAGTAAAAGCAAAAAACAGGTCTTTGCTTTCAGTTTCCATGTAATCCCTGTCCAGTTTTACCAGAGAGGTGGAAGTCATTCGGCTATTTTCACATTGATATTTTCACAATCACTGATGAATTGTCATTTTGTCTATTCCACATTTATTAGTTTCACGCCAATTTCAATGCACTAAGGACATACACTAATAAAAGGAGGAAAAAGTCCTTTGCTTCATGAACTTTACTGGCAGGCATCATCGAACACAACTTTTTTTTTTAATGTTTATTTATTTTTGAGACAGAGACAGCATGAGCAGGGGAGGAGAAAAAAGAGAGGGAGACATGAAATTCATAGCAGGCTCCAAGCTGTCAGCATACAGCCTGATGCAGGACTCGAACCCACAAACTACGAGATCATGACCTGAGCCAAAGTCAGATGCTTAACCGACAGAGCCACCCAGGTGGCCCCGAACGCAACTTTAAAAGCAGTTTTAGGCAGGCCGTGAAGTGTTGTTCTGAGGTCTGTAGCATAGCCTGAGGCCTCAAGCCTGACCCAGACCACCTACTCCTCCGGCAAGAGGCACCCACAGGGGCTCCTGGGCTCCTCACACACATCATCTCTTCAATGGAAACAACCCTGCTTGGCGACTACACGCCCATGACACAATGAGGAAATGACGCTTTCTGTGAGTTCCATTAGAAAGTGGTGGGGGCGCCTGGGTGGCTTAGTCGGTTAAGCGTCCGACTTTCGCTTAGGTCATGATCTCGCGGTTCGTGGGTTCGAGCCCTGCGTCGGGCTCTGTGCTGACTGCCAGCTCAGAGCCTGGAGCCTCTTTCGGTCTGTGACTCCCTCTCTCTCTGACCCTCCCCTGCTCACGCTGTCTCTCTCTCCTAGAAATAAATAAAACATAAAAAAAAAAAAAAAAAAAAAAGTGGTGAAGGCACCATTCAAGTGTGGTGGGAAGCCAGAACTCCCGCCCTCACCCTCCACTGCCTTGAGGCATCTTGCGGGGGCCCTCCATTCCCTGGACTCTTCCTTCTCATTTCAGTTTTAAAAGCACCTATCAATATGGGGCAAACAGGCAAGTCTCACCTTCTTAACCACACCAAGGACACGAGGAATTTTGTTGGTTTATGTCATTTTAAAAATAGGACACACATTTTTCAGTTATCTGTATAGTTTGTCTTGAGGGTAAAAGGCATAGGCCACAGTTACTAAGAGCAAGTAATGCTTGAGCAAAAATACTACAAAAATGCCAGCAGAATTTTGGACATACAAAACTTGATAATGTCATGTTAACGTGCCCACTGCTACCATGCTAACACCCAGGTAAAACAGCCTGTTAAATGAAAAGGTTCTAACACCAGAACTTCTCAGTTTCCACTGTTTTTTGGATAGTAGGGAAAATGGGAATGCATGGGTGTTGACAGCAGCAAACACCACCATATTTTTGTGACATTTCAAAATTCAAAAATTCATTTAAAACGAAGTAAATAAAGCAAGAGCCTTTCTGATGGAATAATACCTTTCCAAAACTTTAAAGTATTTAAAATGAAGGAACTCGGACATTACAATCAGGCTCTAGGGACGCAGTGAAGAAAGGGCCAGTCTGGAAAGAGCACACGGAGATGAGGAGGTAAAAGTGTGAGGCCCCGGCTCCCGTCCCAGCCTACTCCTCCCTAGGTAGTAGCTGGACTGCTCGGCTCAGGTGCTTTACCACTCTATTCCAGGTTCCCTTAAAATAAATATAATCATATCTACTATGGCAATTAGAGCATAATGTACTCTCCCTTCAAGTCCAGTGAGCCACTTATGTCCCTCATTTCCCTGAGACAGCCCTCTCCCTACGCATGGTCAGGTACCTTATAGGCAGGCACGCCCTGAGTCTGTTCTGACAGACTGCTACACGGTGCTATTTTTTTTTTTTAATTTAAAAAACATTTCCTAATGTTTATTTATACTTGAGAGAGAGGCAGGGGAGGGGCAGGGAGAGACAGAGACAGAATCTGAAGCAGGCTCCAGGCTCTGAGCTGTCAGCGCAGAGCTCAACGTGGGGCTCAAACCCCAGACCATGAGATCATGACCTGAGGCCAAGCCGGACACTTAACTGACTGAGCCACCCAGATGCTGGTGTACAGGATGCTATGAATCATCCCCACTACAGAGGACTCCTTGAGGGCAGGTCCCATGGATGGTGAGCTGCTGGCACTGGCCAACTCTTACAAAGATAAAAGTTGGCTAGTCCCGGAGCAAGTGCAGGATCCTACCAGCCCACTCCAAAAGGGGGTTCTCCAAACTCTTCTAGTAATTGCTGACATAAAATGAGACCTGCTTGAATGCAGATTTAGACCAGAGAAATTAATACAAAACTGAATGAATGAATGATCTCCCTTCTTTGTCTTTCAGAATACAGTATCTTCCATCTAGACTTCAGGACAGTGCCTTTCCCATCAAGGCAACCTATTCAGTGCAGCACAAACATCTCTACATCTCTTATAGCACCTAATAATAATAAAAAATTTTAAAAAAACATGCACTGCCAAGTGCTGGGCTAGGGGATTCAAACTCAGTTCTGTCCACTTCTGAGACCAGGTTCTTAATCACTAGGCCAAGAGAAACAACGAGGCTCAAACTCCATGTGCATTTATCAGCCATTTAACTTTAGTTAAAACATGATTATCACAGAGAAAAAAGCAAGCATGGGGTGTTTCTGATACATTTACAAATGTGAGAAAATGGGACACTTGAGAGGCAATATGAGAATTACTGGTCTTTAGCACTTTGATGACTAATGACGGCTTCTGCAGCCTACTGCAGGATAGATGTTGTAAGTGCCTTACAAGAATCAGCTTGGGGATGAGAAGACTAAGGCACAGAGATGGAACCTGCACACAGTCTCAGGCAAATGAGAAGGGGCAAAGCCAGGATTTACTTGGGAATCTGAATTTTATCGCTATCTTCTGCTGTACTTCACTCAAGTCAGCTTTGTGAATAGTTAATACAATGAAATACATAATGTAAAAGTATTCAACAGAAAGTTTTCCTCCCATAGTCCTCCCTCATCTATCTAGTTTCCCACCACTGAGACCCTTCTCACTGGAAATCACCCTTTTTTGTTAGTTACCTATGTACTCATCCAGAGTTTTAAAAAAAAATTTTTTTTAATGTTTGTTTTTGAAAGATAGAGACATACACAGAGTGTGAGCGAGGGAAGGACAGAGAGGGAGATACAGATATGAAGTAGGCTCTACATTCGGAGCTGTCAGCACAGAGCCTGATGTGGGGCTTGAATCTACGAACGGTGAGATCATGACCTGAGTTGAAGCTGGACACTTAAGGGACTGAGCCACCCAGACGCTCCCAGAGTTTTCTTTTCATGCAAAAACTAGAAGGTATCCTCCCCCTTTTCACACCCAAGTTATCCCACACACATCTAGCATTTTGCTTTCCTCACAGATTTTTGTCTCACTTATTATTTGTACACATCAGTACTTTTTTTAAAAATAATTGCACAATATCTCACTTCTATATAAACCTGAGCTTTTTTAATCATTCCCTCATTCAAAGATACTTCACCTTTCAGTTATAATAACTGGCAAATTAAATTTCTGTGCAGTACTGTTAGAATGACCTCATCTTCCTCCCACAAAAACATAAGTTCTCTTCTCCCCACAACTCCCACCATTTCTATCACCAAATGGGGTAAAACAAAAGAACAAAAACCAACTTAACAAGCCCTTACAGAAAGAGTGTGCTTGAAGCATTTCTTCTCAACACACTAGTGCCTAATGTTTTACAAAGTTCATGACAGCAAGCACAAAAGTTACACTCTTTTGTAAGTCAGAATGTAGGCCAACTGTATTTTTAGGATTCTATTTCAGGGACTGGATGAGTGGTTACTTTAAAAAATTTACATCTGTTCTCCACTATATTTTAAAAATCTCCTTTTAATCCACAAAGACTTTTTTCCCCCATTTTTGGTGGTCACAATCATTCAGAAAGTAAAGAATAAAATAAATTCAAGTAGCCCAAGCAAACAAATGGCAGGACACTATAAAACCATTAAACAAAAACCATTAAAGTACAAAATCTACAAACACTGATGGCAAAACCATTTGACTGGAGGAAATAACATTATTAGGGACAGGGAGAATTGCTTACACATTCGTAAAATTTCTGCTTTCTTAATACCAATTTAGGATTTAAGAAATCTCTGGAAACAAATTTCCTTACAGTGTTTTTGCTCTAGAAATGTTTCTAAAAATCTTTATTTTTGTTTTTGAAATAAACATTTTATGGGAATTCCTAGGCCTCCAAAGAGAGCAGTGAATATGGTGATAGTATTCATAATGAAGATGTATTCCTCGCAGGCAGCATGCACTAGCACAATACGGGGAAGCAGCCTGGCACTAGGCCCGATTAGCAGGGGGCCACATGGTCCATTTAGTTCAAGCCCACTCAAATTAAGGTCACCATTCCCAAGGGTAGCAGACAAACTCAGACCCACAGGCTCTACTTCAATCTGCCAGGGCCCACCTACTTGCTCTACTTCTGTTAGCAAGTTGTCATAATTAAATGTTTATTGATAATAACCACTTTGTGACTGGCAGCTATACTTTGGGCACTGTGCCAGTTGATTATAAATAGTTCTTCCCTTTTAACGAATGCTATTTTTTGTGGAGCAAATTTAAACAGAGATGTTTGGATTCATTTAAATCACTTTTTTTTTCTTTTTGTTTTTTGAGAGTATATCTCTTTATTGGCCCAGGATAAGGAATCTCATGGAGACAGACACACAAAGTAAAGACAGATGCCACTGGGCAAAAACAGAGGCTTCCCAGACTCTCAAAATTCTCCATGATTCGCACCGGGTTTTTGTATCATCTCAGCCTTGCCCCCACTCCTTGTGACCTGCAGGTCTTGGAGGCTGTGGCTATGTGGACCCACCTGGTGATGAGGTGTGAGTAATGGAGGCAAAATGACCTCAGCACGTAACTCATAAGCTACGTTATAGAGAGTATTTCCTGCAAGAATAAACTAGGTCAGGCTGCCAGGTGCAGTCTCATCCTTCAGCAATACCAGGCTTCAAGTTGGCCTAAGATCCATCATCACTACCTAATTCTAGAAAACCATCATCCCGCAAAAGGAAATTCCATACCCATCAGAAGTTATTCCTTACCCTGGTCCTGCCTACCTCCCCCCTCCCCCCCACGCCCCAGCAGGCACCGGCAACCACTAATCTAATTCTTGCCTCTATACATAAGCCTATCCCGGATATTTCATATGAAAGGAATCATACAATATGTGGCCTTTCTCCTCCCTGGTTTCTTTTACTCAACATGTTTTTAAGGTTCATCCTGTTGTAGCATGTATCGGTACCCCATTACTTTTTTGGCTAAGTATTTCATTATATAAATATACTACATTTTATCAGTTCATCACTGATGGAAATTTCAGTTGTTCCCACCTCTTGGCTATTATGAATAATGCAACTACAAAAACTCACAAGTTTTTGTGTAGGCGTGCATTTTACATTCTCTTGGGGATATATAACTAGGACTGGAACTGCTGGGTCATATGGCAACTAAGTTCAACTTTTTGAGGAAGGACCTGCTCCCTCAAATGAGGGGCTGCTTCATTTCACATTCCCACCAACAGTGTATGAGCATTTTCAGTTTCTACACATCTTTACCAACATTTGTTTTTGTTACTGGTTTTTTTTCTTTTTTAATTTATATCCAAGTTAACATATAGTACAATGATGATTTCAGGAGGAGAATCTGGTGATTCATCCCCTACAAATAACACCCAGTGCTCATCCTAATAAGTGTCCTCCTTAACGCCCCTTGCCCTTTTAGCCCATCCCCCCACCGCAAACCCCTCAGCAACCCTGTTTGTTCTCTGTATTTAAGAGTCACTTATGTTTTGTCCCCCTCCCTGTTTTTATATTATTTTTGCTTCCCTTCCCTTATGTTCATCTGTTTGTTTGTTTTTTAATTAGTTAGTGGGTCTGAAGTGGTATCTCACTGTGGTTTTGATTTGTATTTATTTGATGACTAATGATGTTGAGCATCTTTTCATGTGATTACAGGCCATTTGTATATCTTCTGTGAACAAACCTCTATTCAAATCCTTTGCTCATTTTTATTTTTTATTGGGTTATTTGTCATTTACTGTTGAGTTGTAAGAGTTCTTTAGTCTGGATATGAGGCTCTTATCATATATATAATTTACAAATATTTTCTCCCCCCTGTATGTTGTCTTTTCATTTTTTTGATAGTGTGTACTTGGATGCACACAAGTCTTTAATTTTGATGAAGTCCCAATTTATCCATTTTTTTCTTTTGTTGTGTGGGCTTTTGGTGTCACATCTAAGGAACAGCTGCCTAATCCAATGTCACAAAGATTTATCCTTAGGCTTTCTTATTAGAGTTTTAGTTCTTACATTTAGGGCCCTGCTGTACTTATAGTTAGTTTTTGCATGTGGTGTGAGGTAGGGGTGTGACTTCATTCTTTCACATATGGACGGATATTCAGTTATCCCAACAGCATCTGTTGAAAAGACTATTCTTCCTCACTGAACTGTTTGGACACTCCTATCAAAATCACTAAACCATACATGCAAGGGTTTATTCTGAATTCCCAATTCTATTCCAGTAAACTGTATGTATCTTTATGCCAGTGCCACATCTTGATTATTGAAGCTTTTAGTTAGGTTTGGAAATGTGGCAGTGTGGATCCAACTTTGCATCTCTTCTTTAAGATTGTTTGGGCTATTCTGAGTCTCTTATAGCTCCATTTGAATTTTAGGATCAACTTGTCAATTCCTACAAAAAAAAAAAAAAAAGCCAGCTAGAATTTTGATGGGGACTATGTTGAATCAATAGATTAATCTGGGGAGTATTGCCATCATAATGATATTAAGTTTTCTAATTCAAAAACAGGATGTCTTTCCATTTATTTAGGTCATTTTTAACTTAACAATGCTTTGTAGTTTGCAGTATATGGTCTTACATTTCTTCTGTTAAATTTATTCCTAAGCATTTCATTATTTTTGGTGCTTTATAAAGGGAATTGTTTTCTTAATTTCTTTTCTGGCTTGTTCAATGCTAATATATAGAAATAAAATTGATTTTTACATATTAATCTTGTATCTTGTTGAATTCACTTATTAGCTCTAATAGCTTTTTGTGGATTCCATATGATTATATAGAAGATCATATTCATCTATAAGATAACCCATTTTTGAAAAGTAAAAAATACAGTGTGGGATTTTCTTGAGTAGAAATTGATAAAACTGATCTCAAGAAAAATATTTCACTATACACTTTTTGAAAGACAAATTCATTCACACTTTGTACCAACATGTGAAAACTTACAGCAAAAGTATCCTTCCTGGCTTTACCAGTAGAATCCTCCAAGTGTTTTTAGTTAGAGTAAAGCAAAAAGCCATTGTTCACTAAGCGCTGTTTTCAAGGGTGTATCTGAAAAGTCAACCTTATTCAGCCAGTATTCTTTAATTTTTTTAATGTTTATTTATTTTTGAGAGAGAGACAGAGACAAAGCAGGAGCAGGAGAAGAGGCAGAGAGAGAGGCAGACACTGAATCCAAAGCAGGCTCCAGGCACAGAGCTGTCAGCACAGAGCCTGATGAGGGCTTGAACCCATGAACCATAAGATCATGACCTGAGCTGAAACCAACTGAGCCACCCAGGCACCCCCAGAAGGTATTTCTAAAGCCTACCCTAGACTAGGAACTCTACAAAGAGCCTGCTGAATGCTTCTCTTCTTGACTGCTGCCCTTCCATGCTAACTGGCAACCTCAGTGATACATAAAGTTGTTTACTTAATAATACCCCAACGTTTTCTAAAAGGGATGTAAAGAAGTCTTCATAAAGTGCAAGCATGTAAAAAAAAATTCATGAAACAGAAAATGCAGCTTCTTCATGGAAGAAACTAAGTGTGAATCCTAGTTCTCCCACCCACCAGCAAAACAACTCTGGGCAGATTACTTACCCCCATTTCACAGACAAAGCTAATGAGACTTAGGATGGTTAATAGTAACCATGACTACACATGCTGTACTTAGACCATATATGGGCCTAACATAAACCCCCCCCCATAAATTTCAGAAGCACAGCTCCCCCAATTCCTTAGTTTCCTTCCTCACAGGGAAATTAATACAGCTGCTCTCACTGTTCATCAAAATTAGCTCTGAGCTTTTTTGGCAACAAAAGCAGAAAAGAAAATGTGATAAATGTCAGAACTGATATTAAAAGGAAGAAGCTTACCAGTTCTTCTGATGAAATTTTTTTCCCTAAAAAAAAAATACATATTGAAATCTCTCCCTAATGGCTCCTTTTACCAGGGAAATTAGCAATATTAATGAACAATAGTTATTCTTCATGAGATGGTTTTTGAACAATGGAAACAGTTTTTTGGGTTGTTTTTTTTCATAGTTGTTTCTTTAATCAACTGTATAGTATTAAGCCAGACAAGTGATTGTGTCGGAACAGGCCAATGTGAACCCAGCACAAAGCCTCAAGAACCCAACTGGCTTGCCTACAACGTCAGGTGGGAAGCTAGCAGAGAGAAGGGGGTAACACTGTGTCTCGTCATATGTACTCGTTCTATACATCAGAGCAGCACTAGGGTTGGTACAGACACAGAGAGTTTAACAACCACAGAGTCCCCCCACTTTCAGGGTACAAAGTGATCCAGGTGCAAACACTTGAATACTGAACAACTAGACTACCATATACAGATAAAGGACTAACGTGCTTATCGTGTGGGCAGTAAAGAGTGGGTCAGGGAAGCTGTGCATTTAAGATCTATCTCACTCTCATCACTGGAGAAGGCTTGACAAAAGAGGAAGAATTTCAATCATTAAGTGAGGACAAACCTCAGCCAGCTGGTAAAGAGAGGAAAGAGGGAACACGTTTTAAAAGTTCACTTTCTTTTTTTTTTAACTATCTTATTTTTTTTAAGTTTATTCATTTTGAGTGAGAAAGAGAGAGAGCACGTGAGCAAGAGAGTAGCAGAGAGAGAGAGAGGGAAAGAGAATCCCAAGCAGGCTCCTCAACTCTCAGAACAGAGTCCAACATGGGGCTTGATCTCACAAACCATGAGATCATGACCTGAGCCAATATCAAGAGCTGGACGCTCAACCGACTAAGCCACCCAGGTGCTGCTTAAGTTCACTTTCATGAAAGGCTTTGAAGCTTTCTGCTCAGTGTGAGCAGAGCTTGGTGGGTCTACATCATGGTAAGAACTCCACAGTACATGCTGCTACAAAAAACAAACACTACCAAGCTTCTGAAACAGTAGTCTCCAAACTTGAAAAATATTTGCAGCACTTTTTTTAAAAGTAAATATTATATGCAACATCAATACAAAAATTAAAAAGCTAATAAAAGAGCTGTGCTGGCACAAACAGGGATCAGCAGAGGCCACCCACCAGAATGCTGTTTCTCACTCTCCTCTGCGCCCAAGAGAGATTTCACTGGAACTTGTAGGGACCTGAAAAAGCAGAGGTTAAGAACCACTGGTCTCAAGCTTCAGTGACCCCCAAAAATTCTCTTCTAGAAGGCTAGTCCTCACTATTTATAAGAGTATACTTTTGTAATCCTCCTCACATTTAATTTTAAAATATATAAATGTACTTTTTAATTTAATGTAATTTTTAAGTAAAAAAATAAAGCATTTTAAAGTATTTTATTTAAAAATACAAAAATCTTTTGGGTTCTCAATAATGAGAGCAATGGGACTGAAAATACTATATTATGTGTTAAATCTTTTGTTTTACAGCTGGGGACAAAACAATTGATTCTATTGCTTTCATCCTTTGTTTAATGGCTATAATAGGTAGAAAAAATTCTTCACAAAGTTACACCAATTCAAGAAGAACTATATTCTCAGCTTCATTTGTTAAATCACCACACTAATTTTTAAAACTTTCTTTTGCTTACGGTAAGGTCTATGTTGAAATTCTGCTGACGGTCATCTTCCATGACCTCAATCACTTGTATATCAAGACTAATCAGAAAGTTATGTTTTGGGGGCAACTGGGTGGCTCAGTCGGTTAAGCTTCTGACTTTGGCTCAGGTCATGATCTCATGTTTCGAGAGTTTGAGGCCCTCCATTGAGCTCTTTCTTTCTTTTTTTTTAGGTTTTTTTTTCTGGGGCGCCTGGGTGGCTTAGTCGGTTAAGCGTCCGAAAATAAAAAAAAAACATTAAGATTTTTTTTTTCTAAATTTATTTCTGAGAGAGACAGTGTGAGCAGGGGAGGGTCAGAGAGAGAGGGAGACACAGAATCTGAAACAGGCTCCAGGCTCTGAGCTAGCTGTCAGCACAGAGCCCGACACGGGACTCGAACCCACCAACCATGAGATCATGGCCAGAGCTGAAGTCGGATGCTTAACCGACTGAGCCATCCAGGTGCCCCTCATTGAGCTCTTTCTGACAGCTGAGAGCCCAGAGCCTGCTTGAAATTCTGTCTCTTGTCTCTCTGCCCCACCCCTGCTCATGCTCTGTCTCCCTCTCTGTCTCTCAAAAATAAACAAACACTAAAAACAATCTTTTTTTAAAAAGTGCTGTGTTTTTGTATTTTTAACAAAAGAGATTTTTTTAAAAAAAAAGTCTATTAAAGGTGAGTTCATTTCTCACTCACTGTTAAACATCACCTTTACTTAAAAGGACAAGGTAATATGCTAAAGTGCCATCACAGAAAGGGGCAAAATCTGGGACATTCTTACTTTTTAGTAAAAGAAAGATGTATGATTCTGCATGCGTTAACCAGTGTACGGTTCAAAACACTTTCATGACCATTCTTCATCTCACCAAAAAGTATTATAGGGATGCTACTATGTGAGAGACTTGCTTTATCCAAGTAGCCACACTAAAGGTAGCTAGCTGATGTGCAGCTACGTGGTGAGCGTAGGACCGGACCGCAGGACTCTGCAGCTCCCTGAAAGCGCAAGGACCTGAGACCTGTGTGATGCTGGCTTCTTCCCGCAGGCCAAGGGCAAAAGCTCTGCACTCCCCAGGATTCCTGGAAGTGTACTCAGGGATTCCGGGCCGGGTGGAGACAATTTATGGCTATCGTGTGCTCCCGCACCCAGGGAAGCAGGGGCCTGCTCACAGGAACACCGCAGCATGCTTTACACTTGAGAGAGACACAGCAGTACCCAGCAGCTACTAGACACCACGGCAGCCACGAGCTCAGGTCGTTCCATTTCTTTTTCTTTCTTTCTTTTTTTTTTTTTTTTAATTTATTTTTGAGAGAGAGACAGTGTGAGCAGGGAAGGGTCAGAGAGAAAGGGAGATACAGAATCTGAAGCAGAATCCAGGCTTAGTCGTGTAACCGACTAAGCCACCCAGGCGCCCCAGGTCGTTCCGTTTCCACACTAGATAGCACGACATTCCTCAAGGGCATCTTTGCAAAGCTGGGTTGTCAGGGACAAAGGGCAAGTACCAGGTGAAAAACCAATGTCAAAAGGGAAATGGGGCGGTAGTTTGAGAGGTTGAGCAGTGTCTAGCAGGTTCCCATGTGCTACAGCACATATTTGGCAATGTTTAAACATGAAATCAAGGGACGCCTGGGCGCCTCAGTTTATTAAGCATCCAACTTCAGCTCAGGTCATGATCTCGTGGTTCCTGGGTTCAAGCCCCGCATTGGGCTCTGTGCTGACAGCTCAGAGCCTGGAGCCTGCTTCCAATTCTGTGTTTCCCTCTCTCTCTGCCCCACCCCCGTTCACACTCTGTCTCTCTCTCTCTCTCAAAAATAAACATTAAAAAATATTTTTAATAAAAAAATAAAAATGAAATAAAAATATTTATTCTTTCCATTGATATGTATTATTTTTTTCAAATAGCTACTAGGTTGTTAGGATAAAAATACTCATTATGTTGGCTGGACTTACCTACTTAATAAATGGCACTGTCAGATATGGCCAGGGGCACTAAGAAAATGTGACTGTGCCCCGAAGGGCCATGGGAATGCCTGTGCTACAGCGATGGTGTGTGGAGCGGCAAACCCAGGACGGGGACCAGCAGGGCCGTACTCCAGTGCCAACTCTGCCACCAACCCCTGAACACTCTTCCCATTAACCAACCGCTGGCAAAGCAAACGCACTAGCGGACACATGCTCACAGGTGGCCCCTGCTTCAAGGCGACTACAGTCAGCTTGCCCTAGGTAAAGGCTGGGCTCTCTCCTCCAGGAGAGATGCTCCTGCCCTCCCTGAGGGGCCCCTGACCTCGACAAATCCACAGCTTTCCCACTTCATGCCACGTGCTGTGCTAGGTGCCGAAAAGAGAAACCGAGGTCCCATTCTCACTGTTGCTCAAAGGGCAGATACTGAGGTGGTTGACTCATCTGACCAATGAGAAGTAAATAAGCAGAGCTAATCGATGCAACAACTCCCACTTCAGAAACTACAAACATAACAGCAAATATGATCATTCATATGGCAGCCATTTCATGTTCTTTTCAAAGGTTTTTTTAATATCAAACATTTGTGCCTTATTTTCAAAACCATACTACCTCTCAGTACTTGTTTGGTTACTAAATATGTGATTCAGCACCCTAAAGAAACCATTTGGGAATCCTCTGGGAAACTGAAGAATTGTTTTCATGAGTAGAGTTCATAGGTTTCAAGTAAGGATTGGCGTAAAATGTAGTATACTTAGGCATACATGCAATTTCCTCAACATTTCACCATTTCAACTGTTTCAAGGGCCTTTCCGGCTTGGTCTAGGACACCAGGGGGGCCTGAGCTGCTCCAAGGAGTCTGTTCTTTCTTTCTACTAAGTGAAAACTCACTGTTACTTTAATATGCAAAATCTTAAATCCAACAGTAGCAATCATAAAACCTCTTGCTTTGATTAAAAAAAAAATTAACAACCAGGAACAGGAAACTTGCTATCTCCCACTTAATTTTCACAAATTGCCCTAATAAGAATCAGATGATTCACTCATCTGCCCATATTCTTACTTCCTGGGCGATGATTCACCACAGGGTTCAAGTTCAAAGTGACAGTTTGTTTTGGAAGCAATCAGCGTAGTAAGGCTGTAACAGTAATACACGATGATTAAGCCTAAAATCAAAACAAAACAGAACACTACCCTTATTACTAACAGGATACTCAGGTACACAAGAAACCCTGAACATCAACAAAAACAGGTACATGTACTAACAGAAAAGATGGAATAAAGGATATGTAATTTATTCTAAAATGACTATTAACTAGCATTCTCCATTAATACAAGGCAGCGGGCAGTGAGAGACGCACTCTTGTTTAAAAAGAGTGTATTTTCTCTCAAAGCATTCAACCTTGTTTAAAAAGACATGAATCAGGGGATAGAAGGGATGAGCACGTGAGCAGTGGTAGGCTGAGAAACAGGAAGGAGAGTATCAAGGGAATTAGATTCTAGAGACTTCCGAGGAGGAAGGGGAGATGGAGGTGTCAGTTTAGGCATTTAAATGGCTATTGTATTAATTAGAAATATATCAATCTTGACACAGCAAAAATGCTAAGTCAAGAAACCCACAGTAAAACTTGATGTTTTCTCTGCAACAGACACCATCAACTCAGAGTGTACTGGGGCTCCCTGTCTCCTTCCCCTCCTGAGACTTTAAGGACACAAGTCTGTATCAGCAAATCTACTGGAAAAATGTTTAAACAGCTTCCATCTCAGAAAACATGAACTTTTTGGCTCACACAGGGGTCAGCAAGTTGTCTTCCACCTGCATAGTAGGGAGACAAAAGGGGCAAAGTTGTCTATGAAAAGCAGTCCTCTCCCACAGATTTCTGGAAAGAGACCCTTTGCAGAACAGACATCTGTCAGATACACTTCAGTCCTCAAAACCAAAGTTTCTGTTTTGTCTTAGAACCCAGGCGGGACACACAAGGAAAACTTTTTATGACACTAGGGAACACTGGTCCACTAGTGTTAGCCGGCCACAGTGCACTTTTGTTTTAAGCAGTAAAGCATGAGCCGTCAGCCTGATTTAACCCACCGTATGTCCTGGAGGTATGGAAAAGATCCGCTCAAATAATTCAGTTAATTCATCTGTGAGAATGTGTAAGAGAACATTTAAACACCGCACACATTTTTCTTCAAAGGGTTTGATTTCTGGCCATGGCTGTCCTCCCCAACCTCTGAGCCAGCACCGTGGAAGTGTACCCAACCCATCCCGCGTCCCTCTCCCCATTCCACACCTGCCCTCCAAACACACCATTCCCACTCGCTATTCTCAGCTCTGAGGTGCACGGACACCGGCAGACACAGCCGTCGTTCAGGGTACAGACGCCACAAGTTTTCAATAAAAGTACGGAGAGTGGTAGTTGCCAATGGTGTTTATTAAGCACCTACATGACCGGTGCTACTTCGTTCGCTTAAGTTTACTTTGGAATCCATCAGTTTGACGGGCATGTCCAAATAAATTTAAGTTTTTCACTAGCAACAAGTAGCATTATCCCTTCTGACCACCGAAATTTAGGGGCAATGGAAAGCAAAAACACTGGAGTCTCACTATGATCTTTCTTAACGGTGAGACTGAAGATTGGGTAAAAGACTGAGTAGAAAGATAAGAGCTGTAAAAGAGAAAGAGGCTGGGGTTAATGATAAAAACATTCGTCTGTCCTCACATGAACACTTACTTGCCAATATTTTCAGGCAGGGACTGCAGGGAGATGTCATTTACAGAAAGACATGTCAAATTCTGTAATTCAGGAAAGCTTTCTGGCAATCTGAAATAGCAACAACAAAATGTTAATTGAAAAAGAAAAGTGCATATACAGTGTATACCAGACATAAATATAAGGATTACTCCCATATGCTCATTGAAAGAACCTAAAAATTACATTATAAGTCGCATATTTGCCTGGTCTTCCTATATAGAAGATATTGATAAGGAGAAAAGCCAAGACTCGGTTTACCTAGAAGTACAAAAGCAAGAAAAATAAATAATTAACACAGGAAAGATATGCAAGCTCTAAGAATAATTTAGCCCAGAAAATTATAATAAAACACACGGCAGCAGCTTAATAATGTTTTTTTTTTCTTCTGTAGATTATAAAAGCCAGAGCAAAGCTATGGATTACTTTCTTCTATAGATTATAAAAGCCATAGCAAAGAATTGATCAATTGACAGCAATTGCTACTTTCTTAATATTTTTCTTTTAACTTGATCTAAGATGCCAATCACTTGAGATAATTACTATGTTTCACTATGTTCTACACAAAAGAGATTTTTTTATACTTCTCTTAAATGCTACTGAAGAGATTTTTCAAAATAAAACTACTTAAAAACTTACAAAGAAAGTTTACTTTCAATATTTCTATGGTTACCTCCAGTTAGGGAGGGAAAAAAAATAGAGTTAAAAAGATCTCATCGCTTCTAAAATGCCAAAGGTCCTTATACAGAAATCTGCTAATAGAGACAACAGAACATAGAATTCATTGTTTCGGGTAGGAGTGGGGAGGGGCCCTTCTTGCTTTAGTGATAGCCTCTATATTAGAATCTTTCATTTCTTTCCTCTTTCTAGGTTTCTTTTTTAAAAGCAAATTCTAGGGGTACCTGGGTGGCTCAGTCGGTTCAGTGTCAGACTCTTGATTTTGGCTCAGGTCATGATTCAAGCAAGGGTGGTAGGACTGAGCCCACACTGGGCATGGAGCCTGCTTAAGATTCTCTCACTCTCTCGCTCGCTCTCCCCCCTCCCTCTCTCCCCCCACTCTCGACTGGCCTCTCCCCCACTCATGCTCTCTCTCTTTCTCTCTATAAATAGAATAAATACATAAATAAATAATAGATAAATCAATAAAAATTAATAAAATAAAAAATAATAAGCAAATTATATGGTACTATTTCATATATAATATAGGTAATTCCAAACTTCAAAACAAATTTCAGGGGCGCCTGGGTGGCTCAGTCGGTTGAGCATCCAACTTTCGCTTAGGTCATGATCTCGTGGTTCGTGGGTTCGAGCCCCGCGTCAGGCTCTGTGCTGACTGCCGGCTCAGAGCCTGGAGCCTGTTTCAGTCTGTGACTCCCTCTCTCTCTGACCCTCCCCTGCTCACGCTGTCTCTCTCTCTCCTAGAAATAAAAAAATATTTAAAAAAAAAAAACAAAAGCAAAAACAAAAACAAATTCCAGGCCCTGCAAGATGAGTTCTAGGATGTTCATTGTCACCGAAATACCTTCTTAGGAATGGTTTCTACAAAGTTGAAACCTCTTCCCCAGAGCAAGAGAGGTAAGATTGTTTTTATTCATACTTAAAAAGATGCAACGTACTTGCTGCCTGAGTTTGTACCGTAAAGTATGTAGCATTTTACACTTTTAGAACTGTCTAAAATGTTCTCAAATATAAGAAGGTATTAGGAAAGAGCTGATTTCCTTTTTTATTGGCTGTTCACATTAAGAGCCAAGCCAGCGTGTGTGAGGAGGAAGTGCGGAAGGCAGGCTAGGAGAAAGGAAGTCTAGCCGGAGCTGCCACTCAGGGACTGCGTCATCTCAGAAAGGTCATTCAGTCTCTCTCCACCTCAGTTTCTTCAGCGATAAAATAAGTAGGTCAAACTAAATTGTTTTTAAGGTCCTTTCAACTCACAGATAGGTCTTCTTAATTCTTAAAGGAGTGCACCTGCCAAATCAAAAAGGCTTTACTTGAAGAAACCTCCCAAATGTGAGGCCAGGGGAAAAAAACGGAGGAAAGCCTCCTACAGGGTGGGTGTGTTCTGGTCAGAGAATTTTGAGAGAATAGTAAAGTCATGTGTCAGCAGACATTAGAAAAGGAAACTAAAGAGGTAGAAAAGGGGATTAAGCAATTGAATAGCCAAAAAAAAAAAAAATCTCCAAGGCAGCATAATGAGTGTTTCCCAGCTGCCTACCCTTACAGCTGCCTTACGGATAAACAGCTTAGTTCAGTTCAACAGCCATTTAGAGAGTACTTACTCCATTCCATAAATTAAGATAGGGCTGGAGATAAAACAGTAAGTAATAGAAGAGTACAAATATACTTTCTCAGTCTAACTGGGGAGTCTTGGTCAAAGTGATAACTCAAATGTAAATTTCAAAGGGTTCCTGGGTGGCTCAGTCAGTTAAGGGACCTACTCTTAGTTTCAGCTCAGGTCATAATCTCATGGTTCATGCATTAGAGGCCTGCATGGGGCTCTGTGCTAACAGCTCAGAGTTGTGCAGAGCTAACAGCTAGAGTACACTTCAAATTCTGTGTCGCCCTCTCTCTCTGCCCCTCCCCTGCTTGTGCTCTGTCTCCCTCTGGCTCTCAAAAATAAATAAATGTTAATTTTTTTAAAATAAAATTAAAATATAAAGTGTTAGGAAAAGGGTATGCTCAGAGCATAATGAAAGCCTGGAGGAGGGGACTGTGCAGAGCAAGGAAAGACTTCCCAAAGAAATGTAATGCCCATGTACACCTTACAGGAGTGCAAGAAGAGAAGGAGCAAGTGAAATAAATAACCTATGACCACTCTGCAACACCAGAGCAAGACGTCTGTCATGGGCAACTGAGGGCAATGAACATGGAAAGATAGGCCAAAGTCAAATACAGTGCAGGGAAGGTTGCATAGCACCTGGAAGAGACAGGACTTTATCTTAGAGAAACAAGGGGCTCCAGAAAGGTTTGAAGAAGAGGGACAATTGTGGGGGTTGTGGTTAAAAAAGAAGAGGTGAGGACAGAGATGAGTTAGAACTTACTAGATTTACTATTTTTCATAAAAATAGATGTTAGTAAAATACTCACTGAAAGGACAAAAATCAAAAATATTTTTCAAAAAAATATGGACTTCGGGGTGGCCAAGTTCAGCTCAGGTCAAGATCGCACAGTTCGTGAATTCGAGCCCTGTGTCCGGCTCTGTGCTGACCACTCAGAGCCTGGAGCCTACTTCATATTCTATGTCTCCCTCTCTCTCTGTCCCTCCTCTGCTCATACTCTGTCTCTCTCTCTCTCAAAAATAAATAAAAATTAAAAATAATTTAAAAAACAAAACATTTGCTTCTTAAAAAAGCAGAAATGGGGAAAGCAATGCTAAATCAGCATTCAGCAGCACTCCATACTCAAGTAGACCCAAGTAATTTTCATACGGGCAATGTGCATCCCAAATTTTAATCTCATCTCCATTTTTCTATATGCTTAAAAACAAAACAGAAGGGAAGAGGGAAAAGTGCCTTTCTTCTGAAGTTGCTAACAGAGTCTAGAAATCTTAGATATGAACCTACCTGGCCTAGAGATACATCTGGAACTTTTCCTGAGAACCACCTCTGCATTGCCAGGTGGGCAACAATTTGGCTAACCTGGCAACAAAGTACCTGGAAGCCAGTGATCAGTGGCCTCGTGACTGAGCCAGGATCCACGAGGAGGGTGGCTCAGCTGTGCCCAGGCAACATGCTGTGTCATATCATAAGGGGAGAGGCTGGAATCCATAGTAAAATGGTGATATGGTGGTTTTATTTGGAGGAATAAACCCAAAGAAATCCTCACAGCTATTGTTAAAGTAAGGAAATAATGGTGTTGGCAGAGTTTTTGTTTCTTTGTTTTAAAGAGAGAATTAGAGGAAAGCTGACATAGTAAATATGTTTCATTACTGGGGTGAAAAAATATCCCCTATTAGGACTTCTCCTTGGATTACTATAGGGAAAGGTCTCTGGGAGTTTAGAACTCAGTCTTATCCCACAAGACAAGGTAAGTGGTAGGGGATTCATGAACTACTCCAATGCTTCACACTGCTTGAGACATGAATTCTGCACTCCTGTTTTGTACACTCCACTGTGCCTCCCTTCAGCCCCTACCAATATCCTATCAATATTTCAATCAATATCCTTTCATATCAGTAGCACATAGTGCCCTTCATTGCACAGTGCTATTTATAAATAAATCTCTGTGAGGCTCAATCATCCTTGATAAAGATGGCCATCCATCTAGGTACCTGCACAATGAATGACCAGACTGTATTCCTGGCTTGGTTCCCAAAAAGGATATCCTTAGTACTACAGACAGAAAAGCAAGCAGAAAGGTTACCTCGTCAGTGGATTTCCGCTGAAGTCAGCTATCTGTAGTGCTTTACAGAATGAGATGCTTTCTGGAATTTCAGGAATATCTGTAGGAGCAAAGAAAACATCTATTGTTTACCACCACTGTTAACAGCTTTCACCATCCTCAAGATGGACCACAGTGACAAGAGACTATCTAGTAAGTATTACCTCTATTCAAATGTAGCATGGATTTCTAAAGTATTTTTCTATGATTATTTAAACTTGCTTTCCCAAAAGAAGATATATTCTGAGTAGAAGCACATTAAAGAAAAATAATATTAAAAACAACTAACACACACGGATGGGCCTTGAAGGCATTATGCTAAGTTAAATAAATAAAAAAAAAGTATGAACTTACTTATATGTGGAATCTTAAAAACAAAACCAAAAACAACACATTAAAAAAAGAGATCAGACTTGTGATTACAAGAGGCAATTGGAGAGGGAAGTGGAAAAACTAGTCAAAGGTATAAACTTCTAATTATAAGAGAGATAAGTAGTAGGAATGTAAGTACAACATGATGACTATAGCCAACATTGTTCTATAATATATTTTAACATTGGTAAAGGAGTAAATTCTATGAGTTTTCATCACAAGGAGAACATTTTTTCCCTTTTTCTTTTTATTGTATCTTTATGAGATGATGAATGCTGGCTAAATCTATTGTGGTAATCATTTCATGATGTGTATAAATCAAATCATACTGCACACCTTCAACGTATACAGTGATGACTGTCAATTATTTCTCAATGAAACTGGAAAAAAAAAAAACCACCACCACCACCAAGTCCCATCACCCTATCAAAAGTCATTGATAGCATTCTGTCGTAATTCCCATTAAGCTTTTTTCCCTTACATGTTCACATAGTTGTATCAGTACATTGTATTCTAGAGTATACATTTTTAAATTATGGACTTTCTTCTGAGAAGATTATAAATGTAATCATCTGGAAAATTCAGCAAAGTCCAAAGAAAACAAAAAAACCATCAGCATTTCCATCACCCAGAGATAATGTTTTACTCTGACGTCTTTTTTCGTTGTCATCATACACATGCACACACACAGTGTATATAAATAGGTACATTTCAAAATACTAGGTTCATGCTGATTTGTTTTTCTCAACTGCACATTATTTTACAAAATCTTCCCTATCTTTATTTGTGCAAACAGGTTGCCATTTTTAATGGCAGAAGACCCACTGCATACATTCTCATACTTCATTGAATCAATCTCTTATTGTTGGACATTAAGGTTGTTTCCAAGTTCCTGATGTTATATTTATATTTATATTCATATTTATATTTATATCCATTTCTGATTATTTCCTTAGGCTAAGCTTCCAGAATTGTAATTGCTGTGTCAAAGGCATTAACAACCCTACAGTCCTTGATAAATACTATTCAACTGCCTCAGAGGAGGGCAAGTTACATCTATTTATACATCTATTTATACTTCCATCAGCTTGTATAACGTGTCCAACCCAACATCTCTCCTCCTCCTTTATTTCTCTTACATTTTCAAAACTGCTAATATTATTGGTAAAAATAGTCTGGCAACATTTTGTTTTATATTCCTTTTATTACTAATGAGGTGGAATATTTCCCCTATGTTTACTGGCTACTAAATACTGTGATTTTAGAATGACCAAAAATTGTTAAAATTCCTCTTTCTTTTGGCACAAAATCTGGGGTTTTAGCTTTTGGGGTTTTAAAGGTTTATTTCATAGCATTTGATTTCAAGAATACATTTACTTTGGACATACTAATGTTAGGAAGGGCTAAAACAGAAAAGGTTCTCCTGGTCCCATTCGGTTTCTTCTACTAGTTCTACAAATGCAAGCAGAGCCAAAACATACCTACTATTTCTAAGCTGGGGGTGGCAGAGGAAAGGGAGAAATAAGGGGAAAAAAGGATGCCCTGGTACAGCAACCACAAATAACCAGAAGCTACATAAAAGCTTTTTGTTCAAACTTAAAAGCCAAAATCATTTAAATTTGTGGTAACATTCTTTTTACACTTTCTCTACCTTGCATGGTCATATTAGGTAGTAAAGATCAAATGCTATGATCTTAGTTTCATAACTATAAGAGCTACACATACACACACATACACACACACACACACACACACACAGTTGAGTCTGGAATGGACTTCTAGAATTCATTTTTAAAGTAGTCTTCACACCCTGTGTGGAATCCAATGTAAGGCTCAGACTCATGACCCAGAGATCAAGGCCTGAGCTGAGATCAGGAGTCTGATGCTAACTGACTGAGCCACTCAGGTGTCCCTGGAATGAATTTTTAAAACACACAAATATTTGTGGGCCCTTAGGTACAAATACACTGGAAGGTCCTTCTACATACATTACCTTATTTCATCTCAAAATAAATTAGTTTAACTTTCACTGTACAAAATGGACACTAAGGCTCAGAGAGATGAACAACTTCCTCATCGTACAGGACTATCTCATTGAGCGTTTGACCCCCCCATGCCGGGACCACAGCACTGTTGTGCTTAGTAAGAATGAATGAACATACATAAATCCATTACAGAATAAGCACTGCTTTCCAGGCAAGTGAGGCAATGATACACCATGACTTTCCTTGGTCTGAAAGATGCCGGTTGTCCCGTGCAGTCCATGACAGCCCTTCCTGTGCCAGTATGTCAAGTTTTGGTGGGCAGTTTTTGTAAGACTGAGGACAGAGGTGCATGTGCCATACTAGTTACCTCACAAGTGCCAAAAGAGATCAAGCCAGATGCATAAATACAAATTTCACAGCAGCTCACTGCTCTATCCAAGACAAAAAAGCATGGAAACTGAGCAGGAGAAAACATATGTCCATTAGGCGCAAGTCTTTAATACTCTTCAGACCTGAAGCTTGGGAAGCTGGCCTATCAAGGAAACACATGAAAAAAGGCTGTGAGAAACTCTGATCAGGACTGCGCTGGAATCTGGAGACCTGAGAGTAACAGAAACAACTGCCAGAAAATACAGCTGGCCTCAGTCCACACAGAGCTGACAGAGAGGTCTGGCATTCTCTCCTTAGGATAACCTGCTTGGATACACAGGAGAAGTAGCAGATCAGCAAACAGAACACAGGTCTCCTGACTCCCAAGACCATTTCTTTCCACCATGTGAATGTTCTGAACTTGAAAGAAAAAGAAATGTCTTTGCTTAAAAAAGAAAGAAAGAAAAAAGCTATAGGCAAGGAAGGCAATGGTGTGGTATGAAGAGTCTTGAGTACCAGTTTGCTTCAGGTTATTAAAAATATAAGATAAAATACTAAAGAAGGAAAACATCTACTTATCCTTACATACCCAGCTAAAATGTCATATCTACAGGCACGTCTTTCATGAGTCCCAAGATGAGGCTGGATTCCCCCACTCTCAGCTTCTTCAGGCTTCACCTTTGTGAGATCTGTTACAGTTTTAACTAAATAATTGACGACAATCTCCTTTATTAAGAGCCACCTGGAAAGAAAGACTTTGTTGGTCTCATCTGTCGCTGTTCCCTAAAGCTGACACAAAAGTGAGCTCAAGCTTTGACACAGGTGACAAATGAATGAATGAGAAGCTAATGAATAAGCCTCTGGGAGAACAGTTGCTCTCTCACTTAAGTCATGAAACATCCCCATAAGTTCAAGACTATCTCCATTTTATAGTAAGAAAACTGCTTAGTCCCAGATCTCTGACAAGAGGGAGGATAAAGCTTGCAGGTTATTCCCAGCTAAAATCCCCTTTGAGTGATTCTTAAACGTTTTGCTCAGGACAAATGTGAAGTTTGAGAATAAACACAGGAAAAATGTATATAAATAGCACCTTGTCAATGAAACCTAGGCTGACCACCAACCTCATTGAAAAACCAATTTGAATCCTTTACCCCATACCAATTCCTACATTCAATTTCCAAATCCTTCTCATATTCTCTATTTTTCTTAGTCATCTTTTTCTTCTCATTCCTATTATTATCAACTTAGATCAGGCCACAATCATCTAGATCACTATAATATCCTCTTATATGGTCTCTCCCTGTATCCAATTTGTTCTCCATCAAATCCAAAGAGCCATAAGAGCAATCTGCACCAGTTTTCCACATTTGCTAGATATGTGCCATCAGACAAACTACTTAACCTAGCTGTGCCTTAATTTCCTTATCTGTAAAATGGGTCACCAACAGATATATTTTTTTTTTTAAAGTAATGCCAGCACAACTTACCTTCACGGCCTCATTAAGTTTAAAGAAAAGAGAGGGGTGCCTGGGTAGCTCAGTCAGTTAAGCATCCGACTTCGGCTCAGGTTATGATCTCACGGTTCGTGGGTTTGAGCCCTGCATCAGGCTCTGTGCTGACAGCTAGCTCAGAGCCTGGAGCCTGCTTCTGATTCTGTGTCTCCCTCTCTCTCTGACCCTCCCCTGCACGCACTTGCTCGCTCGTTCGCTTGCTCTCTCTCTCTCTCAGAAATAAAACATTAAAAAAATAAAAAATAAAACATTAAAAAAAATTTTTTAAAGAAAAGAGAAAATTAGACAAAGGACACTCATGTTTTGAACAAAATAAATAAGAGCAGAGGAGAAACCCAATTACAAATGGGACACGGAATGCAGTGAGGAAAGGGTAAGCCCAGGGAAAGAGTACAATATGCCTGAATGTCAGGATATCTCTCTGGAGAGAAGGCTGACGGGATCTCTTGATAGCAGGTCACCAAATGCCAAGTTGAGCTATTGGCAATTACTTTGGTAGACAAGGGGTTCCCTCTTCTATAAAAAGGGGATAATCACCTCCGGCTTACGGCTATCCTAAGGATAAAGCAGAGTAGCATGAATAAAAGCACATGGCACTCTGTCTGACCTCTTTCATTAATATTCGGGGGAGATCAGGAGAGGGGACCAGTGGTTTCCATTCAAGGCCAAATAATCTGAAGAGTAGCATTATTAGTAGAGATGAGAGGATTCAGAGGGCTTTTGCTGTTGTTTTAACTATCAGGGAAGCAGTAACAATTAACCCCTGACAAAACACCTATTTACATAAGAATATTAGAAACAATTAATGAGATTTTCATCTACTCATTAAGGAATGTACCTCAAAACATTCAGCTTAGTTCAAGCTTCTATACAGAGTGAAACAAAAAAAAATTTTTAGTCCTATTTTTCATTAATTCAAACTGGTTTTTGTCTCATACATGTCTCAGAATAAATGAATTAAATGAATTAAAAAATGAGAATAATTTTAAAATTAAGTAACCTTTTCCCTACAACTTTCTTAGGATAACCTTTAATTTGGACCCACTCTATGCCATCATTATTTCTGAATCAGAATTGCTTCAAATTACTGAGATGTAATCGTACTTAAAAAATAAAACTATCTAATCAGTAGTTTACCAATGTGACCATCACTACCCCCTGTATACAGGAAATGGATAATTACCCTTAAACTCTGTCAGCGCAAAATATCTCCAACACCACTAGGGAACAACAATCCTAGCACCATCAGCCCCAGGGCTTCAGGGACAGAATACAACTTTCACCACAGAGATTATCATTTACAAAGTGATTGTAAAAAGACACCCCCATCCTCCCGGGGACTCATATTCTTTTCTGGACATCCATTTTTAACACATCAAGCTGAGAGTCCACCTTCCCCACTTCCCTTACCCCTGCAAATACAGACACGTAGTCCACCTTCTTTGGTGAGAAACCAGAGCTCTCTTTCCACATGCCCAGAATCCACATGGTGGATCACACCCTTTCCAGAAAAGCTATCACCATTTTGGGGACCCTTTTGTGATGGAGATAGCTTGGGCTGAGGGACTCTCAGGATCCTTCTAAGTATATGTGAGCTTACCAACCTCCAGGGCATTTCTTTTCATGGAGGACTGTGCAAAGACAGCCTATTTTGACCATAGCCTCCATACATCACACAAGTTCTTTCTGGATAAATCAATGACTCACTGGCATTTCTTGTTCTATATGAATAGCATGTTTTTCCTCCTGGATTGGAGATGTATCTGGTATTTTAAGTTAGAATACTAGGTTCTCTCCACTGAAAGTGCCATGAAATGATAAGCTAAACAAAAGTCTTAGGTAGTGTTGTGGTCATTCTCAAGGATCATGTTGACAGCATTTGGACATAGGAAGTTGAAGAAGACTAGGAATGCTTAAAGAAAGCAAGTGATTACCCCCATTCTATTAATTTGTCTTTCTATAAAATTTAAGCTTCCAGTGATATTATATGGAAAGTTAATAAGTTGAAATTTTATTTATGAAAATGAGGCAAGAGCTATGTAAGCAATCATCTACACTTATTGCATCACCACTACTAGCCCTGCAGCAAGGTGGCTGTGTTAGCTTAATTAGTACAAGGTGCCAGCCAGGTCAGGGGCCTGGATTCGGTCCAAGTGCAGAGCAGTTTCTTACCCCTAGTTCCAGCTCTGCGGCCCTCTGAGGACCCTTTGTGAAACGTGTGACTGGAAAACAGCCACGGCGGCTGAGCCTTATTGAGCACTTCAATGTCCTGTACGATTCTAAGAATTTTTAAAAAAATATTTTAAGGTTTATTTATTTTTGACAGAGAAAGAGACAGAGTGCTAGAGGGGGAGGGGCACGGAATCCGAAGCAGGCTCCAGGCTCTGAGCTGTCAGCACAGAGCCCAACACAGGGCTCAAACCCACGAACCGTGAGATCTGACCTGAGCCGAAGGCAGATGCTTAACTAACTGAGCCACCCAGGTGCCCCAGAAAGAACTTGATCTTCTTCCCATCCAACGCTGTCTCCTCCTGTGAAAGAGGAATTAACTTAGTGGATTAATTGTCTTGCTCACATACCAAATTCCCTGAACACCCGGTAAGAAAATGAGCACCGTGGCTCGCCCTGGCCGGTGCTGAGCCAACACTTGCGCCACAGCTGGCCACTATGGCATCCGTGCACATGGGTGCACGGAAACACACATGTACAATGCCCTCTTTTCAACCATATCTACACTTTATAGCTTGCGACACAATATTTCTACTTTCGATGAGGATTTGAAATTGCTACCCAATGGCCTGGTACCCGGAGAAGCCTCTTTATAAATCGGTCGCCCTCCGGTGGTTGTCACTGCTACCTTAGCCACAAGTGGAAAGTCAGGCACCGAGAGAAAACCAGGTGACAGGCTCAAGATCAGGAAAAGTGACAGTTATGGCTCTGAAAAAGAGGAACTACTCCCCTCCAACCCCTGCTATACCGCCTGACTGTGTGTCCCCAAATAAGAAGAAGAGCTGCCATTTGTAGGGCCCGTCACGTATCAGGTACCGCAAATGGCATTTTGCGGGAATCATCTCTAATCCTTATGACAAATACTGAGATAGTGGTCCCATTAGCAGACAAAGAAGCAGGCTTGGAAACATTAACTAAATTGTCCATGATCCCTCTGCTGACATACAGAAGAGGAGAGCTTTGAAATTCTAGTCCATCTGCCTCAGGCCTGAAGAAGACTGTGAAGTAGCTGCTAAGGATCTGGACAGTCAGATTTGATGAGCTCCAAGCACACTGGAATAAGAGATCCCTGAGGAGATGAATGTGGAGAGAGAGAGGACGTAGAAACACGAGGCTGAAGTTCTGAAGTCCCACACAGAGGTGGGGGTGGATGCACAGTCTGAGGAGAAAGGAAGAGTGAAGTGCCTGTTTCAGGGCAGGGGGCGCCCAACAGGCAGAGGGAAGAGCTGAGAAGTCAGGGAGCAAAGAGTGTCACCAAGAGCCTTGGTCAAAGTGATAACAATCAGGTAAGGAAGAGGTAGACTTGGCTATTAGGAATATGCTCTCACCTTCGAGAGAACACACACATAGTGGTTTGAGGGGAAGTCAAAGCACAAATGCTGAAATGCCAGACAAGGAGAAGGAGAATGTATAGCAGCAGGGGCCATATTCTAGTTGGAGACACATATTCATAATTGGCAGATAAGGAAGTCGGGGAGAAGGTGACAAGGTTTTCTAATCATGAAGCCAAATTTATTTACTTAAACATGATTTTTTTTAATGTTTAATTTTGAGAGGGAAGGGGGATAGAGAGAGAGGGAGACAGAGAATTCCAAGCAGGCTCCTCACTGTCAGCACAGAGCCCAATATGGGGCTCAAACTCACAAACCGTGAGATCATGACCTGAACAGAAACCAAGAGTCAGATGGATAACCACACCCAGGCACCCAAGCCAAATTTATTCATTTAAAAGGATTGTTGTCCTCTGTCCTCTGTTTAATCAGAGACTATATCCTGACTGGAGGTTTGAAACTTCTTTGTCTTAGACTAAATGATATTGACAGTTTTTCTTGTCAATACAGAATTGGCAATCCTGTGTCACAATCCCATTTTTAAAAAACTATAAGGATCCATTAAATCTACAAGCCTGAGAACGTGGAGCAGTATGCCTTCGTAAAGCCTGGGGGTGAGAAAAGGGGTTTGCAGCTTGAGGGAAATACCAAGGTCAAGAGAAAAGTTCATTTTAATGCTTTTGGGTTTGATTTTTTTTTTTTTTTTTTTGGAAAATTTATAGAATGAGCAGAGAGGCAGACAGAAGTGGAATAGGAGAAAGCTGTGGAAGTGCAATCCCATCTTTCCCAGAAGGCAACAAGGGGGGCAGCACAGGGAGTGGGGGAGGCATGGAGAGTGTGGACTTCAGAACTCTGGCTATGAGGAAGGGGCGGATGAGGGGCTTGGGAGAAAAAAAGTCAATAAATTGAGAGTAGACTCATTGGATGAGAGCCACTTATCCAGAGCAGAGACAAAGACGAAATCCCATGGTCTTAAGAAGGAAACAAGTTGCCACAATATGAAACGTTCTCAGAAGAAAAAAAAAAAAAAAGAATCATGCACATAGCAAGCAATGTTGCATTAAGGGCAAGAAGGAAGATGGGAGGGTCATATTGGCATGGAATGTAGGACCTGATTATGTATGAAAAACCATCAATCAAGACCTGGCCAAACACAGAACTGAAACACTACAAGGAATAAACCACTAGTGGTGAACAGAACAAACATGTAAAAAGAGACGCTGACAGGCTGTAGTAAAATACTGAATGTTGTGACTCTGGGCACACTCAGTACATCATATTGCTTCATTGAGAATTATTTACTACTTGGGTAAAACAGGGTCCTTGTGTGCCAAACAGGCTGGCTGATTAAGACAGTCTGACTGCTATAATGCTGGTTGCCTGACTTGATCCTGCTTAAAAATATCGAGGATTGTCAAACAAGACTAAATATGAGTGCATGATTCAAGTCTGCATTTGCTGCCACAGCTGTTCCTCTGGGTGTGCAGGGGGAGGGAAAAACGCTAAGTGGAAATTTTTTTCAAAAGCATCATCCCATTTATCATGTTATTCCAACCACCGCAGACTTGCCCAGGAGGCAGCCAGCCTCGTAGACAAAGGCACAGTTTCCCATGCTTGCGAAAGGAAGATGGACACCGCACGACATGGGGCGGAAAGGTGGACACGGGTCTCTGCACGGTGCAGGTCGGAAGGCGCCACAGAGGGGCCTTTGTCAAGGTTTTAGAGTCCTGGTAACCTGTGCTGCCAAAGAAACTTTCCCAGCCCAGGAGGTTTTCACCTAATTCCAGCCACAATTACCAAAATAACCTTTAAGCTTCAGCTTTTCCTCCCCAGCAGAGTTCTGGCTAAGCAAACACAAGTATGTCTTGAGATACAAGATCCTGATTTGCAAAGACTAATCAAATAAATTAACCAAAAAGTAAAAAGAAAAAAAAAGAAAAAAAAATTACAGAATAGTAGGTGTTAGGTTTCATATAGAATAATGGGAAAGGGAAAAAAAATATGTGGAGCGTTTGGCATTCTTTTTTCCTTACCCTCCTCCCAGAATGCAATTCTGAATAAGGTCTACTTAAACTTCATGGTAACAGCAACTAAATATGAAAAACTAAAAAAAAAAAAAAAAAAAAAAAAAAAAGTATCTGTATTCATCCCCTAGTTGAACATTCACTCAAAATTGCAGCTCATTTTAATTATTCCCATTTAATATGGGCAAAATTACAACTACTGGTATTTATGCATCAAAATTCTCTAGGGTAATTCTAAATCTTCCAGTGGAGGAATACTCTGATGCAAACATTAAGTCTTCAACCCTGCCCTACGTCTCCTCCATCCTTTCTAGACCACAAGACTCCCTCCCCTGAAGTGCAAATCAAGGCCTGTGGGCAGACACACTCCTCTGCATGAATTCTATGGGCTTGATTCCCTGCTGTCTCCTGTTAACCTTTTTAAGTATACTTAATCTTTGCACATGGGAATCTGTGACTCCTGTCAGCTGAAATAACCATCCTAATAAACTCGGCGTTCTCCTCTCACACCCCCACATCATGCACAGTGTTTGTCAACTGACAGACTTGACCACAGGCTAGAATGAGTCATTCAGACTCCTCAAATCACTCTGGGTAACACGCAGAATAGAAGGAAGGGTGCAGGGCCAGGAGTGAACAATGCGGTTCTCCAGAAGAGTAAGGAGAAGCTATTTGGCCCAGATAAACTAGCCAAACCATGGCTTCTCAACTATTCTCACCAGTTTTTTCCAACGTACATCCCTACCTCAGGTCTACTCTAACCACTGAGTGTCCCCAGACGCCAGGGATTCTCAATGTCAGAGTACAGAGGAATCAAGAGGGCACTTACATGGTAAGAGGGCTAGCCCCTCTCCTAGCAACTGTTTCACCAGGTCTAGGGTCCACCGTAGGAATCTGCATTTTTAACTCAACACTCCAGGAGATTCAGATACAGAGGGTCTTAAAGCTGCCTCTGAGAAATGCTGAGGCAGTTAATTAACTTAATTGGTTCTCAGTCCTGACTGTACATTAGAACCACCGGGGGCCAATCATCACCTAAGACTCTGATAAATCAACCTAGGGTGGAATTAGGGCAGTACTTTAAGAAGTACTGAGTCCAATGTGCAGCCATGTTAGGATCCACTAACGATGAGAGGCCCTGGCCATTTTAGTGCATATCTGACAATTACTTGTGGCTCCCATCCATAATTTACCTCCATTAGAAAGCTATTTCTGCTCTCAAGTCGAAGAAAGCCAACATGTAAAGACTGTGTGCACTGAAGGCTTTGTTAGGTTGCCTCAAATAGGATGGAAAACAGCAAAATAGCCAGGGAAAGTTGTTCTGTTGTCAGCTGATGCTGGGGANGATAAATTTTTAAGAAATCCCTCTACCTGTAATACAAGTACACCTTTCCAAAAGTAACCCTTTTAAAAAAGAGGCTAAAATAGAAAACAGAGTGCAAGAGGTATTCTAAAAAGGGCTCAAAAACATGTTTATATGATTCAAAGAAATACTGTGGAAAAAGACCTTAAAGGCTTAAAAATTTGAAGCTGTCAACAGATGAAAGGGTATGCTATTTATAATGCACTTAACTTCTTAAAAAGAAATATTCATCATACAAGGCAGGCATATATATTTTTCTGGCATTGCCACTGGCTAAATGTTTTGGAGTTCTTTCTTAGAGTTATAGTGAGTATCTCTTGTAACTCAGTGTTTTGAGAAGATCCTGCAGAATTGGTGCTATGTCTATGAATTACAGAAAATTCCATACTGGGGACCAGTATAAAATATACTGTATTTCAGCTGAATCTCACTCTGAAGACAATTACTCCAAGTGAAGGTCTATTCTCATATTCTAAAGCAAGCCTCACAGGATCCCCCATCCAAGTTTGGGACAAAAACGGAGAAGGAAGGGGAAATGTTTGCTTGGAAAAAAAAGTGTATTTATTTATATTGCGAGAGAGAGTGCAAGAGTGCACGCGCATGAGCAGCGGAGGGGCAGAGAGAGAGGGAGAGAGAATTCCAAGTAGACTCTGTGCTGTCAGAGCAGAGCCCAACATGGGGCTCAAACTCACTAGCCACCCTTGGATCATGACCTGAGCCAAAATCAAGAGTCCGACACTCAACTGACTGAGCCACGCAGGGGCCCGAATGTTTGCTTTTTTAAAGGGTAATTCAGGTTCTTTTAAAAGACACTTGCTAGTTTCTTTCTGCTTTTGGTAACTCTTTTGTTTCTCCAAAAAGATGGACAATTCTAAAAACATTTTTCTAATTGTTATCTGAGGGAAGATTAGTTCGGCCAAGTTACTCTACTGTTACAGAAGCTGGGATAAATGATTCCTTTTAAAATTACATTCTCTTCTTTTTTTAATGTTTATTTGGTGGGGGGTGGAGACAGAGAGCAAGTGAGGGAGGGGCAGAGAGAGAGGGAGGGAGAACTCCCTCTCACAAACTGTGAGATCATGACCTGAGCCAAGATAAAGAGTTGGTCATTTAACTGGCTGAGCCACCATGGCACCCCTAAAATTACATTTTCTAAACGTTTGTTGCTGAGCATAGGAATGCCATTAATCTTTATACATTGACTTTATAGCCAATATCCTTGCTTAACTCTTTTCTTTGTTCTAATAGATTCGGTTTTCTACATATATAATAACATAACTGTTAAAAAAAACCCTCACACTTTTGTCTCTTTCTAATTCTTCTACTTTTGATCATGTTTTCTTACCCTTCTGCTTTGCTAGGACTTTGAGTGCAATGTTAAATAAACTGGTGACACTAAAAAAATAATAATAATAAATAAATAAAAGACACTTGCTTTTTGGACTAGTCAAAAATCATTTCCTGCACTTAAGCCATTATTCTACAGACTTGACTGAAGGCAAGAGAGGTCAGATTGTAAAGACATCCTATCAGCCTAAATGCTGTTCAGGATCTTGACCCCACCAGGAACTATTTAGGTTCTGTTAGGCTCCTAGCTCCAATTTAAATTCAGACGAGTTCTTCTGGAGATTAAAATGCAGACTCCAGGAATCCTGCCCTGGAAATTCTGATTGCATAGTCCTTATCTAAGGTGGAAATATGCAGTCTTAACAAGGATTCTAATGTAAGCAGTCTCAAGCCCATCTGGAGAAACACTGCTCCAAGTGAATGAAACCATAATTCGAAGTCTATGTTTCTCGGTAGAAAGAATACTTGTTCTCACCATTCCTGAAAGCTCCTTTCTCTCTGGTCTGCTGATCAGCATGGTATTCTGCTCTTCCATTTTAAACCTATAAATACGGTTTTGCCTACAGAGTCTGCACATCTCTAGGGGTAGACTGTGGCTTGTCATCTTGGACAGAATTATTCCTCCTTCTGCTATACATGTGATAGCACCCCACTGCCTGACAGAGAGAGAATGCACAGTACAAGTTTCTAGACTGAACTTAATGTAGAAGTTCAGATATAATCCTTTTTAAGAATCTAAAATGCGTTATAAATATCTCACCTTCTAATTCCATGGAAGTGCTATGCTTGTCACCTCTGCCAGTCATCTACCAGCTTCTGAATAGATCAACTTTATTCACATAATTCAAGAAATGTGCACCCCCAGGCTGCATAAAGGGACTACAGACCCTGGACCTTGTTAAACAGTGCCAGTCATATAATATGTACTCCTACAAATCAAACGGTGACAAAAATAGATGCTTTCCTCTCGTAGCCAGTTTCTCTCTGAAATTACAATGGAAGGAAAGGTTTCAAAGGCTAAGTCTAAGGGATTCACTCATTTGTTTATGTATTTATCCATTTGTTCATTTATCCATTTATTTAAGGAACTACCCATGTGGCAGACATAAGGAGACAGAAGTGAATAAAAGAGACACATGTCTTTGCCCATTGTGACCCATAATCCAGTGACTGAGAGAAGTATCATAAAAACAAGTCCAGAATAGGGGTGCCTGGATGGGTTCAGTCGGTTAAGCACTGACTCTTGATTTTTGGCTCAGGTCATGGTCTCACGGTTTGTGAGTTCAAGCCCTGCATCAGGCTCGGCACTGACAGGGTGCAGCCTGCTTGGTATTCTCTCTCTCCCTCTCTCTCTCTCTCTCTCTGCCCCTCCCTGCCTCTCTCTTTAAAATAAGTAAACTTAAATTTTTTTTAAATTTTTTTTAATGTTTATTTATTTTAGAGAGAGACAGAGAGAGACAAAGCACAAGCAGGGGAGGGACACAGAGAGAAACAGAATCTGAAGCAAGAAAGCACCAGGCTCTGAGTTGTCAGCACAGAGCCTGATGCAGGGCTGGAACTCATGGACTTTGAGATTATGNTCATCCAGGGCCAGGTTGTTGGCTTTTCCTTTACTTGCCACCACTGAGATTTTATAATGACTATATACTGTTTATATATGTTTGTTTTAAATCACAAGGTAACATAAGCTTGGAAACACCATGGGTAAATGCAATCACTAAAGGGTCTTGGAAGGAGGGAACTTTGTTTGTCTGTGATCTTCAACACTTAATATGGAATAAGCAGGCTTAAAATATCCTGAGTCTACTCTGGTCCTAGCCATAGCTAATGACCAGACTCCAGACAAAGAATATTGGTGGCTGGTTACCCCCACCTTTTCCCTTCTGGGTCTGCCTCTCTGTGGCAGCGGCAAAGCCTGCATGGCCCATTCCCAGGCCAGGCACCGATCAAACACGTACACATTACACCCAGAGAGTTATGAAATCCCTCCATTAATTATATCATGGAGTCTGCTGTCCAAGACATACAGCACCGACAGGATCGCTCACATCCCTCAAAACTGGCAGATCCAGCAGGAAACAGTGACTGCTGCTGTTTCCTCCTGGAAATGGGGATTGTTGGTGTTTTTCAAGCCTTCCTCTGATCTCTCAGACTCCAGGGAAAAGTGTAAAACAACAAACAATGTGTGCTATAAACCACTTTTGACATCGCTTTTGTTGTCACAGATGACCTCCCAGATGCCAAAGCAATGGAAACTTTTCAGTCCGAGTTTATTGACCGTTCCATCCCATTTTACACTGCGGCCTTTCTGCATGTGCTTCCCTACTGCTGTTGGTCCCACCTGCAGTTAAGCTCCTGTGACTCTCCTATTTCTCATCAGTCCTTCAACAGTGGTGCTTCCAAAGGTGCTGCCTTTCTACGGCCAGTGCCTCCAGCTTCATCCAGGACAACACCTTCGTCCATTAATCTGCAAGCTTCAGCTCCATCCCATAATTCAGTTACCTCTATGATATTTAATGTGATGACACTACTTGCCATTCTCTAGCTGGGCCTTTTCTACAACCCCAGTCAGCAATGCTGACAAAGTCTCCTGCTATTACTTCTCAGAATCTTTTTTTTTTTTAATTTATTCTGAGAGAGAGAGAGACAGTGTGAACAGGGGAGGGTCAGATAGAGAGGGAGACACAGAATCTGAAGCAGGTTCTTGGCTCTGAGCTGTCAGCACAGAGTCCGACGCGGGGCTGAAACCCACGAACCATGAGATCATGACCTGAGCCGAAGTCAGATGCTTAACCAACTGAGCCACCCAGGTGCCCCTATTACTTCTCAGAATCTTACAAGGGGCCTCGTTCCCCTGCTTTCTCTTAAACAATAATGCTATGCATGCTCATCTCCCCCTTCCAACACCATATCCGCTCCCTCCCCTTGAGTGACCTCATTCATGCCCATGGCTTCAACCACCACCTACACTTGGATGACTCCCAAACCTTTATCTCCTGCTAAAATGTCTCCCCTGAGCCTCAGATCTTTATATTCAGCTGCCTACTGAAATCTCCATTTAGATATCCCAAAGGCATTTCACCCTCCACCTGCCCACAAATAAACTCATCTTCTCCCTCCAAGCCTGATCTTTCTTTTATGTGTCCCATCTCTTCTGCAGTGGTGAGTGGGAGTTTATCTTCCCACTCACCCTGCCCCTCCGCATCCAGCAAGTCTCCCACTTGTCACCCGCACACCTGGTCCAGCATCTCCTTTCCTCCTGCACCCCTCTCTGGTCTTTCCACCCCCAACATCTGCATCCAGGCTGCCCTCAGTCAACTCCATGTTCCTGCTAGTGCCAGGGTGAGATGTGAGCCATTCCCCCTCCTGGAAATCGTTTCAGAGGTCCCCAGAGCTTTCAAGAAAATATTCCTTAGCCATGCACACAGAATCTTCAGGATCTCACTGCCATGTACTCCAGTAATACTTTGCATTTCCCAAATTCATCACACTATTTCAGACATAGACTCATGCAATTTCATCTGCCCAGAAATATCCTTCCTGCATTTTATCTCTACCTGCTACTTGTTCCTCAGAGCTTGAGTGTCATCTTTCGCAGGAAGCCTTCTTAACACTCCCTTCCCCAGGAATGATCAAGATCCTTCCTCCCCAGACTCCTTTAGGCATATCTCTGAGACAGGATTTTCCACACTGCCCTGGTATCACAGATGGACTTGGTCCCTTCCCCGTGTGCCCTAAATCCCTTGAGGGCCATCATTGAACTGACTTGCTATCTCTAGCTCCCCACACGTAACTTACATATCCAGTGATGGTTAAATAGTCAAGAAATGAATAAAACTTATTCTAAAACTGTTCTTGCTCCAATGTACCTTATCGTGGTGAAACAAACTTTCTAGCCACGATTTCACTAGTGCTTTGTTGTGGTTTTCATGGTGAAATATGATGCCTTTATTTAGAACATTTCTTTGAGTTTATCTATTGCCATATGGATCCCTAAGGAAGGTCAGAACACCTGGTAACACAGAAAAGAATGTTGGAGATAAGAATAAATTCTATTGGCAGCAGGAAAGGGCTCCAAAAGACCAAAGCATCTGCTCAGAAAATGCCAAAGAGCTACAGGGAGGACATCTCTTTGCCATGTTCCAATCAGTCAATCCCAAAGGCTGACCAGTCCATGACAAAAACCAAAAGCAGGGACCTTGATATAAAGGAAGCGCAACAGTTAGCTTTTCTCTCTAACTGCCGATGTGCCCCTGAATAGAGTGATGATTTCAAAGGTGTGCGGGAAGGCACAGGGCAAGTTGGGACTTCTTGAAGCAAATTATGATAATTTGTAATTATGATAAAACACATGTCCATGGTATTTGACTCAACTTATGGCTAACTCCAGACTGGCCCAGGCCCTTACCTTGCCATGGCTCCTTGGGTCTTAGCCAGTTAAACAGGCCACAATGCAAACAGCAGTTAGCTCAGGGAAGGAGTGGTACCAGTGACCCGCTCAATTCCCTCCAGTGGTTTGTTGCCTCCCCACTTACCACAGGCCTCCCCTGAGGGATCTCTGTCTCCTCAGCCCCTCTGGTGTCACTCAGGAACCCCTCCCAGCTCTGGGCTGCTTTTGTTTTGGATGGGTGCCAAGCTATCGGCACTCAGTTCTCCCACTTCCATCTAATTTGCTCAGATCCCCTTGTTCATCCTGACCCACCCCTCATCAGCCCAGCGGAATGGAAGAAGGCCTATCCTCAAACACTCTGCTGCACCATCAAACAGAAGTAGTACAAAAGTTAAATACTCCAGGACATCAACTATTTGTGTGTAATGGTACTTGGCATCAAGCACCTTCGCAAACAAAATATATGTTAGGTAAATACAGAACTGACTGCGTCACAGCATCTTAAAAGCAGTTGAGCACTTATGCTTGGTCTGCTGCTGCCCACCTTTTTTCCGTGTGTACCTCTGTAACTACATTAGGGGGTTACTGTGCCCCCTAAAAGGGGGCAAAAGTTCTAAAACAGGTAGAAACTTCTAAACTGCTTATTCATCTCTTTCTTCACTGTCTGGTTGGCTCCTAACTTATCACATCTATCTAGAAAGTCCCTTATCTTGTCAGTTATTCATCACTGATCCTTACCTTTAAAACCTACAACTTCCTGTTGGGTGTTAAAAGTTACAGATCTGTTCTTATTTTCTCCAGAAAGATAAAAAGGTAGGAGATATTCATTAATCTGCCTTTTAAAACACTTAATTATTTAACAATAATGCTATGGGAAATGTTCACAACCCATAAGTAAATAAAAGCAAGAAACATGTGCTGCATAATCCCAATTTTGTAGAACTGGTAATAAACGGGGGGCGGGGGGGAGATAAATAAAATACATTAAAAACATTATTGATGCTTATTTCTCAGTAGTAGGATATAAAAATTTTATACTGGGGAGAAAGAACTGTGATTTTAGAGTAGAACTAATCTGGGATCAAATACCAGCTCTACTACTCACTAGCCATGTGCCCAAGAAAAAGGTTTTAATATGAGACTCACCTTTTTTTTTAATGTTTTATTTATTTCTAGGAGAGAGAGAGAGAGACAGCGTGATCAGGGGAGGGTCAGAGAGAGAGGGAGTCACAGACTCTGAAACAGGCTCCAGGCTCTGAGCTCTGGCAGTCAGCACAGAGCCCGACGCGGGGCTCGAACCCACGAACCGCAAGATCATGACCTAAGCGAAAGTCGGACGCTTAACCGACTAAGCCACCCAGGCGCCCCTCAGCTTTTTTTTTTATTGAGGTATAACTGACATAAAACCATATTCAAGTTTCAGGTGTGAAGCATAATGATTCAGTATTGATATATATTGTGAAATGATCACCATACTAAATCTATTTAACATCTGTCACCAGATGTAGTTACAAAAATTTTTCTTATTATGAGAACTTTTAAGATTCCTCATTCTTCAAATGTAAAATTCTAATTTTCAAAATATATTTTAGTTTCTAAAAATTCAAGTTAAAAAACATTATGCATCCTTGCATACGTTTTATGCAAATAATTAGCATCCGCGGCTATCAATCCTGTTCATCTATGCCTGGGTTTAAAAATTTTTGTGCAGAAATGGAAAGGAAAGCTACCTTGTCCTCTTCTGGCATGTAGCTAAATTTCCTATAAATGTATCACTCACTGGAAGATTGTGACACTGCAACAGAATTTTGTGTGTGTGTGTGTGTGTGTGTGTGTGTGTGTGTGTGTGTGTGTCTGTGAGTTTACTAGGCCCACATGTGATCAGTGACATAAAATCATACAATTGCAGCATTCAATTATTTGCCAGTTGTGGCTGATGACGCTAGTGCTTACCACTAGCCAGCTGTCTCTTCCTGTACAAATATCTAACAGCATTTCCCAGCTCCTTTCAGTTAAGTTGGGGGCATAAAATTAGCCCGCAGAACATGGATGGAAATGATGCATGGCATTTCTTGACATGACCCATACAAACTGCCTGTGCACAATTCCCCCATGTCTCCTCTTCCCACGAGGACCTTGGAGGCTACTAGTTGAGTGAAGATGTAGCATCCTAAGGAGAAACCCAGATCCTTGACTGTATAGAGTCTTTCACCACCCATCTCGCTATTCTCTGCCTCCCCACCACATTCCCCCCTCCCTACCTGGACTGTAAGTCGAGCAGTAATAAAGTTCTCCAATGTGTTGAGCACTCGAGATTTGGCCTTTTTTTTTTTAATCAATACTCAGTCTATCTTGATTACTGCACAGAGCTTCACATTTCACCTGGAAGAACAAATCCTTTACAACACAGCGGTAGTCAGCTGTACAATAAAGAGAAAGAATCCCATGACAACCCCATACAGTTTCAGTTGTTATTCTTATATACTGGGTACTTCTTTGATTTCTGATAAATCTGAAATTTTTCAGTGAATATCTAAAAGACAGGCACTAAGACATTTGCATTTTTAAGGATACTGTTGACTGTAAATCCATAGTGAACATTTGAAAAAAATTTCCAACAAGTAACAATGACACTCAGCTGAGGAATCCACGTATTAACTCCCTTCAAATTTACAACTAAAACATGAGAATTTCTAAAGACTGGCTCATTTCAATTTCAAGCCAAAAGAACCCCATTCTTCCTTCAAGCTTCTTTCAAATCAGTTACAGTTACTGACACCTCTCTGCTGGCGCCAGCACTTTATATATAACAGTATAACAGATGTTATGTGCAGTTCCTCACATATGTTTGTTGTGCCTGTACATTTACTTCCTTAAGAGATGGAAGAATAAGGCAAAGAGCCTTAGATAAATATAGTAGGTACTCAATATATTTTACTTGAAGTAAAGAAAATAATAATTATGGGCTACAGTTGATAACTGTAAACATAAAAAAAAAAAAAGAGGCCAGGGTCCAAACCTTTTCCAAACTGAAAAATAATTCTGAATCATAATTCATTATTAACTCTGCTCAGATACCTTAGGTTGAAGATTTATTGAAGACTTATAAAGCTAATTTAAAAACCAAATGATTTCTATATATAATCCTCAAGCTGCAGTTCTCAGTACTGCTCCTCATTCATTTTCTCCTTCTTGGATCCTTCACCCCTTTCTAAGTTGTGTCTTTTCCAGCTTAATAAGCTTAGAGCACCGTTTGCATTCATAGCAGCATGTTGCTGTCACCATCCTGACACAGAAACACCTTCCAGCCTTTAGCTGCCCACAGGTTCAGCATCACTTGGCTCAATCAGATTCACATGACAAAGTAGGTGACCTCAAAATCAAACTCAGAATGAAGTAACATGGTCACTCTCTTGCCATCACTTTCAGAGCCGGAGACTGTCAAAGCGATGCCCACATAAACTGCCTGATTAAAAAGTGAACAGAAACTGCCATCCCACATGTTGGAGTTTTGTTTTATTTCAGGAGAAACCACATTCTTAAAACAATTATTTTTGCTTCTCTAACTCTGCCTAACTTAGTTCTATGTAAATCTACCATCGGTTTTGAAAAACGTGGCATCTAACACAGAGCATAGCATTTAAAGACTGAATGAATGAATGAAGTGGGCAGGGGACAAAGGAGGAAGGTAGACAAAGAATTCAGAGAACGTGGAACTAACCGAAGAGCTCGTTGACCTAAAAAATATATTCAGAGGTGTTGTTCTCAAATGTAAAGGTTATCATCTCTATTATAAACCTGCTAATTAAAAAAAAAAGTCAAGACAGAAAGTTACATAAACCTACAACTTATTCAGGAGAGTCACAACTTTTCTGGTAACCAGAAATTAAGCTATATTACCATAATAAATAGCAATAGTTTACTCTTCTATACATTCTGGCAAAGCAAGTGCAAGGCAGGCGACCTAGGAAAACCCTTCAAGATGAGATGAGAGCAAAAAGGATTCAGATATTCTGGAGAAAGATGAAGGAAAGAAAAATGCAAAGAGTGTCAAATACAGCCATCAAAAGAAATCTATAATATCAAAAGTTTACTTTATGTAGATTATCTGAGTATGAAAATACATAATATTCAGATTTCATTTCACTAATGAGATCACTGTACAGCAGATCTCTGTAATGGATTATATATAATGTAAAAAGCAAGCTCAGATTTTATTTTAAGGCAGCTAATACTGAAGGAGAAATGCTAAACATCTGTCTGCAGCAATACTGGATACTTAGAAGATACATGATCATGAAGTTCTAAGCTCTTTGTACTCTAAAAGCAGGTATACTAGAGAATACATTTAAAGATGTGCCCGCCCTTTGGTAGTTAATACATGGTTTCCAGAGCTGTTTGTATTGATCAGAATTTTTATGCAACCCTCCTGAAACAGCCATATGAAGCAGATTTGGAGTAACGTAAGCCTGCCAGTGGCCTAGCTTCTTTACCTAAGGTGGCATTAAAAAATGTCTGGCTGGTTTTAAAAACCAATCCACACTAAAAAGCGAAACTACTGGTCTGAGGATATGCAAAATTATACACTGCAAATTCTGAAAGAATGCCAAAAACATTTTTGAGCAAAGGCAATGTTCTAAGAATTTCCCTTCTGATTTAACAATGTATAACATTAAACTGTGATGGATTTTCAGTTTTATTTGCTAAAATATCATTGATGTTTCTTTATCATCCCAAAGAGAGAGTGGGACCTATTTGTAAAGTTTATGTCACCTTTTTCAGTGTCTGACATGGTTTCTACACATGTTCACATCACAACAATGCTCTCTGGGGTTGGAGGCGGGGGAGGACTATTTGTAGCATGCTATGGTGATTAGAAATATCACATAAGCCTAATTTCTTTCCACCTCTACTTTAAAAATTATTATTATTATCTGGAATTAAAACATGAGGAAACGTCAATTCTACTTTTTTCTGTATTAACCCTTCTTCCCACAAAAGCAAAGGGACAAGCTACGACAGAGGAAGGGCTCATGACAGTAAAGTGTCAGTTCCTGCAGAGGTAAAACAGTGAGCTCTGGTCTGCAAAGTGCCCAGCTCTCCAGACACAAGGCAGAGTGGCCCATGGGTCCTCCCTTGGTGGGATGTCACTGGTGCTAGTACGAAATCCAGCCACTGGAGCAGGTAACAGAGCTAAACAGAGTGCTAAACTTAGGTCCGAATTAGGTGGTGAGAAAAGAGAGAACAATGGCTTGACTGTGGCAAGTCTGAAGTCTGCATGGGTAAAAACTGGCCTCCGCCACACTTGTGGTGTGGGTGTATGTAGTTATTACCCAAAAAAAGGCTAACTGTTCACAATTAAGTAGGAAGACTTTGAGGCACACTGGATGTATTGCTTGCCAGAAAGAGCTGTTTCCAGGGCATACTCAGAAGCACCAAGGCTTGATGTTATACAAGGTCATTTCAGGAGGCTTCAAACTCGGCTTTGGAACTCATTAAACAAACCCGCAGCCACACACCACAGACCCGGATCAGTGTCTTGTGGCTGGACAGAGGACAACGGACCCATGCATTTCATCAACGTCTAGCCTCTAGACTTGTGGGACAAAGACCCGTACTGGTAGGCTGTCAAACTGCTCACTCTGAGGTACTGTCCTGGTGAATGTGACGGTTTGTACTAAAACTATCCTTTAGGTTTTTGTTAACTCAAGTCTGCCAAGTACTTAGCCAGGGTGTGCAGACGCTGGCTGTGTTTTCCTGTATGCAGTATGACTTGCCCCAGAAGTGAAATAAATCCATGGGTTCTCTGGTCTGAGATGCCCATACTAACCGGTAGGACCCCTCAATGCCAGCCATCCCTGTCCACCTTCACAATGATGACCATACTGGTAGAGTACCTGTGTTCTTTGGTATTTGCCCCGTTCTTTTACATCACCTCTTCAAATCTAAGTGAGATTCATTTCTAAAGGAAGCAAATTTCTTTAAGTCACTATCATGGATAGGATCTAATAACCCCAGGTACAGAAGATAAATGTGACGATAAACATAAGATGGTGTTCTTAAGTTCTACAGAAGGCAATCCAAAAGGAACATTTTTTTTAAAAAATGCTAACTTTCTCACCATGACTCAATATTAAAAACTGCTGTTATGTGGCACCGCTTAAAATCATCTCTAGCAGTACCAGTGGTATATGCATTACACTCAGGGAAAAAGTGAACTACATGGATAATGATATAGTACTGTGATGTACGTCAAATAACAGCATAGGCTATAAAATTTACATTACTAACCCTTGAGGCAGGATTCATGATGCATTAACAAAGTCAGTCTGAGATTCTCGGATAGCAAGATAGTACCATGGGGTAATACCTTTTCTTACATATCCAGAGGCCATTTCCCTCCAACAACTAAGGATCAGTGAGCACAGGAAACAGACATGAAGCATTTTACCACCGAAAACTACTTCAGACCTTAAATCAGGGCCGTATGCTTTCTTTAGGCATTGTGACACCATATTCAGATACCAATTTTATACATGCCAGTCATCCTTTATGATCAAGGAAAACAGTTTCTCTTACCCCAAGTTTATTTTAGTTATTTGCCTGATTAAAAAAATAACCCACTGTTAGGACAGGAGAAATGTGTTACTTTCCTCGCCTGTCACTGGGTTTGTATGGAAGCAGTGGCTTGTCCCCACTCAGTCACAGGACACGGCCCACTGTCCAAAGTCAGCCAGGTGTTGAGTGGCAAAGCCAGGGCTCCCACCCCGAGTCCTGCCTGCCAACCACATCCAGCCATTTGGGGGGCAAAACTGGGCTCATCCCAAGCCTCTTTCTCCTTTTATCCCAGAACAAGTGTCCACAGCCTATATATAGCCTACAACCACCACTTTTCCTTCCTAAGCTCACTCTTCTCGTTTCTAACACAACACACAATTCCCTTGACTTTGTGCCTGAAATATCAGAGAACAAAGCCACAGAATCAAGGTTTAGAAGTCTTGGCAGTTCTTCCTGCCATAGGACACGAGCCTATGAAAACTTCTCTCCTCCTCATTTTTCTGGAGACAAACACAAGGCTTGTCTTTTCTCCCTCACTTGAGCTAAGGAGCATCAGGACACATCTAATTTTGCTTCTGGACTAAAAGGCCAACTCGAGCTTATGCCAGTAACAGCATCTTCTCCTTTCACCATCAATATCTTGACGGTTTCCCACCTTCCATGTGAGAAGGCGCCGGGCTACTGGACCTGAGCAAAGCCATGCTCATAACCACAGGAAGCTGCTGAAGGAATGTTAGTAGTGAGCTTGTGGATCCTGCCACTCAGCGTGTGCAGTGGATCAGCAGGGCTGGCAGCCCCTGGGGGCTTCTAGCAATGCAGACTCTCTAGCCCCATTCCAGACCTGCTGCATCAGAACCCAGAGGTTAACAAAATCCACTGCATGCTGAAGTCTGACAAACACTGATCCAGTGACTTGAATGGTCGATACCAACAGCCTGCCTTCATCCACAGTCAAGCAATGCTCTCTGGAAAATCAGGACTGAGGAAGCCAGTAAAGATCCTACCGTGACAGAGAGAGCCTTGGCTGTGGACCTGCTACAGTTCAGGACTGGGGAAGGACTCAAAGGAACAGCCTCTCTGATCATGGAGGGCAGCCTCAGCCAGAGCCACAGAAAACTAGAGGCTCCAATAGGCAAACCCTTACAAATGCCTCTTTCCACACAAAGTAGGGGTTTTATACTGCCTCTCAGGCTAGAGACTTTGCAACTTTTATTTACCTACTCAGTTGCCTAGGAAATTCACACTAATGTGATTTGGCCTCAAAAAAGAAAAAAAAAAGAGAGGGGGGGGGGGAACAGTGAGATTGGGCTGACCTAGAAATAGCTTAAGACCCATGTTCCATGTTGGTTAAACTAAATAGTGACCTTGTTCTGCTCTGTCATCTCTGTTTTTCTCACAACCTCAAAGAAAGCCCAGAACCCTGTCTGCCACCCTCCTCCACACTGTCCATCTGCCTACACATCCACATCCACAATACACACACACCCATGCTACTGAGCCAGAGCTAGGCTCTGCCAACAGGGGAAGCGGGACATTAACTCCTCTCAGCATTTTTTAATGTTTATTTATTGATTTTGAGAGAGTGTGTATACGTGCACATGAGCAGCAGGGGTGGGGCACAGAGAAAGGGAGAAAGAATCCCAGACAGGCTCCATGCTGTAAGCGCAGAACCTGACATGGGGCTCAAACCTACAAACCATGAGATCAGGACCTGAGCCAAAAATCAAGTCAGATGCTTAAGTGACTGAGCCACCCAGGCGCCCCTTCCCTCAGCATTTCTAAATAAGCCTGATAAGGTGACAGCATCACAGGATCCTTCACAAAACTCCCAACACCTGCAGAAGGAAAGGAAACTTCATTCTGTGTCCTGACACTGACTTCCCTAGAAGTCTAGTTTGTTTCATCAACATGCTGGAAGGTATAAGGGACATATGGGAGGACGCATGTAGCCCTTCTTTCTAGATAAGAATGGGAAGAAACTGCAGATGTGAAAAGTGGCAAAACTTTTCTAATGACAATTTCAAAAGTGCTATTTTATTTCTTCAGATTGTGTGATTTCAGTGACCACTGTCCTCAGTCACTGCTTCCTTGCAGAATTAACTGCCAGCGACTCTTTTCTAACAGATAATTGATGAGACAAGGGGCAGCAGTTTCAATTATATATACTTTATTAAATTTAATGTTTATTTTTGAGAGAGAGTGAGAGGGAGGGAGGGGCTGAGAGAGGGGGACACAGAATCTGAAGCAGGCTCTAGGCTCTGAGCTGTCAGGACAGAGCCCAAAGCGGGGGCTCAAATTCACAAACTGAGATCATGACCTGAGCCAAAATCAGACACTCAACTGACTCAGCCACCCAGGCTGCCCTCAATTATATAATTATATATTTTTAGATAAATGTGATATAAGAGAGCTATGCAGCCGTTCCGGCCTCATGCCTGCCACATGCCACACTCAGGCGTAAGGAAAGCTGAACCTGTGCTGAGTGGCGGGACCAACCATTGCACTACTTGCTACCCCTGTCTCCGGGGAGCCAAACGTTAGGGCGTCCTGGGACCTAGAGCTTATGGCTTATACCTGGCTTAAAAAGATGAGCTGAGGCGGGGCGGCTGGGTGGCTCAGTTGGTTAAGCGTCCAACTTCGGCACAGGTCACGATCTCATGGTCTGTGGGTTAGAGCCCTGCATCAGGCTCCATGCTCACAGCTTGAAGCCTGGAGCCTGCTTTGGATTCTGTGTCTCCCTCTCTCTCTCTCTGCCCCTCTCTTGCCCATGCTCTGTATCTCTCTCTCACTCTCTCAAAAATAAACACTTAAAGAAATTTAAAAGGCAGCCATTCCTCACTTAGAAATTTGTCACTAACAAACAGATGCCCCAGCAGGGTCAGAAGCCAAAAAGTGCGTGGAAAGGGACCACACGACTGGGGCCTGGAGGGCCCAGTTCCAAGAGAGCAGGTCAGCGGGGAGGGAAGAACAGGGCAGCTCCCAAGAGAAGCAGACACAGTGTAACTCAGAGGCCATGAAACTCCTACCTTGGTGTCCGACGCCAGCTCCACACCAATGCTTTCAGGATGTTAGCTCCACCCCCATCCTCAAAATCAAATACCCTTTGCCTAAGCAGGTCTGGGTCTTCTGCAACCCAATAAGCCAGTCCAAAAGATAAGACTGTTTCACCTTTTCCATTATCTTCAAGCTAAGAAAGAATTCTCCAGAAAAATAAAAGTAGAGTCTATGTCAAGAACATATAGCCTGGCCTAACAACAGTTTCCAATTCATGGGATCTGACAGATGACAAAAATTTAACAGCTGTTAAAAGTAGATGGTAAAATCATTTTTTCTTCACTACATTTTCCATCAAGTACTGATTATCACTGCTGCCTTATAACAATGACCCATCAAAATATTCTGTATCTGAGCCTTGTGGTTTCTGGGGAAGACATGAGAATGAAAGATCCAGATCTGAGTCTCGCTGAGGAGAAACTTTGAAGGGAAAGGATCATCATTTGTATAAATACTTCAGAGAAGGCCGGGGCGTATCCTGAGGAAATTACACCAGGATCTTTGCAAGAACTGAATTCCACCACTAAAGAAAGACAGGACCACTGGGAGCTGCTGCTTGAACTCAAAGTAATTAATCATGTCTATTGTCACCGGCAAGGTCCCCGGCCCACTCCACGAGCATCGATGAGGCTATAATCCACAAGGTTAAACCAGGGTATCCACTTAAAAGTGAAAGGTTAAATGGGATAGAAATATCCATTAGAATGATCAATAGAAAGGAAGCACTTCATCATTCCAGTGAAATCTGGAAATCAAAATAAACTCACAAAATATACCGCAGAAACCCCACTGAGGAGAATCAGCAGTGGCCTCATTAGGAATAATCAGCCTGACAACACGCCTGGACAGCAAGCTGCTCCGTCCACTGCAGGGAGACAGCTTCTCACAGGAGCCCGGCCACCAGGCCACAGCTGAGAAACCACCCTTCCCCCACAGATGGCTGCCCTTCCACTCAGTGGCCTCTGAGCAGGGGACCAATGACCACACCAATAGCTCTCAGGGTCCCCAGTCCTCTCTCAAGCTCCCTGAATCAGAATGAACCAACTTTGCAAAAATCATCGTCTAAAAACTGTGCTATTAAACATTTTTGGTGAGTACCCATAAGCCGACTAAACTATTCAATAAATGGCATTAATTTCATCCCCAAATTTACACAGAGCTTTTTCCATAACCATTGGAAAAAGCAACTCCAACAGCATTTATCCAGCTACATTCACCAAAAATTGCCCCCAGCACCAGAAGAGACAAATGGACAATTCAAGTGGGATCTTTTTCTTACCATTCCGAGACACATCAAGTTCCACCAGCTGCATGAAGTTTGCTATTTCTGGAGGGAGCCGCTGAATTTCATTATCACTAAGTCCAAGCTTTCGTAATTTGACCAGCTGGAAAAATTGCTGAAAGACAAAATAGTTTCACATGGGTCTCACATATATTTGCAATGTACAATTTCTGCCCCGTATGAAATTTAAAATAGGTCTTTTAAAAGTGAATGAGGATTGTACCAACGTCAACTTCCTGACTTTGATATTTAAGTAATAGTCATGTAATAGTCATATAGTCCACCACTGGGATAAACTGGGTACAAAGACAGCTCTGTACTCTTTTTGCAACTTCCTATCAATCTACAATTATCTAAAAAGTTTTTAAAAATGAGTAAGTAGCTCAGTGAGAATGGTAATTACTCCTTTAAACTATTCAGTAGATGGTCACACTTTGTGCTTACAGACAGCGATACTCAATCGGTGTTGTTAAATCAATATATGTAAAAATTAGAATATTTTAAAAGACATTTTTAGTAGGAATGACTGTGCATCAGAAAGTTTATAAATATCCCACAAATGTGCAAAGGGAAAAAATTGTTTTTGACCAATCAAAAGCAGAGTCTGCTTATTCCCATTACCCAGGGGACACTGAGCACACGCCTTTTTCCCAAACCCTTTAAAACTGCACTAAAATGACACTAAAAGAATTTATGCAGAAATGGATATAAATATAAAAATATGAAATAAATGTATGAAGACAACTGAAAATGAAAAAGGACAAGAAACAAGCTAGACATGCCACAAAATCCTTAAAGTCAGAAAACAGATGAACCAATGGGAACTAATGAAAGAATCCAAACAATGCTGGAATCCAAGCCTGTGGAGTGAGGAGTCAATAGGAAATTAGGTCCAGGTGACCTCTGAAGGAAGGAGAACTAAAGAATAGTTAGGTCCCCATATCCTCTTCTCTACCCTGCATAGCCAGGCAGGAGACTGGAAATTTCCCCTCTAAGAGAATTGGCTCTAAACACAGCTGAGGGCAGGGGTGAGACACCCTACCGAAACAGAGGGACTCAGTCAAAGCCCTGTGAATGAGATCCCACCCCCTTCCCGAAGCCAGGCTCCCAGGCATGAGAACAGACCCTACAGACAGGAATTACAGTACAGTATAGAGAATCCCCAGGTTACAAGCCCCACCCATGCACAAAGAGCTTCCAACTATCTTTTTTTCCCCCTTCAAGCGTCTGAATCAACCTTTCTTTCTGTCTGTCTTTCTTTCATGTCAGTGGGGTTTTTTGTTTGTTTGTTTGAGATAGAGAGAGCACAAGCGGAGGGGGCAGAGGGAAAGAGAGATAATCTTAAGTAGGCTCCATATTCAGCGTGGGGCCTGATGTGGAACTCTATCCCATGACCCTGGGATCATGGCCTGAACCAAAAGCAAGAGTATGATGCTGGGGGCACCTGGGTGTCTCAGTTGGTTGAGTGTCCAACTTCAGCTCAGGTCATGATCTCACAGTTCATGAGTTCGAGTCACACATCAGGCTCTCTGGTGACAGCTCGGAACCTGAAGCCTGCTTCAGATTCTGTGTGTGTGTCTCTCTCTGCCCCTCCCCTGCTCACGCTCTCTCTCTCAAAAATAATAAATAAACATAAAAAAAAAACCAAAGAGTCTGACATTCAACCAAATGAGCCACCCAGGCACCCCCAGATATTTCATTTAAACAAAGCCAAGTTTCTCTGGACACTTGAGGAAAGCCCCCAATGCAAAAAAAGTACTCATGCTTCAAAGTATGCACCCGTGCTTCAAATATGAATCAAATATGATGTGGGGCAGAGAAAAAAAAAAAACTTCATCAACCAAAAAATATAATTAATACCCTCAGAGAAATAAGAGAAAACAAAGCAACATGATACCATAAAAAGCAAGTTTCAAAGGAGAAATATGCTTTTGGAAATTAAAAAAGAAAAATTGTAGCATTAATAAAAGACGTGAAAAACAAAGTTAACAAGATCCATCAGAAATCAGAATAAAAAGACTATGAGAGAAATGAGAGCAGAAAAGGCAGGAAAATTCAAGGACTGGTCTACAGAGTATGATACCCAACTAACAATATTCCAAAGAAAATAACAGGACTGCATCTTCCAGTTAGGATGAGACCTCCACGGGGCCAATAAAATGAATGACAGAGACATGTAAGAATACCAGAAAATATATAATTTCAGAATGCCAGAAACAAGAAGATTCCAAAATCCTCCAGAGACCAGGAGGTGGGGGTGGGGGTCATAACAAAGAATTGGGAATCAGAAAGGTGCTAGATTCCACAGCAGCCTTGAAAGTAAGAAGGTCATGGAGCAATGCCTTCAAAATTCCAAGAAAACACTGTTCCCAACCTAAAATTACATACCCAACCAAACCATCAATCAAGTATGATGACAAAATAAAAACATTTTTAGACATGCATGGTCTCCAAAAAATGTCTCTTCCTTGCACCTCAGGAACCCATTAAATGTAAGCATAAATCTCAAAGGAGGAGGATAGGGGATCGAGAAATCAGAGAATCAACAAAACAGAGAGAAACAAAAGAAACTCCCAGGACAGAACAGTGAAGGAACTTCTAAGGAGTCAGCTGAGCAGCTAGTCCTGAGAGAGACCAGTCCACACTGCAGACAGTGGGGTGGTTCCCGGAAGGATTTTTGAGGGGAAAACGCACATCTGTGGGATTAACAAACACACATTCTGCTGTGTTTGAAAAATCAAGATTTGTTTGTTGATAAGTTAGGAACAGAGAAAACAAACTAAGCAAAAAAGGAAAAATATAAAGTATTCTTATATATTCATAATATAAATGTAAGACTTGGTTATGACAAATACTTAACATCTACATATTGGTAAAAGCAAAATTTATGTTATGCCAATATTGAGAGGATGGAGAAGAAACAGTAAGCACTAAAGTCTCATCTTCCATAGAACGAAATCAAAAGATACCTACAGAGTGGGAAAAAAATCAAACTAAAAGCAAGCTTAGCAATGTCGGGGCATACAGCAGTGGAAAGAGCCAGGGGCTGAGGGTTGTCAAGAGCCAGAAACCAGGCTGGGGGATAGGACGGGAAAGAGGCTACTGTTCTTCATATGTCACATTTAAAAAAAAAAAAAAAAAAAAACACTATTTACATATACTACTTTGCTAAAATTAGAAATTAAATTTACAAAGGAAAAAGTCTCTATTAAGATTACAGGCTACCCCAAGTGATAATTTTGAAGGATGCTAACATTTAATAAGCTTCAGGGACTGTATACTTATAGAATCAAAAAGAAGGCACTGTCCTTTGGAAAGCAATTGGGCAACACATAGAACATAAGTTTTCAAGTCCACTGACATAATAATGATACTTTTGAGCATCTGTCCTTGTAATACAGAGTAACTGACAATAAGAAAAACAAGCTACAAGGCACAATATGTCTTTCTTTGCATTATTATCAGTGAAAAGGAAAAAACCAGAAAACATATATGTGAAATAAGGGAAATGATCAGCATGTTATTAAATAATTCAATATTGAGTAAGCGACACAAATAATTACTATAAAGACCAAAGAACTTAAAAAGATTTACAATGCAGATACAATTTTAATGAAAAAATTGCAGGTACACTGTAAAAAAGCATGTGTGCAGGCTGACAGGAAGGTAATACAAGAAAAAAGTTATTTTAGGTGATAAGGAAAATGCACAAACAACTTAAAATTATTTTTTAACAAAAACAAAGACGTTTTTAAATACAATGAACTATGAATCTCAGCAAATGGATGCTACTACCAATTAGCTATCCATGATAATGAAAGGGCTCAATGAAAGAACTAATCCTGTGGATTTCTTTAATCATACAGTTGAGATTTAATTTCTTAAGGAAAGGTATTGAAATTTCTTTATACTGGTTGAACGAAAGCATTAGCCGACACAAAAGCAATTCAAAAGAGTCACATATTTGAATAATTGAGCTTATGCCAATTGTTCAAAGAGTCTGACAGTTTCATAATGCATCAATGTGTTTACTCAAGCATGAAAAGCTCACTTTATTCTTCAGGAAAGATAGAACCGCAACAGCACAAAACCATCACCAATTCCATACATTCAGGGACCATTCAGAAATAATACAAGAAATCAAGTCACTAAGGTACTTAGATCTGCAGTGAATAATAAGTTCGTTTTACATCTGTGGAAACAACAGCTTACAAATCCCCACATCCAGTGTAAATCATAACAGCAGGCAAATTTAAGTTTTGTTCTACATATTAAAAGCATCCTCAAAGAGAGCCTGTCACAAACACTACTTTATTCAACTTGGGAAGCACATACCAGACGTAATAATGACCCCATCTGACAGGATCCCAAAATGAAAATAGTAATTCCTAAATCCTCCCCTCACTACCGTGATGGGATCTTAATTTGGCATCCAAGTGCTTTAAATTAACTATTTTCTTCTAAGACCAACACCGTGCCACTAAGACTTTATTAAATCCTCAAGTTTTCTACTTCCTTAGATAGTCCGGGGGAAAAAACCCACCAAGCTGTAAGCCCTTCTGCCTTCTCTTGACATGAGCCAGGGCACAGGCAGAACAATTCATGCCGCTGTCCTGGCAGGGTTCCGCGGCACGGAGAGATCATGTGATGCAACACACAGACACCATTCTTCGGCTGTACCATGTTTGATTACAGCACACTGGCCCGCTTTGGAGGACACTGTGTACAATTACATGCAAAGGAACCCAAGCTGCCTTGGCTTCTTATGCCACACCACAGCCTTCTTAGAGCCACCCTTGTTGTTAGTAGATGCAGACTCTTTAATTTGACTGAACAGCATGTTTCCTTCTCCCATTCCCCATTTTGACAAGATTCGTTTTCCTTCTCTTTTGGCAGAGTGTTAGTACCTCCCTTCCTGTTAGAAAGGGACATGGGAAATCTCAGTCCTAAAACAGCTAGGTCCTTTATAATTAGTATATGGCCGAGGATCAGTCAATTGTCCCCCCACTGCCCAAACCTCTCCTCCACAGGGTAAGCATAAATCATTGTTACAGATTCACCTGGAGGACAACAGCGTAAAGAATGTTCTTAAACTCCAGGGATGCCTGAGTAGCTCAGCTAACTTGTAGTTTCAGTTCAGGTCATGATTTCATGGCTCATGAATTCGAGCCTCATGTCAGGCTCTGAGCTGACAGTTGAGGAGCCTGCTTGGAATTCTCTCCCTCTCTCTCTGCCCGCCCCCCCCCNAAAAAAAAGAATGTTATTAAACTCCTGAAAAACTCTTGGACTCCAGCTATAATGAAACCAAACTGACTCAAAGATTTCTCTTCCAGGTGCATTCTAGCCCTTCAACTAAATGGTGGCCCCTTTTCATGCCACATAACTCTCACCACATCCCTACTCATGTCTGTTTTGATCTGAACTGCCTTTTCGGTCAACCTTCTTGATAAAGATATGGGAAAGATACAGTAAAGATTACATTATCGGACATAGTTGACCCTTGAACAACACAAGGTGTGAACTGCATTTTTCCCTATAAACACAGTACAGCATTATAAATCTATTTTCTTTTCCTTATGATTTTCTTAACAATAACTTTCTCTACTTTATTCTAAGAATATAGTATGTAATACATACAACATACCAAATACATGTTCACTGATTGTTTATCAGTAAGTCCTCCAGTCAACAGTAGGCTATTAGTAGTCAAGTTTGGGGAGAGTCAAAATTATACGCAGATTTCTGACTGCTGTGGGGGTGAGGGGCAGCACCCACAACCCCCACATTGTTCAAGGGTCCACTGTCTGTCATCTGTATTATCTGGCAATGTTCTTTCTATGAGATTTATAAAAAGTGACCAGAACTTTATTACCCAGAAATTCCTACAACTATTCTTTTAAAAAATTCTCATATTATTCCAGAATACATAAAAGAATATGTTTGACAGAATTATTTGTAATTGCTCAAAACTATAAATAACTCAAATACCCATCAACACTACATCTAACAGAACTATATTCTTATAATGAAACTCTACATAGCAATGAAAATGAAAGTTACTGTTAAGTCATTAAAGAATCTTAGAAATAATATTCAGCAAATGAAGCTAGACACAAAAGAATTCATACTATATTATTCCACTTATATAAAGATGAAAAATCACTGAAACTACACTTTTTTGTTTAGAGATGCACACAGAGGTGGTAATATCTATAAAGAAAAGCAAAGAAGTGATTCTTATGAAATCAGACTAGCGTCTGGCTACCTATAGGTGTAAGGCAGAAGACTGGGATCAGGAAGAGCATGCAACAGGCTTCTGGAGTCCAAGCAGTGCTAAATATCTTAACCTGGGTGGTAGTTACAAATGTTCATTCTATAATCTGTTATAAGCTTTACATCACACCTTATGCACTTTGCTATATATCTGTTTTATTTTAAAAAGGAATTTTTTTTTAGTTTATTTAAGAGGAAAGAGACAGAGAATGTGCACATGTACACACAAGCAGAGGGGCAGAGAGAGAGAGAGAATCCCAAGCAGGCTCCATACTGTCAGCAGAGCCCCACACGGGGTCAATTTCATAAATTGTGAGATCATAACCTAAGCTGAAACAGCCAATTACACCACCCAGGCGCCCCTACAATAAGAATAGTTTTTAAAGTTTTAAACCACTTAGTAATTAGGAAGGAAAATACTAGATAATTAGCACCAAGGGCATCAAATTCTTTAACTCCTCATAGTAATGCTAATGAAAAGCAATGACATTATATCCGGAGGAGAGGAGAAATAAAATGATGATAGTGATCAAAATGACATTAGCAATGATAATGCTATAGCAAATATGATAGAGCAATCAACCTCTCTTAAGGGGTTATCTGTGCTTGGCAGTAAGTTAAGGACTTTACATGGATTACACTCTTTCGTCGTCTCAACGTTGCCACAATGCTGATACCTATATGTACCAGTTAACTTTGCTGCATAACAAACCAGGGCAAATTCCAAAACATTTTTTTTTTTAATTTCTCACATTCTGTGGGTTGGCTGGGCAGTCCCTCCACTGCTGTCATCTGAGCACACTCATGTAACTACAGTTGGCTGGAGGGTCAGAGAGGCTGGAGGATCCACCCTGGCCTGATTCTGATGGTCTGGCAATTACTGCCAGCTGTCAGCTGGAACCCCTCTGTTCTGCACACAGCCTCTGTCCTCTCCCTAATGATAGAGTGGCTTCCCTACACGAAGCTCTAAGTCAAATTCAAAAGGGGCAAAGAAAGAGGCTGCAAGGACTCTTGGGCCTAGACCTTGAAGTCTGCATGCTGTCGTTTTTGCCAGGGGGTTGGAGAATTAGCCTGTACTGGTAGATGGAAGGAGCAGAAAAAATCCCATTGAAAAGAGACATGGGAGGGGCAAAATCCCGTAGATTAAATGGTCTACCACAAAATATGTAGGACACTCAGGTATGCCACAGAAAAACGTGTAAAACTGAATAGATTATCCTAGAAAATTCTATGCTTGATCACAGAGTAATGACATTTCTAAAGAAAATTTAAACGGAAAATATAACAATATACTGCACAAACTTTGGCTAAGATACAATTTTTGATACTTGAGAAAGTTATAGATAAAGGAAAAAGCCCAAGAAGTATTCAGAGAATAGTGACAGGATCAGCTGTCTAAAGCAGAGAATTCAAATAATCATATCTCACATCTAGAATTTGAAAGACTTTTTTTTAAATTTTTTTTGGTTTTATTTATTTTTGAAACAGACAGAGACAGAGCACAGGTGGGGCAGGGGCAGAGAGAGAGAGAGGGAGACACAGAATCTGAAACAGGCTCCAGGCTCTGAGCTGTCAGTACAGAGCCCACGTGGGGCTTGAACCCACAAACCATGAGATCATGACCTGAGCCGAAGTTGGACGCTCAACCGACTGAGCCACCCAGGCGCTCATGAATTTGAAAGACTTTTAACAAATACTCAAAAATAAGAACCTCTGATGAAGTGTTAATAAGACTTTTTTTTTAGTATGTTTTGGTATAGAATAGGAATGTCCCCAGGTGAATTGCTGAGTTCCCTTGTAAAAAGAAATATCAAATTATTAAAGGACTCTTTCTAGCTCTAAAAGTTATAGGACTGAATTTCAAAATACTTTCAGTGTACCTTAAGAAAAATGAAAATCCTATTAGCACACAATACAATAAGCATGAGGTTAAAAATGCATAAAATTACAAACAGTAGATTAGTGGTTGCCTAGGAAATGGTGAATGGCGGCTAATGGGTATGGGATTTCTCTTGGGGTGAGAAGAACATTCTAAAACAAACTGTGGTAACAGCTGCACAACTCTGTGAATATACTAAAAACCATCAGATCATGCACTTTGGGTAAATTGTATGACATGTGAGTTATATCTCAATTAAGACATCAAACCATTCCTAAGGCTGACAGACATCATTGAGGAAGGAATTCCTTTTGGTGATAAAAGACTGAGTGAGGGACACTCAGGTACCTTTATTTACTTGAATCCTTATAGGTACCAATGAGGTAAACTCCTTGGTTTGATCAGACTCAACTGCTTGATCTCCAGTTAACAGAAGAGGAAACTGAGGTTTCAGCCACAGTTTGTGACTTCACTAATGCTGCTGCCACTTAATAACATCCTTTAAGAAAAATTCTAAAGCACAATCATGTTGGAGGATCACAGAGTAGTAAAATGCTCAAGTGATCTAACTGACAAATGAAAACCATTTGTGAAACTATATTCTAATTAGCTCCGTAAAACAAAGTCAGGGAAAGAGGGAGTTTAGGCTACGAAAGGGATAACGGAGTAAAAGTGTGCCAGTGCTGTATTTCATCTTGATTAATGAGGATTAATCAAGATGAAAGGGAATTGAAAGGGAAATGAAAGAACATGCTAATGAAACCAACATGTAAGAGCACATAAGTGGTGTTGCTGCCCCTTAGATTCAGGCCAAAAGAGTAGACATAAAAGGAAAGCAATCTAGACAGATAAGAAAATGAATCAACGTCTAGAGGATCATGGGCAGGGAGAGGTAACTCCAGATAAAGCCTTAGGCAAGGGGAAGGCTGACAAAGACAGGGAAAGCAGCAGACAGAAATCTGAAACAAGTTTATAATATGATATAGCAAAAGGGCATATAAATAAAAAAGGCTCAGTCCCATTTGGGGGCATAGAGGAAGGTATCACCAAGCACCAGGACAGTCCTGGTAAAATTCAAAAAAGACTAATAATACTGTCTATTCAACTGGCAATTCAATTTTTTTAAAGCATTTTCAGATAAACATAGAATGGAATTCAAAAGAGAGTCACAAATACTTAAGAATTTGAAACACTGATTCACAAAATTGAAAGCTTCTATCCAGGCACTATTGCATGAGCCAGGTAACAGATAAGAAATATGAGATAAAGGTTGAATTCCTCAGTAAAACTAACCACTTCCTCTATAATCTGAAGCAGGAAGAAACATATTTCTTGTCCAAGTAAATGAAACAGATCACAGGAAAAAAGTCTCCTGTTCTAAAATATGAATTTTTTAACTGGTTCTCAATTCAGCAGCACAAGTACCCTCTCTTTATGTAACAAAGAAAAGGGTGTGGGCATTTGTCTTTACATGGCCCTAAAAGGTCACAGGTAAATCAAATTTCACAGAAGCAAATTAGTTTCCCACTGAGTGTTAGCATGTATACTTGAGTATTTATAATAAAGATGTTTATACTTACTTTGCTTAAAATATTTCTCTTTCTGTCTTTTTCTGTCTTCTGGGCTCCCCTAATAATTTTGTCTCTCTCGTTTGTTAATATAGTTGCACATTTCTGAAGTGCTTTTATACATTATCAAGCTATAACCATTACTGAACTCTGACAAAGATATTGATGCCCTAAGGGTATATCCCTCCCCAACAATTAAAATATCTCAGGTGTGAATCACTTTGAAAATCAACATTTTATTTGTTGTGCTATGATCAGAAGAATAGATAAGGCTTGCAGTGGTATTTGCAATAATTTAGAGAAGAAAAACTTTTATTAAAATTAAAATGTATTCTGTGTTCCCTGCAGCAGCACATATACAAAAAGCAACATAAATCAGGACAGCACTACCTTACTGAGAACCTGGGTGAGGGGACAAGCCAAGGACATAAAAGGGCAGGCTGATGGCACAGATGGAGAATTGACAAGACTTGGATTGAGCAGGACTGGCTCAGCACAGAGGAAGGTTGAATATGACAAAGTGAAAAAAAAAAATCAACCTGAAACACCGCAGGGGCAGGATTAAACATGGGGTGGTAAATTCAAGCAATGAACAATTTTATGGCCATTAAAAATCTTGTTTCTCCATTGGGACTAACTAAAATCAAAAGCTTTTGCATAGCAAAGGAAATCATCAACAAAACAAAAAGGCAACCTACTGAATGGGAGAAGATATTTACAAAGATGTATCCAATAAAGAGTTGATATCCAAAATACAGAAAGAATTTATATAACTCAACGTTTTAAAAAAAATTTTGATTGAAAAATGGCCAGACAACCTGAATGGACATTTTCCAAAGAAGATATGTATATGGCCAACAGTCATATGGAAAGATGCTCAACATCACTAATCATCAGGGAAATGCAAATCAAAACCACAATGAGATATCACTCCACACCAGTCAGAATGGCTAGTATCAAAAAGACAAGAAACAACAAGTGTTGGTGAGGCTATGAAAAAAAGGAACCCTTATGCAGCATTTCCGCAGCCACTGTGGAAAATAATGTGGAAGTTCCTCAAAAAATTAAAAATATAAACACCATACAATGCCATAATTTTACTACAGGGTATTTACCCAAAGCAAGTAAAAACACTAATATAAAAAAATATATGCACCCCTATGTTTATTGCAGTATTATTTACAATAGTCAAGAGACAGAACCAACCTAAGCATCTACAGGTAGATGAATGGATAAAGAAGATGTTTGGTACACACAAACACACACACAGGAATATTACTCAGCCACAAAAAAAGAATGAGATCTTGTCATCTGCAACAACTTGGGTGGAGCTGGAGGGTATTATGCTAAGTGAAATAAGTCAGACAGAGAAAGACAAATACTGTATGACTTACTTAAATGTAAAGTGAATCCAAAATACAAAACAAACATAAAAAACCAGACTCTTTTTTTTTAAATGTTTTTTTTATTTATTTCTAGGAGAGATAGAGACAGCGTGAGCAGGGGAGGGTCAGAGAGAGAGGGAGTCACAGACTGAAACAGGCTCCAGGCTCTGAGCTGGCAGTCAGCACAGAGCCCGACGCGGGGCTCGAACCCACGAACTGCGAGATCATGACCTAAGTGAAAGTCGGACGCTTACCCGACTAAGCCACCCAGGCGCCCCAAAAACCAGACTCTTAAATTCAGAGAACAAATTGGTGGTTGCCAGAAGGGAGGTAGGCACGGGCAGGGTGAAAGAGATAAAGGGGATTAGGAGGTACAAACTTCCAGTTATAAAATAAGTCAGTCACAGGAATGAAAAGTACAGCAAATAGGGATTATAGTCAATAATACTGTAATAATGTTGTATGGTGACAGCTGGTGACCACACTTATGAGGGTGAGCACGGAGTCACACAAAGATTTGTGAAATCAGCATGTTGTACACCTAAAACTAATATAATATTGCATGTTAATTATACTTCAATAAAAAATGTAAAAGTCATGTTTCTGAAGAATACCTAAAAAAATATATAAACACATGTGTTCTAGGATTATCAAAAAAGAATCTAAAATTGTATATACAGTATAATCTCTATTTTGCTTGTATGTAATAGGAATTCTAGGGAAAAAAGTACTTTAGAAGGTAAATCTTCTGGAAAAAAAAGGAATTTAAATTAAATGGATCATTCAATCTTTGGGTGATGTTTTACACCACAAAAAGCCAAAGATTCTATTTATCTAAAGGAAGAGTTGTTTTTCCTTCAACTGTATCTTCAAGCAAAACTTGAAACCAGTGTACATATCAAAAAAATTATTCCAAAAAAAAAAAAATTATTCCAAAAGAAATCAAACAGATGTTCACTTAAGTCTATTAAAAGTGGTCTTATATTTTGGCACAGGATGGTCAATAAGGTTGAATTTTTCACATATTGTACTCAAGAAAGCATTACATGACTCAAATGGAATAAAATTTTGTTTAGTGGAAAGTCTGTCTTGGATTCAACGAAATGTATCCAAGCTAACAGCATTAATAAGCACTACGTACATGTGTGTGTGTGTGCGCGCACGCGCACACACACACACACACACACACACACACACTATCTGCCTACTTTATGCAGAGTTTTTAGGTGGAGAAAAAGATGTTCCAAACAAGATGTAGACCTTACTCTCAAGGAACATCCAGGAGCTGGTGCAAAACGTGGACTACAAAGGAGAAGGTGAAAATCATAATAAATGAGGTGCAAAATGTTATGAAAGGAAAATAAATGCCTCTTGTCATGTTATACCCCTTCAGGTTAAATTTTTTTTAAAAGTCAATTAGGCTGTTTTATGGTCAGTCACGCAACAGTATTCATCAGAATGGATTATTCAGAGAAATTATGTTAGGAATACTGTTTCTCAATTTTCTCAGCAAATACACCAGCATGTGTATCAACAATCAGTTTTTCTGAAGTAACAGGCTCAGCTAAGAATAAAGATGGGCAACACTGATGCATCCTTGTCTTGGAAGAATAGGATATCTTGGACTGCCTATCAATGTTTTTTGTCTCTTGAAGCAATAAATGGATACCCCCCACTCCACCCCAGCCAAGGTTGGATCTTTCTAAATAGCATGCAAGAAATGGGGCAATTCAGTTACTGCCACTGCATTAAAAAATATATATATATATTCTGAGTTATCAGAGTCCCATCATTCAAGAATTGCCCATAAACTTCTAAGGCAACATTTGATGGCACTTTCAGTGCATACTAATTGTAAGTAGAGGGAAAAGAGAAGAACTGTGTCTCTTATTCTCAGTAATGCTGAAGATGACCAAACTCTTCTAAACCGTTATCAGGAGGCCTTGAAGGGCTGGAGGAAGGACCTCACTAACCACTTAGTGTATACGGCACTTGGGGTATTGCAGCCATGAACCCATCTCTAACAAACTGCTGCCCAGGGTAAGCAGTAGCCCTGTAGTGGCAGTCATGATGTTACTATATTTGTCTTGGAGAGTTGGTTTCAAGGAATTGCCAAGGTACTTTTCCAAAGGAGGCGGGAGAGCAGCATCAAGCAGTAGAAACTAGCAGACACTGAAAGAACAAATAATCTAAGCATCAGATGCATACTTACTGAAGGCTCGCATGACTCCAAACAATTTAAATGTGCAACCTAATCATTGCATAGGCTAAAAAGTTACTGCTGGCAGTAACCAGACTTTCGGCATTTAGAAATAGAATGATCACTGCAGAATTAAACGGTAGAGAAGGGTTTAATTTGCTCCAAAATATGTTCTACCTATTCTAAATACACATGAGCTATGACATACATTTTGACTTTTCTCGAATCACATTTTAAGATTAAAATTGTGTGATTAAGTAATTTTAGTATCAAAGTGTATCTCCCCGCAACATGCTTACACTACAAAGTGTTTATAACTCCTGTAAGAGCAGCCTTTCATCTTCAAAATAAGTCCTCTCTCTGATTTAAATTTCTCACACATACTAAATTCACACTATTTCCTACTGGCTGACCAAAACAGTTGTGAGAAGCAAGATGGAAAAAACTGAGAGTAGATTCCCTAGCAACTCGCAAACAGTGAAGCAAAAACAAAACAGGTTGACACATTTTAGCCCCACAAACAGAACTAAATATTAAATTCTAATATTAATCCAGATGAAGAACCACAAACACAAGGCCTAATTTTGAAAACTTTCTGAATTGCCCTACTGTTTAAGGAACAAGAGAAACCATTAGTGTCCAACAGAGTCTGCTCAATTCCCATGGTCTGCAGTTACATCTGATTAAATGCTGAAGTATAACAAGTCTGCTTGCTTTGTGACCAGGGAGAGGCAAAGCTCTCAGGGCCACATCTTTAAGCTGCTCTTTCTGACATTCTTTAAATTTTACTTTTACTACGTCCCAAAACTTATTAGGTAAGAGGCCAAACTCACATTCTTAGCACTCATTCAATATAAGAATATACATCTCAACTTAAAAAAAAAAAAGAGGGGTGCCTGGGTGGCTCAGTCAGTTAAGCGTCTGACTCTTGGTTTCGGATCAGGTGATGATCTCGCAGTTCATGAGTTCAAGTCCCACATCGGGCTCTGCACTGGCAGCACAGAGCCTGCTTGAGATTCTCCCTTTCTCTCCCTCCCTCTCTGCCCCTAGCTCTGCTTGACTGACTTCTCTCTCTCCTCTCTCTCTCTCTCTCAAAATAAATAAATAAAAATTAAAAAACAAATTGAAAAACACAGAATGTACTGCAATGCTGGGTGGTGGCCTGTGGACCACACAAGGAGCCACTCCACTCAGTAACCACAGCATCTGTATAAGGATATGGTTCTTTCACTGAGACGAAGCTCTTCAAAGAAGTTCTGGCAGTGTGCTTGTATTGCTGACCAGCTGGTTCCTCGGGATAAAGTCTACATATTAAGTACTTACTCATTCAAGACATCATCTCGAGTGATTCTCAGAGTTAGAAATCTCTCTTTGTGATCCGAAATCAAAAAGAACATCTGAGAAACATTCAAGAGAAAGGAAATTTAGGAATCCTAAAGGATACTCCCAAATATGAATTCCAAAATAAAATGAGAGACAGTAGCATTCCTCCAGTTCCTGGACTTCCAGGAAATAGGCAATCACTCCCAGTGTCCAGACAAAATGGAATCAGCCCATGCTCCATATCCTGCCAGGGCTCTGAGGTGCTTCGGTGGCCCCAGACTTCTATGCTCCCACTGCCCAGCCTCGTATCCCCAGTTGAGTCTAGCTCTTTACCCAGATACGTAGGATTCAATTATTCATGTTGTGGCTCATTATACCATGTCATCAGCATCCATGGGCGCTGACCTGGGCTGGGTACCACCGCCTCCTTTTCCCCTTGGAAAACACTTTCCACAGCCTGGAAATCCTGACAGGCTACCCATCAAAGACTTCTTTTAAGAAAGGGTATCTCTAATACATTGGGTAAAGCAATTTAAAATTAAAATGCTACATTATGAGAATAGAATTTGAAAAATCCTCATTTCAAAAACTTTCCAGCACTTTACTTTTTACAAAAGCAGCTCTAAAATAATGAGAAATACCTCTAATGTGCCACATACTACTCTAGGGACTTCTCACACATAATATTTAATCCTATAACCCTGAGCCAGGCAACCACTTTCATTTCACAAATAATGAAACTGGAGCAAAGAGAGTTTACATACCTTGACTCAGTTTACCCAGGTGTGTCCACCTGTCTATTATAAACAGTAGGGCAAAGAAGCATTGTGGAATCCAAGGTCTGTAATTCTAATTCCCTAATTTACTGTCAGTCTGTGTGACCTCAAAGAAGTTGCTTAACCTATGCATGCCTCAGTTTCCTCATCTGTCAAAGGGGGTAATAACAGCATCTATCTCTCACTGAGCTATAGTGATAATTATACGAATGAATATAGGTGAAGTGTTTACAACAGTGTCTGGCATATGAGGAAAGCTTAACAAATGTCAGCTACAACTTCTATTATAGCACCACATAGCACACCCTCTTAGATACCCAAGTTAAGACTTCAAATGTAAGACACTTAGATCCGATTATAAATCTTGCTATCTCTGGAGTATACTGTTAGGATGGAGCTCAGTGCTGGACACACCAATACATTTTAAGACTTATTTCATTTTCGAAAACAGAGAAGGACTACAAACAAGAAGACATTATGCACATAAATCACCAGATGGCTGGGACCAAAAGTTGAAAGAGCCTTAAGGAGAGACCTTAACTAGCTAGCAAGTCCGGTAACCCACATTCTACCAAGTACTCAAGCTGCTATCCAAACACAGGATGTAAATTCAAAACAAGTGTTTCATCAAATCAAATCATTAATCATAATCAAATCATTAAAAGCAAAATAAAGCAAAAAAGATGGAAAACTTACACTGAAGGGCTGTATGGATTTCAGGAAAGTTTAGTAGAGTGCAAAGCAAGTCACGGCTTATGGGCCTGACCTGGGCACAAAACGAACACAGGGTGGGAGGGGAGGGCCGGGAAGTCTGACCAAGAAAGGTGCTGTGCACATCAGAGACGGCTGGGCAGTCAGCAGCTTCGGTGATAATCTGCCTGGCTCAGAAGTGCAGGCTGCTGCCCTGTGGCTGGCCTTCTCTAGTCCTGGCCCTACACAAGACGGCAAAGGAACTCAACCAGATCTCTGGGCTTCCTTCCAGTGCCAACAGTCTCTGATTCTACTTATGAAAAAGGAAGGAAGCAAAGCAGGTAACACAAATTACCCATGTTTCTTTTCCTTGGCCTTTAAACTGAGAGCCTCCAACTCTCAAATGGGTTATGTTCCAAATGCCACGTTCCAAAGACCATGATTAAGCCTTCAGGTAAGCCTGTAAGTCTACTCAACCCCTAACCAGTATAAACATGTCTTCTCAAAGCTTTCCAAGGGCTATCCACTAGTTCCAGAACAAAGTACAAGCTCCTTCATTTCATATTCAGGGACCCCCTTAACCTAGGCATATTCTATACATCATCAACATTTTTATAGATTCTGACATCTTGTAAAGTCCCTTCTTATATCTCAATGCCACCAAGGGAACCACCCAGTAAGCAATCAGTCATTACCAACTGAACTTTGGAAAGGCAACATGGCACATGAAGCCACACCTCACACCCGGCCTCTCTTGCTGCAAAGGTCAGCATCCTGTCTTGTCTACCTTCTGCCCCACAACTGCCCCAGTGGTCGTTCCAAGTTCAGTTCCCACACCCACAGACCATACACCCCAGGTTGTAGCCCCAGTGAATCATTTTCTATGCATCATGCCTTTACTGTTCCCAACACCTTTTTCCGGCTATCAACATCTTACTCATCCTTAAATGCTACAACCTCTGGGAAGCCTTTTCGCCCAATCACTTGGGCAAAATTAAAACTGCCTCTCCAAAGTATTCTGAACAGATACCGTTCACTGGATGAATAAGCCCCTGTTTTTATAAACCATATTACACACACTACCAGGTCCCCCAAAACACCTACCACAGTTCTGCTACACAGTAAATATTCAATGTGCAGTTGTCCAGTGAAGTGGCCTAACATTATTTTGGCTGGTTTTTTTTTTAAAGAAAATGAATTCTAAGTTCTAATTCAGGATATTTAGAGCATATCTATGCTCTGTAAGTAACACCAGCTCCACACCCACAAGCTCTAGTCAGGAAAATGAGGGGGAGGAAGTAGCTTTTGTGTGAGAATGGAGAGAACCAAACCCTCCAAATTTTAAGAATTACTAGGGCAACTGTTGAGCATATGGATTCCTAGGTCCCACCTCAGACCTGTTAATGCATCATCTTCAGGTAGAAGGGACTGGGATCTGATTGATCAAGCAAGTTTTAGAAACACTGCCTTTGACTACTGGGTCTTGATCCTGGATGCACATTAGAACCACCAAAGTACACCTTATCTGAAATAGGGCCAGGGTTAGACCATAAATTCATTACAAGGGTGATATAGCTCCCAAGAAGATGAAAATTAATGGCAGGGTATTTAAAAAGTTTTAGCTATCACAAAGGTTTGTGATCCATAATATATCTGTGGTATTAAAATTTCATGACGGAAGATGCAATTAGAAAAAGTATGTCTAGTGGCACGTGGGAAGCTCAGTCAGTTAAGCATCTAACTTCGGCTCAGGTCATTATCTCACAGTTCCTGGGTTCGAGTCCCACGTCAGGCTCTGTCTTCACAGCTCAGTGCCTGCAGCCTGTCTCCCTCTCTCTCTCTCTCTCTGCCCCTCCCCTGCACTCTTAATCTCTCTCTCTCTCTCTCTAAAAAATAAAAGTAAACATTAAAAAGCTTTTACAAAAAAGAAAAAGTATGTCTAAAGAGGCTCCTGTGGGGGGCAAGGAAGGGGCAAGAGGGTGATAAAGAAAATAAGGTTGAGAAACACTGGATTAAAGTGATGAAAAGTATGAATAGCTCTTGAAATGTGCATAAAGCAAGATTTCCCCTTCATTCCATGTATTTGCCCTACAGTTACTTTGAATTAAAAATCTGCTAACGGGGGTGGGGTGGGGGGGAGTCAAACATGACATGGGCTTGAATGTGGGAGCATGAGTACATATGGGCACCTTCAGAACAGTGTACTTTATCAAATACAAGCTTTTAATATATTGCCCACGGCAACTGTTGAGGGTTCTTCATTCTCCTTTTGACATCTGGGGCCAGGGTGTAGTGGGACATCCCTTCTCATTTCAGGCTGCCTTGGAAGGACAGGTGTTCCCATTCCCTAAACCTAAATCAAAATGAGGCTCTAGGCTGGAAGACGGTGTGGCCCATTCAGGTTGAGTCCGAAGGCACACGGACTGGCCAGCTGTGGTGATCAGGAGTCCAAAAGAGAGATGGCTGTGTAACCGAGATGAGCTATGAAGATAACGCCTGAGCAAGCAAACATGTATGCATGCGGGCAGCCTGTCGGTGGGAGGGACAGAATGGTCATCACGGGTGAGCAAGGAGAAGGAAGGGAACTGTGAGCATGCCCTTCCTCTGCTTGAAAAATTCTTCAGGACACTTAGCCAGTAAGTTACTCCAATGAGTAGAAGCCAGCAATAACTAGAGAAGGAAAGTGAAAGAACACAGGCAATAAAAAAGTATACACCATAAAAACACAGAAAGTAGATCAACAGATTATAAAAATAGTAATTTCAGAATAGCTTAAAGACAATCTAGTCTATGGTCTCCCAAATTGGCCCATCTCCTGTCCCCCACTTACCCCAGCAAACCAGTTCTGAGTCTAACACACAAGCATCCAATTCGGGGACCCCACCCACAGAGACTGTGAGCCTGCAGTGGGGCCAAAGCACACTGTTTTAGAAAGTTCCCCAGTGATTCTGATGAGCAGCCAAATCCTAGAAGCATGGTTCCAGAGCTGGTTTTACAAAGAACCCAGTCCCTTCCTTTTCCTAAAGATCTTCCAGCTCCTCACTGACTGCTGCTGTATTTCTGAATGTTGACTCAGTACAATTTCTAATGCTACTGGCTAAAAAGATTATTTTTTTCTGAAGCCACTATCAACGTTGGAGAACATCCCCTACCCTGTTTTCATCCTCCAGGGACAGAAAGCACTCCTATAATGTTTGTAAGACTCACCATTTCCCACTCCAATGACTTGGCTGCCAATTCCTAGTGTTACTTTTCAAAACAGTGGCAGTAGAGAGAGCTCACTAAGCAGCAGAGGCTGACAGGGCACCTGGGTGGCTCACTTGGTTAACTGTCCAACTTCCGCTCAGGTCATGATCTCATGGTTTGTGAGTTCAAGCCCCATGCCGGGCTCTGTATTGATAACTCAGTGCCTGGAGCCTGCTTCAGATTCTGTGTGTGCCTCTCTCTCTCTCTGCCCATCCCCCACTCATACTCTGTCTCTCTCAAAAATAAATAAAAACATTAAAAATAAATTTAAACAGCAGAGGCTGAGACTAACATGGCATCCAGGCTTCTCAGCCTGATAGGACTGGCTGGCTGCCCAAATTAGCAGACTCCTATAGAAGTGCATTTTTTTTTTATGTTTTATTTATTTCTGAGAGAGAGACAGTATGAGCAGGGGAGGGTCAGAGAGAGAGGGAGACACAGAATCTGAAGACAGGCTCCAGGCTCTGAGCTAGCTGTCAGCACACAGCCCGATGTGGGGCTCGAACCCACGAACCATGAGATCATGACCAGAGCCGAAGTCAGAGGCTTAACTGACTGAGCCACCCAGGCACCCCATACAGAAGTGCATTTTTAAGGTAAGGCAGCCAAATTTTAGAATCTACTCACTCGTCAAAGATTTCTTCCTCCGTGTAGACCCATAACACTCCACATCCCAAGTGCATTCCTCCCCGACTACATATTCAAGATTTGGAACCGACTGCCTTTATTAAGTCTTCCTACAAACCACACAGATCAAATGCCTAAGGAAAATTTCATGTACCTTCTCCATGTATGGTTGCCAGGCAAAAATGAGTACTTCCCAGGATACTAGAACACGCTCAGTATAGAGTCACCAGAACAGCAAGGCCTAGTGATAAGATTTGGTCCCAACTCGTGAAGAGCAGAAAGTGGGTCAGGAGAGAAGATTTGCAGGGAATGTCAAATGGCCTATGAATATCTGCAGGCTTGTCACACGGTCAAAGGATTACACTTGCTTGGTATGGTCCAGGAGCAGGAAACTAAAGGAAGTAAAATGTCCCTTTCTATATTGAGCTAAAATGTGACAGGGACCTCTGGGAGCATAGTGACTCCTCTGTTCAAGAACACAAGGCTGGATAACAAGTTTGTGTGGTTTTATGAAGGGAAGAGATGAATCAGATGGGTGGTTGATCTAGAAAGTGCCTTCTTGACCCTACAATTCTACAAGCACAATTTTCCTACACATGCTCCTCCTCCCATTCAAAATTCACCAAGGTTCTCAGATAACAGCTTGTGATATGCACTTTGACCTATAATTAACTCGCACCAAATACTGTATTTGCAAGGAGCGGCAGAGCAATCTACAGGTTATCTGGGGTCAGAAGACAGCAACCCAAATTCAAGTTGTAACATGATGTCACATGCTCTCAACAATTAGAAAAAAAAAAATAGGAAGCACTGACCAAGTCAGGTAGCAAGAAAACAGACCTTTTCTTGCCTACTGAAAGGAAGGAGAAAAGAGTGTGGCAAGTCAGCAGCATCGACTCAGCTTTTTCACAAGGATACACACTGCTGTATGTTAAGCTCTATATGAAGGGGCTCATGTCCTCCCTTGGGAGTTAAAAAGAGCTTTTATAATGGATTCTTGTCAATATTTTACATGCTAATAGAAGCTTCTTGCTCTATTTTCAAATTAAAAAAAAATAATAAGCCTCTGAGATGAGAACAACATTGTGATTTGGAAAGACATGTCTAAGAAACATGCTGTGATGCCTCCAATGGAGAACAAGTGACCACAACTCTAACTCTCATCACAGTGAGGATCAGGGAAAATGGAAAATTCTTGAAACCTTAAAGTCTGTACTTGGGGGATGCATCCAAGCATCCAATCTATTTCTGCATATTTGTGACGACTGAGCTGGAAGAGGCAGAGGATGCATCACACAACAGGGTTTGCTCAAACACCCCTTCTAGCACATGAAGAGACCCACTCATACCCTAATTGGTCTCAGCCTTCCCTACTGATGGGAATGAGTTCACATCTCCCTAGGATACACATGAGGGTTAAATATCTGCAAGAACAATATGTCAGAGAATGAATTCTCCATGAAGCCACTCTTCCCTTGCATTATGAAGAAGTGAAGGCCCCAGAATGGAAAAAAATGGAGTGAGAGACAATTCGGTTACAGTCAATGAGATTTCAGTACTTTGCCAGGAACAGGGAGGAGCCATTTGTCTGATTAATTCTAAATAAACCACAGTCAGAATGTGAGGCAACTGTCCTGTTGTCCATGTGTCTGTCTAGAAGGACCTAGCTACTGCCCAGCAACCATACAAGCACTGGAAACCTGTCCTCCCTGGAAACCTTTAGGAAGACATGCTTTCACTGCTCAAAGTCACTTATGGGGATAATGGAAATGCCAACAACATTCCAGGCTACAGCAAGACTGATGGAATAAACCTCATTTTATTGTGCCCTGACCTCTTCTTTTCCAAGGGTAGACTTGAATAAGTGAGATTTCTCTGCCTTTTTGTGGGCCTTTATTTGAGTGCTGCTCATCTGTTTGAACACTCCAAAGGCAAGTTTTAACCACATTCTTTGGTCTCTCTCTGGCATGTGAGCCTTCACTATTGCTGTATCCTCCCCAAGTCCTCTGCAATTTTCCTCCCTCGATTGCTATGTTCTTCTTGTCAAGGATCTGTACTCCTTACTGGCCACCTGACACTATAACAGTGTGGATGAGGTATTCTTACAGGACCTAGAAATATTCATTCCGGGTAAGAACAAAGAGAAGATGGTATTTCAATTCACGACAAGTGCAGTAATTATATTTCCCTTAACAGGTTTACTTCAAAACAATCACAGACAAAAGCCTAAACACTTCTGAATGGCTCCATGCAAGAAGGAAAAAACAAAGGAACAATCTCATACCATATAAATCTTTTTTAATTTTCAGAAAAGCCTACCATTAGAAAGCAAAGCATTAACCTTGACATCTTTCCAAAGTCAATCTTGCAATGCAGCATTAATAACATGGGCCAGAGTAGTTAACCGAACTCCTTTCTGGCCATCTTTAATAGTGCAGGAATCTGCACAGAATCAGAGAAGGGCTACCAAAGGCAAAATAAACTAAGAAGGAGTAGAGAGAATGTATTGGGAAAGAAAAGGCAAATGATTACTTCTCAGATAGTCACCAAGATGGTCCAATATTCTCAGAGTAAATAAGGATACAAAATGGAAACGCACCACGATCATAAATCACGTTCACCTCAAAGTGTAGCAGGGACTCTTCATGATGGGCCATGACAGAGTCTCTGAGCTGGGTGACTCAGCCTTAAGGCACAAGAAGCACAGTGTTGAACATCCAGGATACTTTGAGAGGCCCTTAAAAATGTCTTAATTTCTTTTAAGGTCAAAAGAAAAAGATGAATAGAGTAACAGTTAATCCAGTTTGAATTTTGTCTACCACAGTCATTATGGAGGAAGGGACCCCACGGAGGCAAAGTACATATACTAGGGCCCAGGAGAGTTGTGCTCAGCCCTGTCTGTAGAGAAAAAGCAGATGCCAGCAAGTTTCTCAGGGTCTAAGGCAGATGCACAAGAATCTGCAGGATATTTAAATGATGCACAGCATTAACAAAATGATTTTCCATGGTGAAAGCTAGACAGTGAACTCTTAATATTACAATATGTACAAAGTAAAGGGGAAAAAAAGATTTTTGCTTCAACTGTTCAAAGAAAGCTTGGTGCAAGTGACAGATTCTTAAGTGGTCTATGGATGACCGAAAATAAGCTGTGACACCAAGAGAAAGACCAGGTAAGTCAACAGATCCGTAAGGAGATCCATCTCTGTAATAATAGTGCTGACTTTCTAGTGTGTTACCTTGTTCTTTTCTCCCCTGGTCATATCTACTTCACTTTAAAATTGTTTTTTTTATCAAAGTATGATTTTATTATGTGTACACTTCAGTGTCTTCTCCCCACCCTTTTTGTTGTATAATATTACATCATGAATAATTTCCTGTGTCGTTAAGTGGAGCACCTGGAATTCACCAAGGTATGTGCTAACACCTCTTATGCCATCCTGAACAAAAGAGAGAGTCATGGGCAGGAGGATAAAATGGGAAGACTCATAACTGGTTGAACAAAGTCAACTCAAAGCATGCTGGCCAGTGGGCTCATTATCTACCTGTTTGAACAACTATGGGGGTATGATCCAAGGCTTCACACTGTTCGGGGTTTTAATTAATGAATTTAAGACCCTGATATTCATCAGCAGGGTGTCTACTATGTGCAAAACCCCATCCTACAAGCTTTACACGCATGGACGCTCCTTACCCTCATAATAAGTTTGTGAGACAAAGATTTTCCCATTTTATACCAAGAAGAGAGTATGGTGATGGAAGTTCGAGGAGGCTGAGTGATTTGCTAAAGGTCAAAACTCGCCAGCAGAGGAAGTCTCAAGTCCATCTCCAGCTCCTACCTTCTTTCCTTTTGATGACACTTATATTCCATTTTCAGGGTTCCTGAAACTAGCCAGGACTAGTTTCAGGTGGAAAAGGATCTCTTTAAAGGCAGTTATCATAGAGCTAAGGTGCTAAGCCAACATTAAAGTTAGCCCTGAGAAATGTCACAATGGGGTCCAAGAAAACTAAAATTCTATGCAGAATAATGGAGACTGGACCCAAATGCAGAATGCATGAACTAAATTTGGGGATGGGCTCAGGGTGAGCCTAAGAGTTATATACCCATAGGTATACAAACTAACTAAACTATAAGCTCACTGTGAATCCAACAGTTACATATGCATCAATATGCTTTAGGACTGCAGTCATAAAAAGTTTTATGCCCAGGGGAGCCTGGGGGGCTCAGTCAGTTGAGGGTCCAACTCTTGATTTTGGCTCAGGTCATGATCTCACAGTTTGTGAGTTCCAGCTCCACATCAAAGCTGTCAGCACAGAGCCTACTTGGGATTCTCTGTCTCCCTTTCTCTCTGCCCCTTCCCTGCTCGCTCTTGCTCGCTCACTCTCTCTCTCTCACAAAAATGAATTTTTTTTTTTTAAAAAAAGTATTATGCCCAGAATGAGGAAAGTGACAGTTTTTTGCCCTGGCTGGTATATCTCATTTGGGATACCACATTTTAAAAATTTTTGGTGAAAAATAACATCTCCATAAAAAGCATAACCAGGCAAAACAAATGAACTGGAAATTTTTAATTGAATACGAGACTATACAGAAGGTGGGGGGAGGGGGTGGTAGGGTAGATTCAAGGTCAGAGAAGATGGTGGCTTACATTCCTTCAAGCACACAGAGCCCCCACTGCCCTCACCCTTCCATCAGACTTTGTATTTCTTTGGTTCCCACGGTGGAGGTTTTGGACTCCTTTACAGATATAGGAGCAGATAAGGGACCGTCTCAATCCACGAACAAACTTAGGATTCTGTCAACAACCGTTTAGACTTCTTCCCCAGAGCTTACTATATGTCCATTCAAGTAAATATTTAGGCACCTCCATAAAGAGGGGGCAGGGATGGAGTTTCTTCAAGTACTTTTCAAGGCCCCGCTGAATGACATCCACCTCCCACTCCTTCCTGCCAGAGGCATAAACCCCAACCCCAGCCAGGGTAAGAAGATAAATGTGACTGGCAACAAGGGGATGTGTTGAGACATAAACCCGGAAAAGATATCTGAACATCATTTCTCCAAACTGCCTTTCCTTTAGGAATCCTCAGTTCTCTCCCACTTAACTCCGGTTTCTGCCCAGACAGCCTGTTTAACAGTCTCACTCTTCCATAGCTTCTCGGCAATTCTTTTTTCTGATCTTGCAGGGCTTTCAGGCCACCTCCGGTCCTTCCCCACGTGGCTCCATGCAGCCACTTCTCCAGCCTCTCCACAGCACAGGTATCGAATCCCCCACGTTGCTACTGCTGCTGGGTCAGTACCCACCTCCTCCCACCTGCCCCCAACTCAGGGCATCAAACCCCAGACATGTGTGTGTGCTGCACCAAAGCATTTCCCTGTCCTATGTGAGTTCCTGGGCTCTGCCCTGGATGACTCAGACCTCGAAAGATAAAAACATTTATGAAATGACAAGGAGATTAAGTGAGGATTTAAGTGCGCACTGCCATTTCCTAGAAGTGAAAGGAAGTAGACTTGACAAATCACTTCTATGACCGTGACGCCTATCCTACCAGGAAAGATTCGAGAGTATATTCAAAAGAAGAAGCAACAATTTAGAACATGTTTTTGACTTACTTCATGCCTTCTCTATCTTTCTCCATGCTCATCACATCACTCAAAAACATATATATACACACATGGTCACACAGTTTATCGCTGTTCTGTACAAAGGAGATACTATACCATCTAATCTGTATCCTTCTTTTCTCACAAGACGATGTATCAAGAAAGCCCCTCCATGACAACGAATTAATCAACCTCCACCTCATCTTGCAAGGACGGTACCACAGTCATGGTATATGCATGCATCATAATTTAGTCAACCATTTTCCTGGACAGGCATTCCTTTTTTATTCCCCCTGCTCATTTTCCTTTCTTTTTTAAATTTGTTTTCTTTCACCACCACAAGAATGCATTAATAAAAATCCTTCCATATATAACTTGACACACTGGTATTTCTATTTTTAAAACAGAATGCTAGAACTGCAATTGCTGGGCTAGCTTCTCAATTTTAATAGGCATCCAAAAGGGCCATTTGACTCCCATATCCACCACTGCCCTACATCCCAGAGGCAGGTTTGTAAAAAAGAATTTGTATTAATGCTTATACATCCACAGACTATCTCTGGAAAGATACAAAGTAACAGAAAAGCAGCTTTCTGGTCCCAAGAGAGAAGTGCTAACCTGGGAACCAGGCAAAGGACACTCACTTTTCAGTACCCACATTTTTTGTACTGTCTTTATGGTTTACCACATCTGTATATTACAGATTCAAAATATAAAGTGCTCTTTCAAACAATAGTAGACATTTCAGAGTAAGTACTGACCTTACAGTATGTGCTATATATGCAACTAAATGTTGTGAGATTAAAATGCATAGAATTTGGTTTAAACGATCATTTTTGAATACCTATGTTGCTCTAGATTTTAAGAATACAAAAATCGAGGCAGCCCCTTCTCTCGAGGAACTCAAAGTCCAGTAAAGAAAAAGATCGTGTGCCAGACACCCACAATGCCAGATAGCAGCCAAGTTGTCAGGCTCAAAGATGCCCCACTGGAGCCCAGAACTGGCATGTAGGTGAGCCATTAAGACAGTCCCAGCCTCTGGTTTACAGGTGACTTTCTCCTTCTGCCTCTTTAAACACTTCTGTATTTGGTGAGGTTTCAAAAGGGGCATCAATATCACTTTCACAGTCAGGGTCAAAAAAAAAAAAAAAAACAGTACTCCCTCAAAACATCAATTGCCAGTATCAAAAATATCAACACAAATGAATTTCTTTAGCTTAAGAGTTGAGGCACCAATTAAAACTCTGGCTATCTTTTTTTTTTTTTTTTTTGTCTTAACTCTATTCATATGAAACTAATGTGCTATAATGTTTTTAAAGGGGAAGACAGCTGGATATTTAGATGGTGTTCAGGCTACTTCAGATTGTCTGGTATGTAAGAAAGCATTCACAGAAAGTAGTGGAGGAATCAGAAGGAACCAGAAAGAAGGGGTTCCATTGTGTCCCTTATCCTTCCCTCTAAATCCTCATGAGGTTACCTGCAAAGAAATATTTAGTGTACAAAGTATCCTAGAAAATATTTAAATTCTTGGAAATTTTGAAAATCTTATCCTTGGGAATGAGGAACTTTAATATGTTATTTATATTCTACTGTAATGAAGCCATATTCAAAAGCAATACCTACAAGTTTAACATTATTTTGATTTTGGTAACTCAAAATGAACACATAAAGGCGTTTCACTGATTTCTATTGTCACGAGGCACTGTGAATTTCCATCTCAGTGATTTCTCTTTCCCCACATGTTTCTTTTTATAAGATACAAGGGCCTGTAGGGAGAGATATCATGGGGAACAATTCCTAAAATACATCTATATATTCTGTCAGGTAACAAACAAAGAAGCATTACTGTATAATAAGAATATAGACCTGACATCTATTTTGTAGTCCAAAACTAAATTATCCGGAATATAATTACCAAGCCAGGAATGAGGAAGCATACCAAACAAGAAAAAAAAGTGTGCCCTTTGGTACCATGCTCACCATAATTTGTATGCTAAAAATATCTAATAGCCCAGTGTCAAAGGCATTAAAGATTAAAGCCTCTTTCACTTTAAAACTGCTTCGAAACTGGAATTACATTAGACACACCTTCATGTGTTTGCCAAAAGAGTTCACGTTATAAAAGCAGAACTTTCAATTAAAATTTTAAATGATTAGCAAGAGAAGAATGCAGAGTTGTTCCACTTCAAAAGTTACAAAGGGGAGATGAAAATGAAAAGCAGCAACATGCTTGGGTACTCGTTAAACCTGCTTATATCCTGGATACAGGAAGTGTTTTGTTTTGATAGCACTGTGGGCCAAAACCAAGGCATTATTGTTCAGTGCTAGCATTAAAAACAAATAAAAATAAAACATTTTGTAAAAACCGGCCTGCCTGTCTTCCAGGAAGATCAAGATCATATTGGCCAAGACAAAACGTTTCATGGGGACCACTGCCTGTGCACAGTGAACCCGTCTTCATGTGCCTGTGGACACAGGGGAAAGAGAATTCAACCTAAGTTTGTCCACTGAAAACTGACGCCTTCATTTCCCTACAGGTGCTACAAGCAGAGGCCAACTTTATATTCTGGAGAGTTCCTGGCCTTGTCAGACCAGGTCCACAGGCAGCTGTCACTACATTTCAGTGACCTAAGGGGAGAGGATGAGACCTGAGCTGGCCTCAGATACAGCTCCTGAAGACACCCTCTCAACTGTGTGTATTCGGGCCANCACATGCAAGTGTGTAAGAGGAAGAAGCCCTAAGGTAGAATATAAGAGACAACAAGGGAAAGGCAAATCTCAGCTTATGAACTTGGAACTACATGCTGCACGATAAACAAACAGCACTAAGTAGAACAAAGTGGCACCCATCACCCATGTGTGCCCACATAGTCCTGGACTCTAGAACACAGGAAAAAGTATAAAATGTGATCCTTATCCTCAGGGCTTAGTTATACACTCCCTCTGACAAATATGCCAAATACAGAGTAGGGATGGGGATCCTTTATTTCCAACAATAGGTAACGTAACATGATATGTGCCAAACAGAGCTGGGTGCCTTATGCAGATAGCAACTGCCCTTCTCACAATCCCCTCCCTTGATGGTATCACCATTCTTATTCTTAAAGGATGAGAAAATGAGGCTCAGAGATATTCAGTAATTTTGCAGTCTTTCCAAGATCATGTAAGTAGTAAGGGGTGGAGGTAAGATATAAACCTAAGTCTGTTCAATCTCAAAACCCATGACACTAATGTTTCTCATATTGTGGACACAGGATCACCAACTTCATTCACCTGGCCACACACTAAAACTACAGATTCTTGGGGTACCACACTCAAGTAATGTTTCTGAATCTCTGCAGATGGAGTTTCAGAATTCATGTTTTCAAAGAACTCACCAGCAGCTTCTGATAAACAAGTCCAAATAAGCCACTTATGATGCCCCATATGGGGCAGTAAGCAGCAGCCAGTAAGAAGCAGCCTGGCCCTTTAACAGATAGACAAGAAGTTTAGCAATGAGCTGTGTGTGTGTGTGTGTGTGTGCGCGTGCATATGCATACACGTACGTTCACACACTGGCTGTTTGACAATCATGCTGATATTTAGCCACATGCACATCATTCTTTAAAATCATCACTTATGGGGCACCTGGGTGGCTTAGTCGGTTAAGCGTCCAACTTTCGCTTAGGTCATGATCTCGCGGTTCGTGGGTTCGAGCCCCGCATCGGGCTCTGTGCTGACTGCCAGCTCAGAGCCTGGAGCCTGTTTCAGTCTGTGACTCCCTCTCTCTCTGACCCTCCCCTGTTCATGCTTTCTCTCTCTCTCTCCTAGAAATAAATAAAACATTAAAAAAAATTAAAAAATAAAATAAAAAATAAAATAAAATCATCACTTAGGCTGGCTCTGTCAATAAGGCATGCAACTCTTAATCCTGAAGTTGTAATTTGAGCCTCATGTTGAATGTCAAGATTACTTAAAAATAAAATCTTTAAAAGAACAACAACAAAAAAAATCCAAAAAACATCACTTAGGGAAGCCATCCTCTAGTGGTTCCTAGAGTTTCCAGAGCTCAGAGGCCCACAGTGACAATAATGTAGATCTCAAAGGCTATTTCAGTATTTCAAAGGCCAACCGAAATTGTACATTCATCACCAAAAGACTAAGGCCTAGCTAATACGTCTTTAGAAATAGGAAAATTTAACTGTTAAGCCACTTAACAAGCACAGTGTATCTGGAAGCAAAATCTTTAAAGCCAGGCTAAAAATGTAGGGGATGAATAGCACAAGCTGCAAGCAGGCAGCATTGTGCAAACATCTGTGTACATCCCTGTTTGGGGCTACCCCAGGGACTCACGGCTGAGCCGTACAACACACATTGGCAGGACTGTACCGTCACACCTCTTGTTCACACAGAGCTATGATATTTCCCAGACTAGCCCATAACCGTATTCTTATTTAAGAACCTAGTTCTTAGGAGGGTGGACCAGTCAGTTGAGCATCTGACTCTCGACTTTGGCTCAGGTCATGATCTTCTGGTTCGTGAGATCGAGCCCTACACCAAGCTCCGTGCTGAGCATGGAGCCTGCTTGGGATTCTCTCTCTCTCTCTCTCTCTCTCTCTCTCTCTCTCTCTCCCTCCCTCCGCTCCCTCCGCTCCCTCTCTCCCTCTCTCCCTCTGACCCTCTCCTCCACTCACCAGCTCACATTTAAAAAAATAAAAATAAATAAGAACCTAGTTCTTAGCCTGTCCCAAACATCAAATGTGCCTTCAAAAGGAAAAAGATTTGCAAACACAGGTGATGGTCCAAGCTATGTATAGGTGGCCTGAGGACAAACAATGTTTTGAAATTTGAGGAAAACCCACAAAGTGATTAATTTGAAGGGCAAAACATCCATTTGGATGTGAAATACCTAAATCTCATTACCTATAATCACAACTCATGTAATTTACTCACGTTTTAAAAACTAAGAAAATAAATATAAAATTTTACTGAATCAACACACACACACAAAAACAAAAAACTACACATTACTTTAACCAGCTAACTCAAGTTGAACTCTCGAAGAAAATGAATTGTAGGTAGAAAGGTAAATACAGAAAGATGAGGGAAAAAAGGTGGGGGGCAAGGAAAGAAAATGCCATAAACAAGCAAAAGAAGAAGTATGACTCAAGAAAGAGACTAAGAGGAAAAATAAGAAGAGTCAAAGATGGACTCTCTAGAATAGTGAAAAGTTATAAGGATGCAGGAGCTTCAGAAGCAGCTAGCAATTTTTTATCACAATCTGCAGTTCACTTGAGCCACAGGCTTCAGATTACTATCAACCTCCTATTAGCTCCCGCTGAAAAACTAATTAGCTAGTTAGCTCTTTATCTTTAAAACCTCCATCCTACAAACCAAACAAAATGACCAGGAAGGTAAGGTGTTACCAAGACTCCAGGATCTAATTCACAAACACCTCCCACCCACCTCCTTCCTGCCAAAGTCCTAAGAATGTCAAGGTGTTCGTAGAGCAGAGGACACAAACAGGCAGCCCACACAGGTAAGTCCATTCTATACCTGATCAACAGCGCATTTTTGAAACTGTTCAGTAAGATGTCAACACTCAAAAACTGGGAGACTTGACAAAAAATTCTGATTTTCAGGAAAAAAGAAAAAAGCAAGCAAGCACTGTGAGTGAAGCGTTACTGCCAGCCCCACATCCTAATGTGACAGGGGTGGGCTGCAGTGGTGAGGGCTGTTCCCTTCAGATGGGGCACATGCTGTCTTCTGCCACAGGTCTGTCTTCAGCCTACACTGCCCACATGCCCCTGCCACAGGCATCTGGGCTAATGGCTCCCAATGGACGTGACCCTTCTGACAACAAGCCCAGGGGCTCCCGCTGCCCCCCACACCCACGGCACATCACCGTCCTCTCCCCGGTCCTGCCCTGGAATACTGACCTCACCCAGAGCTGCTTCATTTCCCCAGACCTGCTTCATTTCACCTATCTTCAACTCCAGTATTCCAGATCTGGCTATGACCTCTCCCGTGGCTTCATTCCTACTATTTTCTCTCTGACCATCCGGCCCTTGTTAAAAAATTCCCTTCTTTCTCTGCCTACACAGTGTTGCAAATACCTTTTCCGCCAGAAACCTCAGCGGCCCCATTCCCTCTTCTGTAGGTACAACAGGCACGTTCAATCTACCTTTCCCTATGCCGGGCTGGTATAGTTGAGCTCTCTGGAGGACAAAAGAACACAAACCACAAAGGCTGCTGGCACCCCCAGAAATTCACAACAATCCCAGGAATGCCCACCAGCCCCCTCTCCAGCTTCACCACCCAGAGATACCCCCTGCTCAGCCCCTACCTCTCTCACCTAGTGCCTGCCCCATCTTGTCCTTCCCTGAGGAAACTAAAGCCTCCAGGCTTGATCTTCCATTTACCCACACGCACCCTTTCTCTCATTCATCAAATTCTATATGGAAAAATCCCAGTCACCCACGCTGAAAATTCAGCTGGTACCCTCGGCCCCTGCAGCCACCACTCTCCTTTTCCAGTTCGGTGAGTCACCACATCCTGGTCCTGTTTGCCTCCGAAATATTCTCCCTGCCTCCGGCCTTGTTCCCCCTCAAGCCATCCACACGCTGCTACCAGGCTGAGCTCTCTACAGCCATGTCTGACCAGACACTCCTGGGCTTAAACTCTGGTGATGACAAAATAAAGGCCAAGCTCCCGAACCTGGCATTTGCAGCCACCTGGGATGGGGCTCCTGCCTGTCCCTTGACACCCATACCCCCACACCTCCAACAATACCTGGCTTTGTCGTGCCCCCTGCCCTCCACCACCAGAAAACCTTTGCCACTAGTTCCACAACCCAAGCTTCATCATAATTGGCTTGGTTGACTGATGCCATCACTAAATTCTGACACCTAAAGTCAGGGAAGGGCTGGCATTCACTTCTGCATCTCTGGTGCCTAACGAGGCAGTGGCCTTCAATACGCGTTGGCTGCATGAAGATCTCAAGGACGCTACCTGACTGGATCTGCCAAAGTAGCACATCGCACAAAAAATCAGCCTTTGGAGTCTGGCAGACCTGGACTTAACCCCAGCCACGTTGTTTCCCACGTGAGTGACGTTAGGAGTGGGCCTGGCCTCAGTTTTCTCACCTGTAAAAAAGGACTTTTGAAAACTCTCCCTCACGAGGCTGACACGAAGTGCCCGGTCACACATCTGGAAATACTGCGGGCAGTCAGCAAGGAGCTGCTATTTGCACTTTCAAAACTGTAACTGAGGTTTCATTCCATTCTCCAGAGTGTGTAGTGTGTGGGCAGCCCCCGCCCACAGCTTCAGAAACACGTCCTGCCTTTTGGCCATTTTGCTCCTCATTGACACCTCCGCTCGGAGGCAAGGGGGAGAGGACAGTCCTTCCGTCAACACAACTAATGATGTGTTATCTTTCTGTGCTACTGTTGACCCTCTGCCAACAGGACGTGCTGACTCAGCCCACACCACCGCCTCCTCTCAGGTGCCTCGCTGGGCCAGCGCTGCAGTCTGCTGCCGCACAGAGGTCCCCGGGGGACGCCGGGCTCCACGAATGAGGTGAGGCTGTGCTGCTGGTATCAGGAGCCCTCGGAATAACTCACTACACTAAGGCACTGGAAGGGAGAGGCTGGATACATGACAAATGTCTGAGGATTTAGGTAACTAAACTACACCTTAAAAACAGTTCTTTTTCAATGCAACAGACCTTTTTTGAGCATTTCTTTTAAATAAGGCACTAAATTCTCAAATGTCTGAGACAGAGGTGCATAAAATAAGTCCCTGATGACAAAGTGAGGGAAACAAACAGACGCACGACTAACCCGCATCCTGACAAATGGCATGAGAGAAGTGAGCTGTGAATGGGTCAGGGGAGCACAGACATGGACGTGACTGTAGAACTGGGAGGCCTTCATGGAAGCGGCAGCATCCGCGCTGAAGAAGACTATTTCAAGCCGAACACCAACAAAGGCAAGGAGACCTGGAAAGGTGAGACCACTCTGTCACAGAAACTTAACACTTAAAAAGTGCATTAGAAAGTACAAGAGGGGACCTGGGGGGCTCAGTCAGTTGAGTGTCAGACTCTTGATCTCGGCTCAGGCCATGATCTCATAGTTCACGGGATCGAGCCTCACATGGGGCTCTGTACTGAAAGCACAGAGCCTTCTTAGGATTCTCTCTCTCTCTCTCTCTCTCTCTCTCTCTGCCCCTCCCCTGCTCGCTTTCTCTCTCAAAATAAATAAATAAACTTTTAAAAAAAAAGTACTAGGAAGTACTTAGAACATATATTAGAATTTAACAATTTAGAAAACAAGCATATTTGGTACTTTCATCCTTACAATATTTATGCTTTCCTCTCACAAAATTTCTCTCACACTTAGACTAAAATCTAGGGACAATGTCTGCACGTACAAGCTTTTTATTTTCTTTTAAGAATATTTTGCAACAGAAGTCACTCCTACTAGACTTTTCCTGAGCAGATGGTCCCTGTGTTTTTGGCAGAGGACATGGGGTTAAACCAGAGAGAGACATAACAGCTACTTGCTGACGGGAAACAAGGGCGTCTGCAAGAGCCAGCCGGGCTCACACCGTCTGTCCTCCCTGCCCTCCCCCTTGCAGGCACCAAACCCCACACCCATCCCCAAGCCCCTCATTCCTATCCCTTACCTACCTGCTTCCCACTTCGAAAGAAGAAACAACAACAACAACAGACTAGGGTTGGGCCTGTGGCTCCGTGCACGCCTCTCCTTGAGATGCCACCCCACTGAGGGGCTGCAGTGGGAGACAGGGCCCAGCATGCCACCCAGGAGCCATACCAGTGCCCGGCGCTGCCAACCTGCTAAGCCCACCCCAGAACCACCATCCTTCAGGCTTCCTCATACGTGAGATGGTGAGACACTGATTTAAGGCATTTTCAGTTGCAAAGTTTGTTGCGTGCAGGCAAGAGTATTCCAGATACACCCCTGTGTCTCCAGGGCTGACCCCTCTAGAAGGAGAAATCGCCAGGGATCTGAAACCACAGAAGTTCCCTGACACTGCTCTGGAGCTGGGTTTACTTTGGGCCTAAACCTGAAACATGAATTAAAACATTTAGAATATATAAATTTTTAAAATTATATAAACTACACCTCATGAGCAATAACCATCTACTATATTTACCTGACACAAAATGTCTGTATCCAGGTTTCCTTTTTTAACAGGAAGTTACTAAGAAGAGGTGGGGATGGGTAAGGCGGAGGAGTAGGCATGGGATTAGCTTCTCTCTTCTCCTGGCCTCACTCTACTCAGCGAATCACTACTTACCGGAGTTGCAGGGCATCAACACCTTCCCCCATCCCCTCTTCTTGCCATGTGAGAATGAGGTTACAGAGAATGGAGATGGGTAACTAACTGTGGCACACTATTTGTTGCAGTACTGGAATATGTATAGTTCCAATAAGTACATTAGAACCTCTTTTTAATGTTTATTTATGGGGGGGGGGGACGTGAGCAGGGGAAGGACAGAGAGAGAGGGAGAGAGAGAATCCCAAGCAGGCTCCACGCTGTCAGCACAGAGACTGACTCAGGGCTTGAACCCAGGAACTGTGAGCTCACGAGCTGAGCCATAATCAAGAGTCAGACGCTTAACTGACTAAGCCACCTGGGGCACCTCTAGAGCATCTTGATGATACATTCTAACCTTTACAGTCAAGACCAAAAACTGCCTTATAACCTAACCACTTGATATCATGCTTTGAAAACAGAGACAAATGGCATAACAGGTGAATAATAATGAGAATTATAATGAGGGCACTGCTATGATAAAACTAGTGCTCATTATATTCAGTGACACCTATCGTTTTTCCAAACGGAAGTGCTTTTACTTCAAGAGTTTGTAAGGATACAGCTACAAGTTGCTTTCTGAAGGGAAGAAATCCAAAGAATGGGTTCCACTAATCCTTTAAAGATTATGTTTGAATGAGCAGATTACTATTTGGTGACCTAATTCTTAAAGTGATATTCCAGCTCGGTGCTCTTTTCCTTTTTTTTTTTTTTTTTTTATTTTTTTTTTTTTTTTTTTGAGAGAGAGAGTCAGAGTGCAAGTGAGGTAGGGACAGAGAGAGAGGGAGACACAGAATCCGAAGCAAGCTCCAGGCTCTGAGCTGTCAGCACACAGCCCAATGTGGGGTTTGAACTCATGAACTGAGATCATGACCTGGGCCGAAGTTTGCCACTTAACCAACTGAACCACCCAGGTGCCCCTAAAAACTTCTAAAAGTTTTTTGGAATTAAGTGTTATAAATATCTTATGGCTATAGAATAATATNGGTCTCTTTTCTTTTTTTTTTTTTTTTTTTTAATGTTTTTATTTTCTTTTTGAGAGAGAAAGCAAGTGAAAGCAAGCATGAGTGGGCAAGGGGGTGTGTGTGCAGAGAGAGAGGGAGACACAGAATCTGAAGCAGGCTCCAGGCTCTGAGCTGTCAGAACAGAGCCTGATGCGGGACTCAAACTTACAAAATGTGAGATTTTGACCTGAGCCAAAGTCGGACCCTTAACAGACTGAGTCACCCAGGCACCGCATCAGTGCTCTTCTTCTTAACAAGCAAAAGTAACCCAGGTGACATGGGTGTCTCTCTCTGGTTCCTTTCATAGAACAGACACAACTCCTGGCCCATCAGGTAGCTTTTAGTGTAGACAACGTAGTCACCCCATATTTAGACTTAAGGAAGGAAGACACAGTGGTTAGAAATAAGGGCTCTCGAACCAGACTGCATCAGCTAGACCCCTAGCTCTTCTGCTTCCTAGCTGTGTGACCTTAGCAAGCTAATTCATCTGTGTACCAGTGTCCTCAACAGTAAAATAAAGCTATTTATGTAAAATGAAGTCATGATTGTAGTAAGGATTAAATGAGTTACTCACGGGAAGTATTTAGAACAATTCAAAGCACACTGCTCAAAAACCATGTGCTGTCTTTCTTATAATTCTCATTACCCAGACTTCCTCTCATAAGTAGTAGGCTCATAAAAACTTCTGACATGTCCCAAGTACTTCCTATCCTGCTATATTCCCTTTCCCAGTCCTCCCTAACACAGTAAATGGCTCTGTCATTCCTCAATTGACAAAACCAAAACCCTGCATCCATTACATCAGCAGGTCTTCTTGACTTTACCCCCAAAATATAGCTCATTACTCTGCTACCACCCTAGTCCAAATCACTGTCAGCTCTTCTCTAGAACTTTTCAATAAAAGGCTTCCTGTCCAGGTCTCCCTGCTTCTCTGAATTCCCTGCTGTCTCTAACCAGCTGGCAGAGGGAACTTTCTAAGGCCTAAGTCAGCTATCCTGTGAGTTTATGATCTGCCATACTTCAACTGACCAAAAAAAATAATAATAATCCAACCTCTTCACCAGGGTCTCCATGCCCTTACATACATGAAACCCACCAACATCTTCACCTTAATGATCTATTCTCTTCCCAGTCATACTGTGTACCAGCTTCACTGATCTTCTTTCTGCCTACAAAATCGCCAAACTCATCGCCAAGTCTTTGCAAGGACCTGTGGCATATTCACACAGCTGCCTCCCCACATCAATGCAAATGTTGCCTCCTTGGAGAGGCCTTCTCCCTCCTACCGCTCCCTACTGCATTTCTCTGTTTTCTTTTGTTTTTAAAATTGTTCTTATATGATTTATTGTCAAGTTAGCTAACATACAGTGTGGTCTTGGCTTCGGGTGTAGATTCCTGTGATTCACCACTTACATACAACACCCACTGCTCATACCAACAAGTGCCTTCCTCAATGCCCATCACCCATTTTTCTCATAACCCCCATCCCCCCACCCCACCAGCAACTCTCAGTTTGTGCTCTATATTTAAGAGTCTCTTGTGTTTGCCTCCCTCTCTCTGTTTTTAACTATTTTTTCCCCTTCTCTTCCTTCATGGTCTTCTGTTAGGTTTCTCAAGTTCCACATATGAGTAAAAACATATGATATCTGTCTCTGACTGGCTTATTTCACTTAGCATAATACCCTCCAGTTGCATCCACATTGTTGCAAATGACTAAATTTCATTCTTTTTCATTGCCAAGTAGTATTCCTATGTGTGTGTGTGTGTGTGTGTGTGTGTGTGTGTACACACACCACATCTTCTTAATTCATTCCTCAGTTCATGGACATCTGGGCTCTTTCCACAATTTGGCTATTGTTGATAGCGATGCTATAAACACTGGGATGCATGGGCCCCTTGGAATCAGCACTACTGTGTCCTTTGGATAAATTCCTAGTAGTGCTATTGCTGGGTCACAGAATGGTTCTATGTTTAGTTTTTTGAGAAACCTCCACACTGTTTTCCAGAGTGGCTACACCAGTTTGCATTCCCACCAGCAGTGCAGGAGGATTCCTCTTTCTTCACATAATCGCCAACATCTCTGTTTCCTGACTTGTTAACTTTAGCCACTCTGACCAATGTGAGGTAGTAGTATCTCAGTTTGGTTTTAATTTGTATTTCCCTTATGATGAGTGATGTTGAGAATCTTTTTATGAGTCTGTTGGCCATCTGGATGTCTTCTTTGGAAAAGTGTCTATTCATGTGTTCTGTTCATTTTTTCAATGGATTATATGTTTTCCGGGTGTTGTGTTTGGTAAATTCTTTATTATTCTTTGATACTAACCCTTTATCTGTTATGTCATTTGCAAATATCTTCTCCCATTCTGTCAGTGGCCTTTTAGTTTTGCTGATTATTTCCTTCGCTGTACAGAAGCTTTTTATCTTGATGAGGTCCCAACAGTTTGCTTTTATTTCCCTTGCCTTCAGAGACATACATATCAAGTAAGACGTTGCTGTAGCCAAGTTCAAAGAGGTTGCTGCCTGTTTTCTCCTCTAGGGTTTTGATAGGTTCCTGTCTCACATTCAGGTCTTCCATCCATTTTGAGTTTATGTTTGTGTATGGTGTAAGAAAATGGTCTAGTTTCATTCTTCTACATGTTAATGTCCAGTTCTCCCAGCACCATTTGCTAAAGCAACTGTCTTTTTTCCACTGGATATTCTTTCCTGCTTTATCAAAGAGGAGTTGGCCATACATTTATGGGTCCAATTCTGGGTTTTCTGTCCTATTCCATTGGTCTATGTGTCTTTGTGTGTGTGTGTGTGTGTGTGTGTGTGTGTGCGCGTGCCAATACCATACTGACTTCATTATTACAGCTTTGTAGTAGAGGATAAAGTCTGGGATTGTGATGCCTCGTGCTTTGGTTTTCTTCTTTGATATTACTTTGGCTATTTGGGGTCTTTTGTGGTTCCACACAAATTTTAGGATTGTTTGTTCTAGCTCTGTGAAGAATGCTGGTGCTATTTTGACTGAGATTGCATTGAATGTGTAGATTGCTTTGGGTAGACTTGACATTTTAACAATATTTGTTCTTGGTGCAGTTGTAAATGGGATGTCTTGGTACCTCTTTCTATTGCTTCATTATTGGTGTATAGAAATGCAACTGGTTTCTGTACATTGATTTTATATCCTACAACTTTGCTGAACTCATGTATCATTTCTAGCAGTGTTTTGGTGGAGTCCGGTTTTTTCATGTAGAGTATCACGTCATCCATGAAAAGTGAAAGTCTGACTTCTTCTTTGCCAATTTGGATGTCTTTTATTTCACTTTGTTGTTTGACTGCTGAGGCTAGGACTTCTCCCTGTTTTGTTATCATTACAGTTTTTATCACTATCTGAAATTCTTACATGCTTTTCCATTTATTGGCTGTCTCACTTACCTGGAATGAAAGCTTGTAAGAATAAGGTGAGATAGCTATCTTGCTAGATAGAACAATGCCTGAAGCAGAGTCAACACTCAGTAACTCTGTGCAATGAGCAGAGAAAGGAGGGAGGGTGTGTTGAGATCCAGCAGTGATCTACCCCCAGTGCCCATTCCTGAATGGAGCTGCCTGGGAAGCTAGATACCAATACCTAGTCAGGAGGCCAGCTATGCAGGATGGTGGAAAGCTGTCACCTCTGATCCTAGTACACTACTTGAAAGGCACCTCAGTGTGGTATTAATCCAACCAGAGAACCCATATTCTTAATCATCAGTTCCCAAGCTATGTTTGCATAAATACGGTCTCTCAGATACTCAAATCAAGCCAACGTAAAGTTTCAAACAACCATCTCTGGACTGCTTCAGCTCATTTAATAAAACGACAAAAAGCCCCAGCTATGTTGCCCATTTTACTTCGTGTCTAAAAGCTGGGAGAATGCAACTGAAATGGGCAAAAATCTCAATGCTCAAAGGTTGTTGGTGCCTGTGTGGGGGCAGGGATGTAGGGGGAGGGTGTAGGTATGTGTAAGGAGGTGTGGGGGTGTGTGTGGGAGGGGTGTGAGGGAGTGTGTGTGTGTAAATGNCTTAATTGGTTCCCAAAATCAACAACTGACCACAAGAGGGTACTTGGAACAGCTTCACCTTATCATCAAATCCTTGATTATAATTATTAAGCCCACACTTGTGGTTCTACTAAACCTCACTAAGCAACCTCACAGGGTATGTGAACAACTGTGGGACCACTTTCCTAAGGTTAGCAAGGTGGCATCAAGTCATCAATTCATAAAGTTGGCATTCAAGGGGATCAGAACTTAAGGAGCCCTGAACAGTACTGACACCATTCCTTCATCATTCACATAAGGAAACTGAGGCTTAAAGGATTATGTGATTTGCCCAAGGTTACAATCTAGTGTCACTCAGGTCAAGGGCAAAAATCTGGACTGACTACCAGGCCAGTACTCAACTCCCTCCATCATGATGCCACCCATCCGCGCAAAGACTGCAGAAGGCCCAGCTCCTCTTGGAATAATCATGAAGCTCTCACAGGTCTAGTCAAAATTCACTCTTTATTTTAAATTTTTTAAAAGTTTATCTTTGTTAATGTTTATTTTTGTGTAAGAGAGACAGAGTGTGAGTGGGGGAGGGGCAGAGAGAGGGAGACACAGATTCTGAAGCAGCATCCAGGTTCTGAGCTGTCAGCATAGAGCCTGACACATGGCTCGAACCCACGAACCATGAGATCATGACCTGAGCCAAGGTCGGACACTTAACCAGCTGAGCCTCCCAGGCGCCCTTAATGTTTCTTTATTTTTGAGAGAGAGAGAGAGAGAGAGAGAGAAAGGGAGGCAGAGCAAGAGTGGAGGAGGGGCAGAGAGGGAGACAGAATCTGAAGCAGACTCCAGGCTCTGAGCTGTCAGCACAGAGCCCAATGCGGGGCTCAAACTCACAGACCACAAAATCATGACCTGAGCCGAAGTCAGACGCTTAACTGATTAAGCCACTCAAATGCCCCAAGTCCAAACCCACTTCTAAAGCCACTCCCCAGCATGGCTGAAAACTTCCCCAAGAATGCTGCTCAAATATGTATTAAATGTTTGCTCTGTGCCAACCACCCTGTTAGGGAGCAGGAATGCAAAGAAAAAAAGTGTGTAGCTTTAAGAAACTCACTTTGATAGGAGACAAAGATAATTACAAAGAGGTACAAGTAATGACACAGGTATCCCCAGAGACCAGAGAGGAGGTAAGGGAAGGCTTCCTGGAGGAATGTTATCTCCTCAGCTGTATCGCCTGGGATGAAGAGCAATGAGCCAGGCAAAGAAATGGAGAAAGAATAACTCACAATAGAGTTAAAAAAAAAAAAAAATGAAGACTCAGAAGCATGAAATAATAGATTGGCAACCAAGGGTAGCTAACTCTTGCTGAAACACAAGCTGGAAAGTTCAGGTTGGAAAGAGATGGGAGATAAGGTAGAAGGCGTGGGCAGAGAACAAAAACATTGCCAGGTTGTATCCTGCAGGTGTGAGAAGCTGCTGTATCAGGAAGTCATTCATCACATTTGTGTGTTATTTTAGAGAGAGAGCATGCACAAGCAGGGTAAAGGGGCAGAGGGAAGGAGAAAGGAGTAGAGAGCAGGAGAGGGAGGGAGGGGGAGAGAAAGAAGGAGAGGGAGGAGAGAGGGGGGAAGGAAAGAGAGGGAGTGAGACCCTTAAGCAGGCTCCATGCTCAGCATGGAATCCAATGTAGGGCTTGATTCCACAACTCTGGGATCATGACCTTTGTCGGAATCAAGAGTTGGAAACTCAACCAACTGAGCTACCCAGGTGCCCCACATTTGTGTTTTAAAAAGATCACTGCCAAGTAGTGAGAAAGGATTGAAGGAGAAAAGGATAAAGGATTTGAGCCTCTGGGAGAGGCTGATCCACACAAGTCAACACACCAAGTTAACACCCAAGCCTCTGGTTCACCAACATGCTTCATATCATCTTGGGCCCTGTGCCAGAAACAGAATCAAGTCAACCCAGAGTGAGCCCCACAGCACAAGACTGTGTCGCCTCACAAAAGCTCCCTGTCTGCAATGCCTGCCCACCCTTCCCAGCCTCTCTGAACCTACCTTCAGTGAAAACTAGAGCCATGCATTCCTGATGCCCCAGTGAGCTCCTGCAAGTGTCCACAGCAACTCCTGGTTTACTGACCCATGTGACACTGAGCCACATTAGGAATTCCATGACTCAAACTTCTCTCCCTGACTCAAAAGAGTGTAGACTACTTAAAGGCAAGACTTAGATGTCAGTCTTCCAAAGAGCTGGAACAAGTATCTGTTTAACAGACTGAAGCCCACCTGAGGGCTTTTCCAGGACTATAGGAAGGAGTCACAGTCGAAAATAAAAGGAGTAGAGATGAGGTGCCTGGGTGGCTCAGTCATTTGGGCGTCAGACTCTTGATGTAGGCATGGGTCATGATCTCAGAGTTCATGAAACCAAGCCCTGTGACGGGCTCTGCAACTGACAGTGCAAAGCCTGCTCAAGTCTCTCTCTCCCCCTCCCTCTCTGCCCCCCCCTGCATTGTCTTCTCTCTCTCAAAATAAACAAAAAAAACGAAAGAAAGAAAGAAAGAAAGAAAGAAAGAAAGAAAGAAAGAAAGAAAGAAAGAAAGAAAGAAAGAAAAAAAAGAAAAAAAAAGGAGCAGAGATGACAGAACCAGTCTCTAGGCCCCTAGCAAATCCACAGGACTTAGAGTCTAAAGTTGGAGATTTACAGTCCACATTTTCATTTTGCTTTGACATATCACTTTACCTCTCTAGATTTTCATTTCATGAGCTACATGAAGTGGGTAGATTTCTATAATCTCTAGCAAGGCCTTCATCTATTATTAAAAAAAAATCTTTGACCATCTAGCAACATCTATAAAATTTGTTAATGTATACCCTTTCATCCAACAATTACACTTAAGATTTATCTTAAAGAAACATTTGCACAGGAGTACAAGGTAATATGTACAAGAACACTTAATCCAGCATGGTTCATCACTGCAAAAAATCAGAAACCATTTAAATGTCCAGCAATAGGAGAAAGGTTAAATCAATCGTGATATATCCAATACAGTGGAATACTACAGCTCCAGAATCAATGCTAAAAGACATCTATGCATACTGATATGGAAGATGTCCAAGGCAGTGTTAAGTAAAAAAAGCAATCAGCAAAGAAATTTATATAGTGAGAGTCCTCACTTTGTTTTAACAATAAATACATGGTGGTGTACAAAGAGAAAAAAATCCTTAAGAATACGTTCTAAAATGATTAATGGCTGGCATCACTTCAACAGATGCAAGGAAAATGTCACTTTCATTCTTTGAATTCTTTTAAGAATCCAATCCATATTACTCCTTTAATGAGATAAAACAAAGCCACATCATGGACCAAAGTCAAACCAGGTGCACTAATAGCATGAGCTCAGAGGTCCCCACATCTTCTGAACCAAGTGAGGCAGCAGGAGCCCACATCACATCCTTAGAGGTGCAGAAGCCACTTTCTGGCCTTTTTAGGAGCTCAACTGACTCAAGCTCCTAGTTTCTACTACAAGTCAGCTGACAGCCCCTCCTCATGATCTTTTCCCAAGAAGTGGGTATAGACTATGGAGGGAAAGGTGACGAGAGTGGCCAGGGTAGACACAGACCTCTCTATCTGGCCACACTACCCAGGAATCAGTCTGGGACATGCTGTAATTAGGTGTAACACCTCCTTCCACCCACCACATGACAAATCCATTCCTTGTGGTTCTTGGAAACTGAAATACCAAATTTCTTCCAACTGAGTCAAATTCTCTGGACTCTAGAATTACAGCCTAGATAAGGAAACTCTTCAACATAATGATGAGCCAAAAAAATTTTTTTCTCATTTTTTAAAATATTTCATCTTACTTCTAGGAGTTCAAAATATTATATGTAGACACACATACATACCATTAGATCTTCTAAAATACCACATGCAATAGTAAATTACCGTGCCTGTCCACTAAATAATACCCAAGAGAAAGTAAATGGACATCCAGGAGTTCTTCTATGCATTTACTAAGATCTGGCCCATGATCTCATCATCCCTCGTAACTATCACATGAAGGAGAGGACAAACATTTGTAGCCCTATATTCTGGGTAGGTTTCCAGAATAGGCTACATCCCCGTAGACTTCTGTGAACAAAGAGAAAAGCCTTCAGCACTCACTCAGTCCTTACCGAAAAGAACCCACTGACTCTGGTTACTCCATGGCACAGAAAGATCATGGCTGAGATTTGTCATCATTGCTAAGAAATGTTTGCTGCGCTATTCCTGACCCTCTTGTGTAAATATCAACTATGCTTATCCCCAGAATGTCAAGTCTGTGGTATAGAGTCCTTTTTAAGGAAATCCCAAGTACCTACTTATTACAGTACAGAAGCTGCAAATTCTGGCAGAGAGGATAATGCAATGGAAAGCTGGGAGGAAGGTTCAAAATGCCCCTTTTCACTGGAAGCCCCTAGGAAGAGGCAGGAGGAACTGTGGAAACAAGCTTATTTCACTTTTTTACCAGCAGCACTCAACTTTGTCAATCCCAGAAAAGTTTTATTAAATGAATAGTTTTACTTTCCCTCAAAAACGAGAGCTATTTTTTTCAAAGACACATAACTTCCAAGCTCCTCTAGAATAATAAAACTTCTGCAAGTGTCAGCCTTTCAAAGCATCAGCAGAAGATGATGAAACTAAAGTCCATGGTACGGTACACATACAGTAACACATTCATATTACTCAGAAACACAAACCCCAGGGCTACCAGTGGTACTACAGGTTCATTTCTATAAACTTGATGACCATATTTATCTGAAACCCAAAAATAACAAACTCTTGTCATCCACAGCACATCTGGCTGTTCCTCCTTCCCCTAAGCCAATACCTACCTACCTACCTTGCCATGTCTTAGTGAGCAATTCATGAATTGAATGCAGACACGCCACAGTCAAGGAAACGACATCCCCCAACAGGAGGGTAAATGCTTTTCGCTTGCTGTTACACAAGTATTACTGATGTGCCTCAGAAGATCAGCGCCGCAGAAAAGGTACCACAGCAGAAAAAGCGCTGGCCCGGAGGGCAGGAACGCCCAGGGCGAATATCTTTGACAAAGCTGTCTCCCCATTTGTGCTCTTTCATTTCCTCTGGCCTAGACCACCACAGTGGGCTCCTGGCTAGTCTCCCTGATTCTATACACTGTGCCCCGGAATTATCTCTCTAAAGCGAAGATCTACCTGTACTGTGCCTCTCTTTACACACCACCCATAGGCTTCTTCTGCCTATAGGGCAGAGTATACCTCCTTAGCAACACTGTGAGAGCCCTTCATGATCTGGCCCCAGGCCCCTCTCCAGTCACTTCCTACTGCTCAGGCGCCCCTCATTCTAGCCACCTGGAAAAGACTGGTTTGGGCCACAGCTGACATACTTTGTCCTTCCTTCCAGTCTAGTGTGAATGTCACCACCTCCAAAGCCTCCCCTCAGCAACTCAGAGAGTGTGAGACTCCTCAGAGCTGCCATGAGCTTTCTGCAGAGTCTCCCTCCTAAGCATCCACACATGGCCAGGCCTCCCTGCGCCCAGGCGGGCACACAGGTGGTAAATGCACACATGGAGGCGGAGCCAAATGCCTGCTCCAGAACTGACCTTGACCATGTTTCCTAAAAAAGATTCGTAAATAAGTTTCTTAAGTAAGTCTCAATGTCTGCATTTGTAAAACTGAAATTCTAATGGCTAAAGCACGTTGTTATTCAGTTTAAGAGAAGTAATTTATGTAGAGTAACTAATACAATGTTTGGAGTTCAGTAAAATCTCAGTAAGTGGTGGCTATTATACTTCTTATTAATAGGTACCAGGTACTCACTCAATAGTTGTTAATCAGAGAGATCTGACCCTCCACTAACCCAAGACAAATTACAACTTCTCTAGGTCCCAGTTTCCTCACCTTTAAGGGGCTGGGGGGATTGAGGCCAGAGAGAAGTAGGAGAAGGGGAGGTGGACAAACACATAAGAGAATCATAATTAAGTGCTAAACTGTGCAACAGGATATCTGAGAAATGAGGATGGTTTCCTTACCTTGACAAATGCCTGGGTCATCACTTTAAGGGGAAAGTCCTTTTGGGCTCCCTTCTTCCTAAGCTTTCACTTAAATTATTTTTATTCCAATGTTATTTAAGTACATCTAAACATAAAACTAGGTATGCCCTCCCTGTGCCTTAGTCCTTACAAAACCATAAGGTGAAGCAATTTAAAAATCTGACAAAAACCAATAAAAGAGAACTCAACACTGATCTGAAGTGACAGATGACAGTGACACAATTGGACAGTCATCGCATGGCTGCACATACTGGTACAGCACTACCTCGGAGCAGGCTCCTGGCAACTCTGCCAGCCTGCACCACCGTGGGTTCTGTGACCCCTTCCGCTCCCCACCACTCTGCTCTAACAAACGGCCATGAAACCTTTGCTCCTGTAACTTCCAGCTATCATCTGACCTGAACACATGATTTCTGCAATAAGCCCACATCTGTTCTTTCTCCCTTAGCTAAAGACAATTAAGAGAGTGCTCAATCAAACACACATTACGGCACTACTAAACCTTATGGCACTACTCATTTGTAAGTTCATCTAGATGTATGGAAGCTATGAGATTTTAATTATTATGGAAAAGAACCTTAACATTTTAATTCTGATTTTTAAACATGACTTACAAACTGCAAGGAAAATGTATCCCAATTCCGGGTTAAGAAATATTGTTTTATTTTGGGGGGGGGGGGACATCTCACCACAGTATCTACAAAACTCTTAGACATCGTTTATCTGACTGTAAGTGCTTTGCATGCACTTACAGAATAACCATAGAAATCAGGTACTAAGAGAACAAGTAAGGAAACCAAGGCTTGAAGGAAGTATCCAAGTGCTGCAGCAGCATTTGAGCTATCTGACTCCAGCATCCCTGGTCTCTGCTCCTTGAAGACAAGCCCAAAGAGCCTTGGTCCATGAACTTGGGAAGAATGGCTGCCCCACTGAAGTGGGACATGGCAAGTTTAAGACAAAAGGGACTTATTCCAAGTGGGAATGGATATCCTTTTAACAGATCACAGTTGGACATGTCAAAGTCACAGTCAGAATTACGTTTACAATGCCTAAAAATTATTTCAAAAAGAGAAGGCTGTCAAAGGTTCCCAGCACAGAAGAGATAGAGAACAAAAACTGGTAAGAAAAAAAACACTGATTTCAGAATGACTTTATCCCACGATGAGTTTAAACAGATTGGTATACAGTAGGCGTGAGACTGCAGGAAGGGGAATCACGATGCACAGTCATTGTTGAGAAACGGGAGCAAGCCTACCCCTGATAGCAAATGTGAAGACTCACTCACGTAACAAGCATGTGAGTGCCTACTATGTGCCAGACACTGTCCTAGGTTCAGCCATGAACAAAAGCATCCCTGCCCTCCTGGAGCTCATGTTCTAGTTGAGGAGACAAAGAACAAGTAAGCACACAGATGCAAGTAAGCAAGTCTAGAGTTAGGTAGTAATGGTGCTCTAAGGACTGGGGAAAAATAAAGTAGGCTATGAGAAAGAATGAGGGGAAAGGGTTGATATTTGAGATAATGCCATCTGGCAATCATCAAGAGATCAACCAAACCCTAAATAAGAGTAGATGACAAAATGAAACTTGGTTCTATAAGCTGTATGGGCTCAACAGCCTTTACTCAAAATATTTGCTGCCTATTAGAGTCGGCTCTGTATTGAAGCCAGAGAGATCGCATGAAGGTATTTGAGAATCCATGCACTTTGAGGAGGAAATTGACGGTGTCAGAAACACCGAGGAAGTACAGAGTAGGGCACAGGATCTTGGGGAAGACAACAGCTTCACCATATCAGTGACCTTTAACTTCTCAAGTGGCTTCCAACTTGAAGCAACCACTGTGCATCTAACCAGCTAGATAGTCTTGAAAAAAAATCACTCCCAACCTGAATATTCTCTGACTATGTTAGAAGTGGATAGATGCCAGAGCAGTGATACGCTTCAGGTAAGAGAAAGAAGCAGTGGAGAAAGATTTGCACCAGGCTAAGCTAAATGCATTCAACAGACAAAAGCTGTTCACTGAGCAGGACCTACTGGGTGCCAGGCTCGGGGCTTACAAGGATGAGCAAAAACATGCCAGCATCTCAGGGAACTTGGAGTCAGACTGTCTCTGCTAATACACATCCCAAAGGGATGGAACACGAAGGAAGTGGGAAGGAGAAGGTGGATGGGAACGGGATGGGGAGACTATCATCCATCTGAGGTCAGGCTACGGATGAACGTTCCAAGCCTTCCCTGCAGAACAGCAGCACTGAGAGGCCACTACAAGGTGGACCAGACAAGGTGAATGGGGATTCAGGCTCAGCAGAAGTTTAGATTAGGTAAGTAACCACCAAGCTAGCTGTCAAGCCCCCTGCAACCCACACTCACCCCATGTGTATTCAAGTCATCTGTCTCCCCACAAAGCTGTGAGTAGCTCATAGGAATCACACCTTCACTGATCTCTATATTTCCAGCAACTACAAATGATGAAGGGTCAATAAATATTCAACAGAGGCCAGACTTAATGACATGAATAAAATAGGAGGGGCTAAATAACTGAGATTCTAATGGGTGTGAAAAGCTGAATAGGCAGGATTCCTGCCAGGTGTCCAAAGCTGCTGAATAGGGGGGCGACCGGTGACTGCATCTAACCATCTGTACAGCCTTGATGGCTGAAACTTAATTCTGAGTTTCGATTTGCAAAATGAGGGAGCTGGAGCCAGTCTGAGGTTACAAACCTTTCAGTAGAGAGGAGGCGGCTTTTCATCATCCTGAACCCTGAACAGTGTGTGTGTATCTTTGCATCTGGGGTTTGGGGAGCAGTCCTCCCCCGTCTGTGCTGTCAAACAAACTACAGAGAAGAAAACAGCCAGCCAGCAAGACCACCACCACAAGGACCCTGGAGGTCTGTCAGCAGAAGAGGGCGCCTGGTGATGGGGCAGGTAAGGAGATAGAGGTTAGGGGATAGAGGTAGGTATATGCCATCAGACTATCTTGAACTGCTGAGAAGTTTCCAGGTAGGATTAGTAAGAACACCTAACACTTTCAAAACCCATAATTTCCCCTTACGAGGCTGAATTCCCCCAACATTACAGGAAAACCCACAAACTTTGCAGAAGGGAGTCAAAAGCCAATCCAGTCAAGGGAAATCTTCCAAGTTCTACAAAAACAAACAAACAAACAAACAAAAATACCACNGGGGCGGAGTTAGGGACAGTGTGGAGCAGTGCTAATGACTTATGCAGATCTCTGAGGGGAAACAACAGCCCAAGGAAAAGTCTTTTACTTTGAATGAAATATCTGTACTTTCAAGGTGGTTATTCACGTCTGGCTTATACCCATCCAGGCATCCACATGCAATAAGTCATGAAGAAACAGTTTTTAAACAACTCAAACTTTGTCTAAAACTAATTTCGGAGCTGTAGGAGCAATAATTACCCATAAGCAAGACCACCTTTAGCCTCTGAAAAACTTATTTACTATACCTACAGAATGCCATCAGACTATCTTGAACTGCTGAGAAGTTTCCAGGTAGGATTAGTAAGAACACCTAACACTTTCAAAACCCATAATTTCCCCTTACGAGGCTGAATTCCCCCAACATTACAGGAAAACCCACAAACTTTGCAGAAGGGAGTCAAAAGCCAATCCAGTCAAGGGAAATCTTCCAAGTTCTACAAAAACAAACAAACAAACAAACAAAAATACCACAAAGAACACTTAATCGTTCCTAGTTAAATAGCTTTTCACTCAATCTTTAATAACTTCACTCTAATACACTTGAAAAGTATTAAATGACATATTCTGTATTTCTGGCAATAGCAATGTCTAAAACAATTTAAGGCAGTAAGTTTAAGGCAGAAAGCTTATGACTTTCAAGTCAAATTTAAGGAAGCTCAAAGCCAGACAAAGCCATGTGTCTGAAAAATGCCTGCACTATAATAAATGCCCGAGGGGAAGTGGATGGCATTTTTGCTTCTAAGCTAAATAAAGCCCGGGGGGCTTTGCAAAGATCCTAGTGAGGATAATCTCCATGATTAAATAGAGCAAACCATCCAATTCCACATGAACCAAGGAAAGTTAATCCTAGGGGAAGAACATTTGAAATATTAAGAGAAACACAGTTTCGCTTTTTAAAACACTCAGCGCTGAAGAATGCCATCAGGTCATTTTAACAAGCCAGAACATTTGACTCGTGAGTGTCTCTGTGACAGTGTCTTGGCCTTGTGTTAACTAAAGACCAAGAAAGATATCTGAGTCCCAACGCTCAGGCCTCAGGTCCTCCTCCCAATTCCCAGCAGTCTAGTCTCTCTACTTCCTGCACACCTTTGGATTACTGCACACTGACTTCCTGCACACCCCTGGGTTTGTGACACCTTCTTCCTCGAGGGCTACTCAAGCTAAATTCCCGGGGCCGCAAGCTCAAAGGTTAAAAGTTCGCAGTCCTCAATCAGCATGTGTCGCCTGACAAGTTCAGCGGCACCAGACTGATTAACGTACGTAAACAACTCTGAAGAGGTAACGCATCGCTGCAAGGATAGAAGTCAGCAGGCTGACTCCGGGAGAGGCGGCTTGCAAGGCTGGCCCGCCAGGCACAGCCTCTGCTGACGTTCACGGCGGCTCCTTCCACGCAACAGGTCCACGCAGGCAGGGCCCCAGCGGCGGGCACCTGGGCACCTGCCCACAGCTCCCAAAGCAGAGCTCTCCTGCTGCCGATCTCCTCCTGCTCCCCTCCCCTCTCCCCGCAATTCTCAACCGGCCCCGGAGCCAAGGCCGGCCAGCCAGTCAAAGGACTGCCCATCAGCGATAAGGCCGGGGGCACATTCCTCTCAAGACGCCGAGTTTGTGCGGCTCCCTCGCGCGCAGCCCACCGGGGGAGCGCGCCCTGGCTGTTGGTCCGGGAACGCAGCGCGAAGAAAACCGCCCAGGGAGCAGACGCCACGCTCTGTCCTTCCACCTGGGAACTGCCCCAGCCGCCTGGCTCCTCACCTGTCCGGCTGCAAGCGCCAGTTGTTAGTACCTAGACATGTATCTTAACTCCTTGCCAGCCCAGAACGTTTGTTTCCTTAGTCGTACAAGCTCTAGTGACCACTTGGAAAATATCAAGTCGCTTGCTCTGTATAAACTGACAAGGAACTTTTCATGCGAGGGGGAGGAGGGTAAGGGAGGAAGAAGCAGGTGAATGCAGGTAGTGGCGGTTCCGCGGGACCCGGCGACGGGATCCGGAGGTGGAAGACGGGTGGCGTGGGGAAGGGAAGTGACCCCAGGAGCGAGGAGCGAAAGGGCTGGCCAGGCTCGCCCGCGTTCTCCCAAAGACCGCGCGCAGGTGAGGCCGGACGCTCACCTCGGGCAGCTCGCGGAGCTGGTTGGCGTCCAGCAGCAGCTCCTCCAGGCTGCGGGCGTAGCGGTAGATCTCCTCGGGGACATAGACCAGCGAGCAGTGGCGTTTGTCGATCGTCTCCACATGACGGTTGCACCGCCACAGGGGGATGCAGTGGAACATCGCCGCCCCCGCCGCCGGGTCCCGAGCCGCGGAGACCCGGGCTCTGAGCCCGCTCNGAGCCCCAGCCGCGTCCCAGCGCCCCCGCCCGCCAGCCGGCGCGTCCCTTCCCACCCTTCAGTCGCGCCGCCTCGGCCGCTTCTGCCGCGCGGAGCTTCCTACTCGCGGCCACCGCGCGACTGCGCATGCGCGCCAGTGGGCGCGCGCGAGGGCGTTTCCCGGCCCGCGGGATGCTCCGCTCCGGGTTTTCCTGGAGACCTGGAGTCGGAGAGGGTCGAAACCTGCGGGCCGGGCGCGCTCAGTCCCCCAACTCTGGCTGGCACTCCTGGCGCCTCCGGCCCTCTGAGGAAGCCTGACTCGAACGGAGCTTGGGGTAAAGATGAAACAGAGGAGAGGTGGCCTGAGGGGAGCAGAACAACTTTGATTTTTAGTTACTTAACATTCTCGTCTCCTTGCTCCCCTTCCCCAAAACAACTTTCTCTTCCGGGGTCAGGCAGGACCGCCCCCGAAGCGTACCTTGCGCGCCTGGGGCGCCCAGAGCTACGAAATTCGGTGCGATTTTGAGGTGCCCTGGCTGCCGACAGCCCCAGGAGAGAGCGGGCCGCCCCTCCGCCCCGCCCCGCGCCCGGGCCCCGGCCGTGCCCTCTGGTCCGCGGGCACCGCCTTCAGGCTGTGTATCCTGGGCTCACATCTTCAGCAATCATTGTTTTTATACAGAGTACTAGGAAGTCCCTCTCCCCTTACCACCAAAAGCAGAGGGGTCCCTAGATATGGATGCACCCCATCAGGAGTCCAAACGCAAAAACAAAGTAGCTAAGGTGAGTTTCTGAGCCTGTTCTAGCCAGGCAGATATCTGTTGGCCCCTGGCGACCGTTTTGGGCTAGTGAAGAAAGACGGCGGGGAGGTGGGGCGAGGAGGTGCCCCGGCGGGCAGCCGGGGGCTGCCTGGTGAGCATCCTCCATCCAGCTCCTACGTTTCTGTACCAACCCCCAGTATCTTGCAAGGGAGATTGCAGCCCAAGAAGGTGTAGCAGGGGAGGACTCACTACTGGGTAACAACGACCCGATTTACTCCCACGAACTAGGACCAGAACCCTGAACTTCTGGTCTCCCTATCTCCAGATAACGCACTGGCTCCTTTACAAAGGCTTGCCGACCAGATCAAAGCCAGTCACACTGATGGGTTGTCTTTTGGGTCCTACTCTGATTCCCCTAACTCCCAGCTGCCCCCTTGTCCTCACACCTTCCCTTTCAAGATTCCACCTGTGGCCTCTGCCGGACACCACCGTGCTCTCCCGCCCCGAGTCGCCAAAGCTAAAATCAGGAGTCACGAAATCCACTTTTTTGCAGAAGACTGAAAGCGGAGCCTGCTCAGCGGTGACGGGAAATTTTGGTTTGAAACTAGTTCATGCTACACAGACCCCCAGTTCCACCTGTGCACAGGATAGTTTCCCACGGCGTTAGCAGGAAGACACTTCATCATTTCAACTCCACGAGGAGGGCTTCTTTCTTCCCAATCAGTGAGGATAGATCTGAGTACCACTTTGGTTTCTAGCCTAACATTATCACCACCTTAACTCCCTAAATCCCTAAACTCCATTGCCCTACCCACTCCACCCTCTCTTTTGTTTGTCCTGCTGTGATTTCTACATTCCCAGAAGGAAAGGAAGGCTACCTGGACTTTGAACCTTAGCCACTCTTCCTTCCTTTTCATATTCCAGAAACCCATTTTGTGCCACCTGTGGCACAAAACTGGTTACTGACTGAGAGACTACGTCTGTGATGGTAAGCAAGTCACTGTCTTTGCAAGTTTCCTAACTGCTTACAAAAGCAACAAAAGTAAAGAAGGCTCGGCTCCCTCATCTTAATCTTCTGTTGACTTCAGAGATTACCACACTCGGTTATTTTAATAAACACCAAGTATGTTTCGGAGATATGGCTGGTCTTTTAAAAAGTTCAAACCTAAACTAGTATTCCCTGTGTGCCTCTCCATGACCCTTAGACTTGCATTATGACTATTTCTGTATCACCTTAATCCCAAGGAGATTGTGACCTCTTGGACAATAGCTACTGTCTCACTCGTAGATCCCTGCTGCTACCACAGTGCCACATGCACATTAACTGATCAGCAAAGTTCTGTTAACTCTGGGAAGGCAGTGTCAAAATCCGTGACTTTCTTTGTTGCCAAGGATCTATCTGGCTAGAGTATATATATTTTTTCTTTTCTTTTTTCTTTCCTTTTTTACTCCACTGATTATAACGCAGCTAATCTACCTCAAAATTCTCCAGCTTTGGGTCTCTCTATCAGAAGAAACTATTGTTAGGCCTGCCTCTTGGTTTGTTTTTGTTTTTTGTGTTAACAGAATTTTTTTCACTTTATTTTTTTTATCATGATAAGTGTAATCGTTAATCCCCATCCCCTATTTCTCCCAACTGCTCACCCACCTACCCTCTGGTAACCATCAGTTTGTTCTCTATAGATAAGAGCCTGTTTCTTGGTTTGTCTCTCTTCCTTTCTTTCTTCATTTGTTTTCTCAAACTCCACATATGAGTGAAATCATATGGTATTTGTCTTTCTCTGGCTTATTTCACTTAGCATTATACTCTCTAGAAACATCCATGTTCTTGCAAATGAGAAGATTTCATTCTTTTTTATGGCTGAATAATATTCCATGATATGTGTGTGTGTATGTGTGTGTGTGTGTATATATATATATATATATATATACCACATCTTCTTTATCCAGTCATCTATCAGTGGACCATTGGGCTGCTGCCATACTTTGGCTACTATAAATAATGCTGCAATAAACATAAGTATGCATGTATCCCTTCGAATGCTTTGAATTAATGCTTTTGTTTTTTGGCAGCAGCATAATTCCTGGATCATAAGGTAATTATATTTTTAATTTTTTGAGGAACCTCCATACTGTTTTCCACAGTGACTGTACCAAGTCGCATTCCCACCAACAGTGCAAGAAGGTTCCTTTTTTTCCACATCCTCAGCAATACTTGTTATTTCTTGTGTTTTTGATTTTAGCCATTCTGTCAGGTGTGAGATGATATTATAGTTTTGGTTTGCATTTCCCTGGTGGCAAGTGATGATGAACATCTTTTTGTGTGTCTGTTGGCCATTTTGTCTTCTTTGGAGAAATATCTGTTCATGTCTTCTGCCCATTGTTAAGGGATTATTTGTTTTGGGGGTGTTGAATTGTATCAGTTTTTTTATATATTTTGGATACTAACCCTTTATTGGATATGTCCTTTGCAAATAATCTTTTCTCGTTCAATTGACTGCCTTTTGGTTTTGTTGATTGATTCCTTCACTGTGAAGAAGCTTTTTATTTTGATGAAATCCTAATAACTTATTTTTGCTTTTACTTCCCTTGCCTCAGGAGACATATCTAGAAAAATGTTGCTACAGCTGATGTCAGAGAGCCATACTACTTGTGCTCTCTTCAAGAATTTTTATGGTTTCAGGTCTCACATTTAGGTCTCTAAACCATTTTGAGGCTTTTTCTGTATGTGTATGGTGAAAGAACGTGGTCGGTTCATCCTTTTGCATGTGGCTGACCATTTTTTCCAATACCATGGGTTGAAGAGACTGTCTTTTTCACATTATATATTCTTTCCTCCTTTGTCGAAGTGAGGACTTATTTCTGGGTTTTCTTTTCTGTTCCACTGATCTTTGTATCTTTTTCTGTGCCATTACCATACAGTTTTAATACCACCACTGTGTAATATAACTTGAAATCTGGAATTGCGATGCTTCTGGGCTTTTTCTGCTTTCTCAAGATTGCTTTGGCTATTTGAGGTCCTTTCCATATAAAATTTACATAGCAATTTTTGGATTGTTTGCTCTAATTTGGTAAAAAAATGCTTTTTTGATAGGGATTTTGTTAAATATGTAGCTTGCTTTGGGTAGACATTTTAACAATATTTGTTCTTCCAACCCATGAACATGGAATGACTTTCCATTTTTTGCATAGTCATCAGTGTTTTATAGTTTTCAGAGTACAGATCTTTCACCTCTTTAGTTAATTTTATTTCTAGGTATCTTATTATTTTTGGTGTGATTATAAATGGGATTATTTTCTTTTCCTCTTTTTAAATGTTTTTAAAGTTATTTATTTTTTGAGAGACAGAGCATGAGCAGGGGAGGGGCAGACGGAGAGACAGAATCTGAAACAGGCTCCAGGCTCTGAGCTGTCAGCACAGAGCATGACATGGGGTGTGAACCTATGAACCTTGAGATCATGACCTGAGCTGAAATCAGACACAGAACCAACTGAACCACCCAGGTGTCCCAGGATTTTCTTAATTTCACTTTCTACTGCTTCATTATTAGTCTATAGGAATGCAACAGATTTCTATACATTGTTTTTATGTTCTGTGACTTCACTGAATTGATTGATTAGTTCTAGTAGTTTTAGGGTGGAGTCTTTAGGGTTTTCTATATACACTGCTGCTTAGAATTTGAAACATTAGTCTGGTAAGAGAGAAAAAATGGAAAAAAAAAAAAAAGCTTGTGAATTGGAGAATAAGGGATGAATTCTTTATTCTGACGAGTTTTAAGCTTTCCTTATTGATATAATTTCTAGCACTGTTCCCCATATATAAATGAGTTTGACTCAATGTAAACTAAATTGAAAAGATCGCCTAAATTTTCTTTTTGTAATAGTGCAATTCACTGCTTTTCAGTGTGAATCATTTTTCACAGACTCTTGGGCTAAAGAGGTCTGATTTTGAACTCTGGCTTGGCCACCTTATAGCTTTGTAGAACTGGACAGTTTGCTTAACTTTCATAAGCCTGGTTTATCATTTCAAATGAGGACAATGCTCCATGTGTTGTTATCAGGATTAAATGAGATGATGTAAGTAACATTCTTAGCAGAATGTCAGGCACACTTCAGTTCCTTCAAATATTCACTATGCACTATATGAGCCAGCTTTCAGGATGGTTCCAGTCATTCCCATCTCCCAATTGGTCCATATAATCAAATTCTGCTTGCTTCTCTTAGATCACTCACTTTGGGGAAGCCCGCTGCCATATAGAACAGCCCAGTGGAGAGATCCACATGGCCAAGAATTGAGGACTGCTGACATCAGCTAGCAAGGAACTGAGACTTCTTGCCAAAAGCCATGTGAGTGAATAATATTGGAAGCCAGTCATATAGCCCCAGTCAAGCTTTTAAATGATGCAGCCCCAGCCAGTAGCTTAATTACTACTATAGTGATAAACCCTGACCTAGGGCCACTCAATTAAGCTGTTCCTGGATTCCTAGCCCTCAGAAACTGTGTGAAGCAATAAATAGTTGTTACTTTAAGCTGCTAACATTTGGGGTAACTTATGACACCACAACAAATAGCTAATAAGTGTATATATATATATACTATGTATCTAGCACCAGGCACTGTGCTAGATACAAAGAATCAGATAGGTATTACCCCATCAAGCTTACACTCTAAGGTTAGGAGAATCATAAATGTTCAGTTAATGTTATTGTGGTGGTGGTTGTGGTTGTTCTATCACTAATTTTCTAAGCCTGGTTGTTGTCATTCACTTTTTAAAAAATGAAAGTCCAAAGTGATACCTGGTAAGATGGGGCAGAATGTGGATTCAGAGGTTTGATCATGTGAGTTTTAAAGTAAGGCACTACCACCTTTCCATTAGAATGACTAAAAATAAAAAGATTGACAGTCTCGAGTGTTACTAAAGATATGGGGCAACTGGAACACTGACATTGCTGGTGGGAGTGTAAAATGATAAAACCACTTTCAGGAAACAATTTGGAAGTTTTTTAGAAGTATATACCACACTAATGACCCAGCTATTCTACCCTCTTGGTATTCACACTCACACACAAAAAAATGAAAGCACATGTCCATTCAGAGGCTTGTTTAAAATATTGATAACAGTTGTCTTAATTATAGCCATAAACTGGAAATAACCCAAATATTTATCAACAGATGAATGAATAAACAAAGTGTACTGTATCAAAACAATGGAATAACAACAATAAAAAGGAACAGACTACTAATACATGTGACAATGTGGGTGAATCTCAAAAACATTATGCTGAGTAAAAGGAGCCAGACATAAAAGAATACATACTGTGTGGTTCCATATATGTGGAATCCATACATGCGCACACGCACGCGCGCGCACACAGACACACACACACATTCTAGAAAGTGCAAACTAAGAGAAAGTGATACAACCTAGATCCATAGATACTTGCAGTCAGGGGTTGGGAAGAAAGTGTAGTGGGAAAGATTGATGGCAAAAGGCATGAGGGACCTTTTTGGGCAATGGAACAGTCTGTGTCTTGACTATGGTGATGGCTGCATGGATGTATTACATTTATTAAGGTTATCAAACTATACACTTAAAATGGGAAACTTTTATTATATAAAATTATTCTTTATGTGTTCTCTAATTTTTCCTTCCAATGTGTTTGTGATATTGCATTTTAGGCTCCGGTCTTTCATTTGTCCAGGTTCAGTTTAAACATGATGTAAGGACTATGTCTAACTTCCTCCCACCCTCACCCATGGACATACCTGTTATTAACAGAAGCACTGTTTCCTTACTACTCTGCAGTGCCACCTGAGTGGCACTATAAATTTAGTATAAATCTATATATGGAGATTTTTTGGGGATATATTATGCCTCTGTTTTTCTATATCTCTGCTAATATCGCAGTATATAATTACAGAAGTTTTATTTGATATCTTGGTATTTAGTGGAGCAAATTTTTTCACCATGCTAACTNGAAATAAGCTTATAAAGTTTTAAATAATAAAAAATATGTATGAATTTTAACAAAGATGTGAGAATCTATAAATTCTCTTGGGAGAATTGTCACCCATATAATATTGAGTCTTTTTAATTCATGCTCAAGATTAATTTTTTATTTATTTAGGAATCTTTTAATGTAACTCATAAAATTTTATTACTTTCCTTAAGAAGTTTTAGATATCTTTTGTAGGACTTCTTACTAGATTCATTTAATTTTTCATGCCATAATAAATAGCATAATTAAAATTTTATTTAAATTTTTAAAAAGTTAATAAATAAAATAATTCCTTAATAAAAGTAGTTTTAAAAGTTGGCAAATAAATATACAGGTAAATGTATTTAACAGGTAATTGTAAATTACTTCTAAGACTAGAAATCATGTTGTGTTATTTTAATGTCCACTGTTGTGCCAGGCACTGGATTAATTTGCTCAGGAGACAACAAGGAACAAGACATAGCTTTCAGGCTTACTGAAAGAATGGCAGCTATCGAGAAAATTATAATAATCATAATAATATGTTTTTCTTAACCTATGGAGTCTAATCTTTGTCCTATAAAAAATTACTCAAGTGGCCCTCTGAATTATTTACCTGCCAGCCAAGTAGGCAAATTAAATCTTATTGTATGCAATGCTGGATACTAGGAAGAAATTTGCAGTGGAATCTCAAAGCCTGCAGGGAGAGGAAGCACTCAGACCCCAACCTCTGCTTCTTCAAATTTGAATTTAAGGACATTTTCTAGAGATCATGCTATAAGGGAAGGACACCAAAATCATTCAAGAAACATGAGAGCCTACACAATCCCATGGGTAAATCGGTTTATAATTAATAATCTCTGTAATCAGAAACAAAGTTGCCATTCTAAGACTTCTCTGGTTTCCTCTTGCTAGTAAATTAAAATTCCATCCCCCTCCATTTTATGTGGCATGCTCTTTCCGTGGAATATTTAGCCCATTTACATTTAATGTAATTACTAGTTAACACTTGAACAATATAGGGGATATAAGCACTGACCTCTGCACAGCCAAAAATTCATGCAAACTCTTGTCTCCCCAAAATCTTTACTAATAGCCTACTTTTGACCATAAGCTTTACTGATAACAGTCAATTAACACATATTTTGTATTAATACATATGAAATATGTATTATATATAACACATATATATGTATAAAGTAACCTGGAGAAAAGAACATGTTATTAAAGAAATCATAAAGAAAAGGAAATACATTTATAGTACTGTATGGTTAAAAACTCTGCATATAACTGGACCCATGTAGTTCAAACCCATGTTGTTCAAGAATCAACTGATTGCTATGGTTGGATTTAAGTCTACTATGTATTATTTCTTTCTGTTTATACTATATGATTTTTGATCCTCTGTTCTTCCTTTTCCACCATCTTTTGAATAAATAAATAACCACATTTTGTCTATAGGCCTTCTAGTTCTAGTGGCTACTCTATGGATTACAATAAACATCCTTAAATGTTCACAGTTTACCATAAAAGTATATACCAATTCATGTTACACATAAGACTCTTATAATTATCTAGGTCCATTTATCACCTCTCTGGTCCTTTACGTTATAGTTTTTATGTGTATTATATTTACCTATGTTATAAGCTCCACAACAAAATTTTATAACTTTTTAAATAGCTCTATGTATTTTAAAGAAATGAGAAAAAATAGTCTCTTATATCTACTCACATGTTTACTCTTTCCAGTGTTCTGTATTCCTGTCTGACTTCATTCCTCTTACCTTTCAGTAAAGGTCGGTTGGCAGAAGACTCTTAGTTTTCTTTATTATAAAGTGTCTTTATTTCATCCTAATTTTTAAGCACATGTTCAGTATGTATAAAATTTTGGGTTGGTAATTTCTTTTTTCTTTCAGCATTCTAAAAATGAACAACTTATTGTTTCTTATAAGAAGTCAGCTGTGTTTAAAACTGATGCTAAGCTGTATGTAATATATCACTGTTTTTCTGTTTGCTTTCAAGATTTTCTCTTTACTTTTGCTTTTTTTTTAAATTTGACTATTACATGTCTATATTTATCCTGATGTGAGTTTACTAAGCTTCTTGATTCTATAAATTTACGGCTTTCACCAAATTTAGGATTTTTCCAGTCATTGAATTCCTAAAATTTTTTTTGCCCAATTTCTTCTTTTTTCCTTTTGATATTTCAGTACTATAAATGTTAGACTTTTTGGTGGTCACCCACATGTACTTGAGGTTCTGCTTCCCACCCCCATTGTTTTCTTTCTGTCTGTTTTTCAAACTGAATAATATATATTTATGTATCTTCAAGTTTACTGGTTCTTTCTTGTATCATCTGAAGCTACTATTAAGTCTATATGAAATACAACTTAGATAGTGTATTTTTGTAGTTCTAGAATTTCTTTCATTACTTGTATATATATAGTTTCTATTTCTCTGCTGACATTTCCTATTTGCCCATTCATTAAGAGTCTGTGTTCCTTTATATACTAAACATTGTTCTAACACCTGCTTTAAACTCTTTGTATACTAATTCCAACATCTGGGTCATCTCGGTGTTGATTTCCATTGAATGCCTTTTCTTTTAAGTGTAGGTCACATTTTCTTGTCTCTTAATATGCCTAGTAATTTTCAATGTATCCTGGACATTATTAATGATAGAATCTCTGGATTCTGTGATATTACTTCAAAAGTATTAATTTTTTATTTTGTTTTAGCATATAATTAGCTTGGATGAAATCAAGCATCAAACTCTTATGTCTTAGTCTCTCCAGGCTGCTATACCCAAAATTCTATATACCGGGTAACTTATAAGCAACAGAAATTTATTTCTTATACCTCTGGAGGCTAGAAGTCCACAGTCAATGTGCCACTAGATTCAGTGTGAGTTGAGGACCTGCTTCCTGGTTTATAGATGTTTTACTTAACACAGTGTCTCCACACATTACAAAGAGACAAAGGAACTCTCAGGGGCTTCCTTTATAAGGAGACTAATCCCTTTCATGAGGGCTCTACTCCTATGACCTAGTCACCTTCCAAAGTCCCTACTTCCACATTGGGGATTACATTTCAACAATATAAATTTGAGGGGGGACACAAATATTTTCCTATGGTATCTTATTTTCTCTGTGGTAAATGGCAACTGAAATTTTGTATTCTGTTATTTTATTCTTAACTGTGCTGCTTCAAACAGAGCTACATATGCATAATTAAGGGGTAAGCCAGAGATATGGGTGGAGTTTATATGCAGAATTTGGAGTTAATACTCTTACTCAGTCCCTTCTTAGGTTTCCCTCCTTCACTTCCCAACTGCCATGGTCACTCCAACTCTGAGCCACTCCAACTCAGGCCAGTCAAATTGCTATAAAAATTGGCCATTTTAATTTATTCTGTAAATTTTAGTGGTTTTATGTAGTAGAGTGTCTACACTTGTCAAAGCCATAGTAACAGAAAACTCACCATGTTATACCCTCCTTCCAAGTGTATAGCCCCCTTCAGTTCCTGCTTGCTTTAGGTCACCCTCTTGCACCCTCAGATAGTTGTTTGTTTGTTTGTTTTGTCTAGGTTTATAACTGTTATCTTTGGAAAGGTTAGTCTGATAGTAAACACTCTGTCTTTACTGAAAGAAAACCACTATTCCTTTTTTTTTATTAATTATAATTATTTATTTGTTTATTTAGTTTCACAAAGTGTAACAGTATGTAGAAAATCCAAAATTTCATATTACATAGATTTTAATCTACTTCTCCATTCAGAGAAGTTACAAGTGAGCAGCTTGAGTCTCATTTGCTTTTTTATTTTTCTCAGTCTTCTAATAAATGTGCTAATGATGAGTCAAATATTGGGCAACATTTTGCCTTGGTGGAAATGGGCCAAACACTAATCTGTCATGTGGTGTGGTATAAAGAACCCATGATTTTGCATTGAATTCTTGCATCTGCCACTATTAGGGATTAGATCATAGGTGAATCATATTAACTCCAATATTCATTTCTTTATTTCTCCAAAAGAGATGAAAACTGCCACCCTCAAAAAGCTGTTGAGAAGATTTTGGGTTAATGTAGTGGAAAGAGCTTTCTGTACTGCTTAAAATTACACATTAGGCATTAGTCATTGTCAGTACTTTTTCTCAGTTACCAGCTTCAAAGAAAGCCTACCCTTTGAGTACTCCATTTGGGCAAAACAATACAGTGGGTTGGTAGAAATGAGACTGTAAAAGTATTTCAACATGAAAGAGAGTACACCAGACACACCAATCAAAACAAGCACCTTTAACTGAATCCATCTTTTTCCAGGCCACTGCTTCACAGCCTCTTTCTCCAATAAAACAGAAAACTTTTGAGATGAAGCCTAGAGGAGGCTTATAAGCAGCCTTTCCTCAGCCTGTGGCAATGCTTTACATTCATATAATGCTTTACAGATCAAAAGAGCTATTAACATATATAATCTCAGTTGACCAGAATGCATCTTTTAGTCATTTAAATATACACTGATGTCCTTTCCCCATTGTATACTCTAGGCTCCTTTGTTGTGAACTAATTGAGCTTATATGCATGGGTTTATTTCTTGGTCCTCTATTCTGTTCCATTAATCTATGTGTCTGCTCTTATGCCAATACTCTACTACTTTGATTACTATAGCTATAGTAATATAGTTTGATTACTATAGCTGTGTAACATAGTTTGAAATAGGAAGCTTGTTGCCTCTAGCCTTGTTCTTTCTCAAGATTGCTTTGGCTATTTGGGATCTTTTGTGGTTTCACACATATTTTAGGATTGTTTGTCCTATTTCTGGGAAAAATATCATTGCAATTTTGGTAAGGATTGCATTGAATCTATAGATTGCTTTGGTCAGTCATTTCAACAATATTAATCCTTTTAATCCATAAACAGAGAATATCTTTCCATTTATTTGTGTCTTCTTAAATTTCTTTCATCTATGTCTTATAGTTTTCAGTGTACAGATCTTTTACAACCTTGTTTAAATTTATTCCTAGGTATTTATTATTTTTAATGCAATTGTACATGGGATTTTCTTCTTAATTTCTCTTGCTGATAGTTCATGGTTAATGTACAGCAACACAACTAATTTTAGTCTATTGATATTATATCCTACATCTTTAGGGAATCTGTTATTAATTCTAACAGTTTTTTGATGGAGTCATTGGGATTTTCTGTATATAATGTCATCTGAAAACAGAGACAGTTTTATGTCTTTTTTTTCTGATTTGGATGCCTATTATTATTATTATTCACCTAGTAGCTCTGGCTAGATCTTTTTAACTATATTGAATAAAAGTGGAAAGAGTGGCCATTCTCATCTTGTTCCCAATCTTAGAGGGAACTCTTTCAGTTTTTCACCATTGAGTAGCTGTGGACTTGTCATATGATGACTTTATTATTTTGAGATATGTGTCCCCTATACCCAATTTGTTGAGCACTTTATCATGACAGTTGATACTGAATTTTGTCAAACACTTTTTCTGTATCTGTTGAGAAGACTATATGATTTTTTATCCTTCATTTTGTTAATGTGGTATATCACATTGATTTGTGAGTAGTGAACAAAAGTTGCATCCCTAGAGCAAATCCCTCCTGATCATTGTATATGGTGTACTGTTGAATTTGAGCCCTGATATTTGAGCCCTGATATGGGGCTCAAACTCATGAACCATGAGATCACGACCTGAGCCGAAGTCAGACAGTTAACTAACTGAGCTACACAGCCACCCCATACTAGTATTATATTACTATCTGTTTCTCCCTTCAGATCTTTATCTAGGTCTCCTTTCATATTTGCTTTATATATTTAGGTGCTCTTATGTTGAGTTCATAAATATTTTAAAATGTTATGTCATCTTGTTGGATTGATCCCTTTTGTATTATATAATGACCTTCTTTGTCTCTTAGTACAGTCTTTGGCCTAAAGCCTTTTGTCTTATATAAGTATAGCTATCTCTGCTTTTTTGTAATTATTGTTTGTTTCCATTTGCAGGAAATATCTTTTTCTATTTTTTCATTTTCAATTTGTATGTGTCTTTAAAGTTGAAGTAAGTCTCTTGTAGGCAGCATATGGGTCTTGACTTTTTTTATCCATACAGCCACTCTCCATCTTTTGACTAGAGAATTTAGTCTATTTACATTTCAAGTAATTGTTGATAGATATGGACTTACTATTGCCCTTCTGTTAATTATTTTCTAGCTGTTTAGTAATTCCTTTGTTCCTTTCCTCTTGGTCCCTTTGTTTGTGATTTGATTATTTTCTGCAGTAGTATGCTTGGATTCCTTTCATTATCTTTTGTGTAACTGCTATAGGATTTTGATTTGTGGTTTTCTTAAGGCTTACATAAAATATCTTATATTCATAACAGTCTGTTTTTAGCTGAAAACAACTTAATGTCAAACATATTAAAGCTTCATATTTTTTCTCCTCACCCCACATTTTTTTATTTTGATGTCAAAATACAAGTCTTTTTATGTTGTGTATACTTTAACAAATTATTATAGTTTATAGTTATTTTTAATACTTTTGTCTTTTAATCGTCACACTAGATTTGTAAGTGATTGACTACTATCATTAAATATTGGAGTATTTTAAATATGACTATATATTTATAATTACCAGTGATATTTATACTTTCATATGTTTTCCTTTTACTTATTAGTGCTCTTCTACTTTAGCTTAAAGAAGTTCCTTTAACATTTCTTGTAAGACTGGTCTAATGATGATGTGCTCCCTCTGCTTTTGCTTGTCTGGAATACTCTTTATTTCTCCTTCATTTTTGAAACACAACTTTGCTAGGTAGCATATTCTTGATTTTTTTCCTTCCATTTCTTACATTCTTTTGAAAACTTCCTTCTGACCTATAAAGTTTCCACTGAGAATTCTAATGACAGTCTTATGAAGATTCCCTTATACAGAACAAGTTGTTTTTCCTTGCTGCTTTTAAGAACCTTTTCCTGTCTTTAGCTTTTGACAATTGAATTATAATATGTCTTGATTTGGGTCTTTTTTAACTCATCTTATTTGAAATGCTTTGAGTTTCCTAGATTGGATGTCTGTTTCCTTTTCCAGGTTAAGGAAGTTTTCAGCCATTATTTCTTCAAATAAGTTTTCTGCCTACCCCTTACTCTCATTCTTCTTTTTCTGAGACCCTTATGTATGAAAGCTGTACCACTTAAAGTTTGCCCATAAATCCCTTAAGCTATCTTCATTCTTTTTTTTCTTTTTGCTCTTCTGATTGGATGAATTCCACTGCCCTGGCTTCAAGTGCTCTGATCCTTTTGTCTGCTTCATTTCATCTGTTACTGAACCCCTCTGTTGAATTCACATACACATCAAAATATAAGTATGGTTCATTTCACAGACCTATTTCAGATTTTTAAATCTCCTAAGTGATGTAGAAAATAAGAAATTTCACATTTATAAGTAAAAGTTTAAACCAATTCTCTTCCAGATCATAAAGTACAACTATTAATAAAATCTACTAAATTAGGAATTCAGTAAATCTCTGTCCTGGTTCTTCAACAAAATAACATTGGATATCAAAAGATTCATGTCTTCCATTGCTGCTCCTCATCCTAACCAGAGCAAATGGGATGACAAAATATATAAAGTCTCTCACAACTCTGAAAGGACTATGATTATACTTCTTCCTCAAAATGTTCTCCTAGCATACCTCTTAGTAAATGTAACTGGCACAAAGTCCATCATAAGTAAATGATCCTATCAGGTTTTTATTTTTAAAAACATTTTGCTTTAATGAATCACAGCCAGCTGCTCAGTTTTTCCATTATCACTTTTTCTCTTCCCCTTCCCATCATCAAATCCTTTTGCCTCAGACTATTTACCCGCCTGTTGCCCCTTATATTTCTTTCTTGAAACTGTTCATCTGGCTCATTTCTGTGTACTTTCCTGAGAAAGAATATTTCAAAAGATTGTTAAGTTTAATAGACTTATTGGCAGTCATAGATAACCCAATATTAAATACTATCTCTAACAAAATAGATTCTCAGTAATTTATAAAAATGGAAGAAAGGAAAATGTCAGACTGCTATTGTTGAATCTATCTTTTTAATATCAAGGCAGATAATATTTATATAAAGTATGTTTTAATATTTATACAATAAAATTTTAATATTTCTAATACTTAATATTTATATGTTTACTAGTTGCTTATATATTTTGTATTTATATAATCTTTCTTTTAAACCTGAGAAGACACAAATATCAAATTTGATCCATGTCATTCCCTCTTGGGAGACTAATGCAATTAGGTAATGCTATGACTAAGACAAAGGGGGAAATGGAGCCAAGATCATCCTGGGGAAGGACACTTCACTCTAGGGAAGTGGCTGGAGCACATGCTGACTTAATTGGGAATAAAAAATAAGTTCCCTCCAAATAAGGGGCTAAGACTAATATTTATATGTCACCATGACTACCTACTTGATCTCCTTGCTCTCTAAGGAAGGAATCGTGTGTGTGTGTGTGTGTGTGTGTCTGTCTGTGTGTCTTTCTATAGACTAAAGTGGGGAAAGTAGAAAATGTACTAAGAAGACAGTCAAAGGGGAAATGGTTTTTAAGAAACAAACCAACTCAGAGGAAAAGTATAATTATGCATAGAGTGGAAATTGAAAAGTAAAGATAGTATAAAAACTTGTAAGACTATGAAAAGAAGTATTATCTTGTTATTTTCATATTATAGAATATGTTGAAGCTTTATTACTGGTATAGCCAGTTATCTTTCTTAACAATTTATATGTTTCCAAAGTGTGTAAGTCCCTTATATAAATGTAGGACTTTCCCTTATATAAAAACTTTTCTATGAAATCAGTGAAACAGTTGGGCACATCATAGTCCCTAGGCTAGCTCTCTCTGACTGTTTAAACCATGTAGTAGACAAAATTTCATATGGACCCAATTATCTCTACATCTTGATATTCATTCTCTGCATTATTCCCTCCTCTTGAGTATTGCCTAGACTTATTAACTTACTTATAATGAATAAAAAATACAACGAAAGTCTTGGGATATGACTTCTGAGATTTGATTATAAAAAGACTATGTCTTCCGTCTTGAGCACTCTGTCTTATTTTGGATTGCTTCTTCTGGGAGAAGCCAGCTACCATAGTCTGAGACAGCCCTGTGGAGACATCCACATGAGTAAGCTTGAAAGCAAACCTCCTGAAGCATGTAAATAGCCACGTTAGTGATCTTGGAAGCAAATTCTCCCCCCGTTGAGCCTTGAGATGACTGCAGGTCCAGGTGACATCTTGACTACAACCTCATAAGAGACTGAACCAGAACCACCAGCTAAGCTTTTCCCAGATCACTGAGACATAGGACTTTGAGATAATATTTATTGTTGGGGCATCTGGGTGGCTCAGTTGGTTAAACATCTAACTCTTGGTTTCGGCTCAGGTCATGATCTCACTGTAGGGAGATCAAGTCTCGCGTCAGGCTCTGTGCTGACAGTGTGAAGCCTACTTGGTACTCTCTCTCTCTCCCTATGTCTCTCTACCCCTCCCTCACTCTGACCTTCTCTCAAAATAAATAAACTTTCAATAAATAAACAGATAAATATTTATTGTTTTAAGCTTCTAAGTTTGGGGTAATTTGTTGCACAGTAATAGATAATTAATACAAACCAAAAGAGGTAACACACAACATAGCTGAAATGTATGAGGTACAACAGAGGAGTCAGAGTCAGGGTAAGCAACAGGTTATACAGGAAAGAGATGAAGAGAAGAAACTTCACTAAGCACCTGCGTTGTGCTAGGCACCATACCAGGCACCTTATAAACACATCTTAGATTATTTTCATTACACTGTAACACTAGCATCATTATATCTACATCACACATGAGGGGTTCACACACTAACATTCAGAGGGGTTAAATACTTTACCCAACTTAACACTGTTAGTAAGTAGCAGGTGCTGGGTCTTGAACTTTCTCTCCCCTATCCTCCACATATTCATATATATATATATATATATATATATATAGTAGCTCCAAAGCCTGCTTCTATTACAACATATTCACTGCAATGAATAAGGTGAGAAAATACCTCATACCACTGATCATGAGTGCAAATGCACCCAGCTGAACCTTGCAGACATAAACGTAACACTTTATGTGATCACAACTGAGATAGCATGCGTAGAGGGCCATGGGAACGTGAAGAGAGCAGCTGCTTGTAGTGCAGATGAGGATGTAGTGTGGGCAGAGAGTGGAGGGAAACCCCCACAGAGGGGATTATGTTAGAAACAAACAGCACAGCCTCTCTGTTACCCCTGGCAGGGCCTGGACTCTGGAATCCAACTGACATGGGTTCAGGCCAATTATTGGCTCTGTGACCTGGACAAGTTACTTCTTGCTGCCTTAGTTTCTTTATCTGTACTGATTAAATAAGGCAATGCATATAAATTGCTTGGCAGAGAGCCAGGTATATAGCAATCACTTAAAAGATGTTCACAATTAATAATACTATTGTTTTCTCTTCAAAACTGACTTTCTTTTCATGAGTGTGTTATTACTAGTATTGCCTTGTATGCTTATCAGTCAGAATGGCTTCTTTTAAGGGAGGGGAAAATTTTTCCCTATGCTAACTGGGCAAGAGTCAAAGGAAGAAAAACAGAGAGAATATGAGAAAAGGGAAAGATGGGTGAAAACAAAATGTATGTGACTGTGAGATAATGATTGTGTGAGGCCAGTGACTGTTTCTGGGAACAGAGGCAGGGAGGGAGGCTGGCATGTGGATTCTCTCTGTGGGGTGTAAAGACCATGCATTTTTCATATCAAACAGCATCAGGTCCATGGTCATTCAATGAGTGCACAATGAACTCATCCATTCTTCCATTCAGCAAATACTGTGCAAAACCATTGTGTACCACCAGGCTTCCAGGAGGGTGGCGTCCTAGAGCTTGTATACTAACAAGGCAAGAAAGGCAGTCAACACGCAGTATACAAAATAAAACTGCCTGCAGAAAGGATGAATACATCTGAATATGAGAACTACTAGGGAGACATTAACACAGGAAACCAGGCTAGAAAGACAAAGGAGGGTATTGTGTCGTTTTAGCAAGGGTGACCAGGAAAGTCCTAGATAAAGCCAGAGGTCCTGCAACTCACAGCAGCATGCCTCCTTCAGTCTGTGGCCAGAGCAAGCAACTCACTCAACTGCTGGGATCAAGGGAAAGGAAGGAATGGAAAGACTAGGTGTTGTTTAGATCCCAAGTGACTGATAATTAACATTTAACATGTAAAGGCTGTGATTTCTTTTGCAAATAGTTTTTTTAGGAAAAGTGTGCTTTACTCATCTACCTGGAATTCCAAACATGCTGTTCTTCACCTACATTGATCTGCCAGCCTTCCCTGTGTTGTTTGCAAGACCATCCAGGGCTACATGATGCCCAAGGAGGAGCTGAGGGTGTCTTTGCTTGATTCTGCAAGGGAGTGCCTGCCCAGATGTTGTATCCCAGGCACCTCATTGGCCTCACCGTAGTCCCAGCCCTGATTGTTTGGTTGATTGGTTTCTCTGTTAGTGGGTTGAATTTTGCTTTTGCTTCATATTGACTTTTTTCTTTAATTGGCATGTGCTTCTTATTTAAAATGTCAATCAATATGTGGGGCGCCTGGGTGGCTCAGCAGGCTAAGTGTCTGACTCTTGGCTTTGGCTCAGGTCATGATCTCTCAGTTTTGTGGGTTAAAGCCCCGCATAGGCTCTGTGCTGACAGAGCGGAGGCTGCTTGGATCCAGTCTCTCCCTCCGTCTCTGCCCCTCCACTGCTCATGCTCACGCTCTCTCTCTCTCAAAATAAATAAACTTAAAAAAAAGTTTAGGGGCACATGGGTGGCTCAGTTGCTTAAGTGTCCGACTTCAGCTCAGGTCATGATCTCACAGTTCATGGGTTCAGGCTCGTGTTGGGCTCTGTGCTGAAAACTCAGAACCTGGAGCTTGCTTCAGATTCTCTGTCTCTCTCTCTGCCTTTTCCCCCACTTGTGCTCACTCTCTCTCCCTCTCTCTCTTTCTCAAAAATAAGCAAACACTAAAAATAAAAAATAAATTTGAAAAAATTTTAAATGTCAATCAATACAAATAATTAAGGGGAGAAAGTAATAAAAACCCCAGGTCCTACCGCCCAGAAATAACTAGCATTAGGAATTGCTATACATTGTTAGAGACTATGCATCTATAGAGACAGAAGGTTGGTAGATATATAAGCAATGTTGTTAGTCAAAGAGATAAACAGATATACACAGAAATTGTTTTATAAAGATAGGATAATACTATGCATGGTATTTTTAGGAAAAAAGTTAAATATGATTTTGTCTTAATTAAATTACACTTAAATTACAAGAATGACTAGAACTTAGGCATATGTTTCTTTACTCAAAAGATTTTTTTCCCTAAAAGATCCTTCTAAAATTAAAGAAAAATAGTTACTGAAATTATTCGAGTGCAAAGGTGTTTTCAAAATGCCCCCTGGGGTGGAGGGGGCAGGCAGGGAGGAGAAGAGCTAGATTTTTCCACTCTAGGCAGTGCTAATTTGCCCCAACTAGGAAAGAGGAGCTGATTAGCACTCTCACTTTTCCTCCAGACTTCTGATTTTTTTTGTTTTCTTTTCTGTTCTATTCCAAAACCATAATTTATGCAGTAATCTTGAGATAAATTCTGTAATTGATTCACATTGGTTTCCAGATTTCTGGCCTTGCCCCTCTGCAGGGTAATCAGTTCTTCGGTATCGGTATCTGACTTGCAAATATGAATGGCCAATCAAAAATCACAGGACACTTTGACTATTCACCCTGTATTAAATAGAGAAACCAAGATAACTTTAAAAAATAAAAAGACCCTTAGCAGAGATAAGAAAAGATCATTGGAGTCCTACTTCCATTTTCTGACATGACGGCATAAAAGACTTCACAGACCTAATATTCAGCAAAACTTGTGTTCAAGAACAAAAACAAACTTATGTTTAAAAAACAGCAATTGAAAATCTCTGGAGATTATCCTAAGGGCAAAGAGCAAAGGAAGACACATTTAGTCAAGAAAACCTGCTAAAATGTCATAAAAACTAGAGTATTTGAATCAAGACCTATTCCTACCTCTACTTTTGGCCCCAGAGACACACAGCAACTCCATTTCAGACATGTGCTACCAAGAACACAGGCTCCCTGCCCCCCAGTGCCCAGTCAGAACATATCCCCAGGACATCACATGCCAACTCATCTCTGAAGCCAGTATTGCTCTGATACCAAAACCAGACAAAAACAATGGAAGAAAACTATACGCAAATATCTCTTATAAATATGGATATGGAAATCCTCAATAAAATACCAGAAAGCCTACAAAAGACATATAAAAAGAAACATAAGGATTTTATATATAAAATGAATTATATATATAAATAAAAAGAATTACATACCATGCCCAAATGGGATTTATCCCAAGAATTAATACCCCCCAAATCAACAATGTAATACACTCTAGCAATAAAAAACAAAAATCACATGATCATCTCAATAGACACAAGAAAAACATTTGCAAATGCAATACCCTTTCATGATTAAGTGTTGGTAAAACCCTCCAAGATCAGGAACAAGATAAGGATTCCATCCTGTCACTTCTACTCACCAGTGTACTGGAGGTTCTAGCCAGGACAATTAGACAAGAAAAAGAAATACAAAGCATCAAGATAGCAAAAGAAAAAAAGACATAAAACTGTTTCTATTTGAAGATGATATACTCTTATATACAGATAATCATGAGGAATCCACTGAAAAACTGTTAGAACTAATAAGCAAATTCTGTAAGTTTGCAGAATACAAAAGCAATATATAAAAGTCAACTGTATTTCTAAACTCTTACAGAGTTTAGAATCTGCAATCACACAATCTGAGAATTAAACAGTACCTCACAATAGAGCAGGGCCTTCCAAATATCAGATAATGTTTCTAATCTCCTGGTGTGCATTCAGAAAGATGATTATTCAAGTATAATATAAAGACATTCCTTGACAGGCAGAGCCCCAGAAATAATTTCTTTCCCATCTTAGGAAGTTTCCAGAAAATATGTTGTACAAAACAAGATAGTATCCCACAAGAGAGAAGAGATCCTCAAAGGACATACCACAAAGAAGATCTAGAGATGTCTGGTAGAAGTTGGAGCATCACAAAAAGCTCTTCTGGAAAATAATAATGATAATAATGGCACCAGATACATACTGTGGCACTTTTAGAGAACAAGAAGAAACAAAAACACCAATGAAAGGATTATTACAAGCAAAATATTGCAAAAGGAAAGGAAAGCTGCTTAGAAGGACAAGGACAAAGACATACAAGAAAGATGTATGCTCATAGGATACTACTTGGTTCTGCAATGACACATGCAATTATTTTTCATTAATGTCACTAAAAGTGAAGATATAACTCTATTGGAGCACAGAGATGGTGAAGATATAACTATATTGGAGGACAGAGATGAGATAAGAGAGCTAAATATTCATTTGTCATAGCAGACGGCCTCGCACTAATAAACTGAAAAACTGCAATAAGAGCACATTATTTAAAGACACGACAATACTGATTTTTAAAAAACAGCCAAAAGACTTAAAATTGGCTATTTCTGGGGCACCTGAGTGGCTCAGTTGGTTAAGCGTCCGACTTCAGCTCAGGTCATGATCTCACTGTTTCTGGGTTCCAGCCCTGTGTCAGGCTTTGCTGGGTGTGCAGAGCCTGGAGCCTGCTTCAGATTCTGTGTTTCCCTCTCTCTCTCTCTGCTCCTCTCCCACTCACGCTCTGTTTCTCTCTCTCTCTCTCTCTCTCTCACTTTCTCTCTCTCTCTCAAAAAGTAAATAAACAATATATTTTTTTAATTTGGCTATTTCTGACAGATGGGTAGTGATGAGTGCAAAGGATGGTTGTTCCTTATTATAAGCTCTTATATGATTTGATATACCTTTTTAATAAAGTAATACATTTTTATAAGGCCCTTCATTATATAGAAAAAGGAAAAAATTATCCAAATGATGAGCAAATATTTAAAGATATATGGTATCTTGGAGGGGCGCCTGGGTGGCTCATTTGGTTAAGCATCCAACTTCGGCTCCAACTGCAGCTCAGGTCATGATCTTATGATCCATGAGTTCCAGCCCCGTGTTGGGCTCTGTGCTGACAGCTCAGAGCCTGGAGCCTGCTTCAAATTCTGTGTCTCCTTCTTTCTCTGTACCACCCCTGCCTCTCAAAAGCAAATAGACATTAAAAAAAATAAAAATAAATTTAAAAAATAAAAATATATGGTATTTTTGCCAGCAGACTTTTCAATACAAGTGTTGCCATTCACCCTTTACAACTATAGTAATGTTAATAGTTGATAAAAGATTCTCTAATTTGGAGCAACAAAGTGGTTAACTTGTTATTGTTGTTAAATTATGATAACAACTTTGTCCGAGACAAGACCTGGATTCTGGATTTGACTCTCATCTTGGTGTTATTTTGTTTATTTATCTCTTGTATTTCCTATGAAAGGAAATTAGATGTAAAATCTTAATCAAATGCAGGTTAAACATTTTTTGGTAAGTATACTTCATAGTTCATGCTGTGTATTTCATTTCACAGCTCATAAGGAGATTAGCTATGCTAAGTGTGGTTACTTGGTTAAGGTGGTGACCACCAGATTCCTCCATCATAAAGACATATTTGAAACAGAAACCAAAAACATGCCTCTCTCACTCCTTAAGTACATCACAGCTTGTAGATGCCTGCCCTGGTCCCCTGTCTCTATTCTGTTCTTTGAAGAGTGGCCCACTTTTGTCTGTTTTAGGAATGCAACAAGTTGTTCTGAAATGCACAGGCAGCTTGAAGTGGGAGTAAAAGCCAGGACAGGGAATGCACGGGAAATGCTACAGAATGGCATGAAACCCAAAGCAAATGGTAAAAATGAGCAACACATGGAGAATGTGGGATGGAGAGAAAAGCATAAAAATCATAATCACATCTGATGTGTCCAGAAATGGAGAGACACAACAAATAACAGAGAAAGATTTTGGGTCAGAAAGATTCATCTTTACCATTCAGTAGAGGAAAAGGAGAGTCTTTTCAAGACTTGAACCCTTGTCAATTTTTTCTACCATGTCTTTTATTTCTTCTGCTTTGGCCAGTGATTTCAGTCATCAGATAAATCTCCAGGCACAAAATATTGGATAGACTAAATTGATGCATTCCAAAGTGTGCAGTAAAGGCAATGATTTGAGATGTCAGGAGAAAAACCTGTAACAGCTTATTCCAATTGTTTTTTATTTCACTCTTTTGGATGGATTTTTGTGCATTATGTCCTAGAAATACATCAATATAGTAGTATATGATTACAGTGTATAAATAAATAAAATATATATTGGGAGAATTCATTGGGGGAAAAGAAAAGAACATATCTGTTTAAAAAAAAAAAACGATTTGTAAGGTGCTACTTAAGCACCACATAAATATTGTTTCACCTACCTAGTAGTTTTAGCATTCATTGGTGATTTTTGCCTACATCAGTTATATCAATGGGAACTGCAAAAATAATGCTTTTTCTAGGTTTCCTTCCTCTTAAATTTGTTAGCTAGCTGTGTGCTATGAAGAAAGAGCTTTCTTTCGTTAACTGGGAAAAAGCTATGACCGTTGAATTTTAAAATTTCAGGCTTTGGTGACCATGGATATCTTCACCAGAGGTCCTTCTTTATAATTTTGCAGATTGTGTTTTGCACAACTCAGGATGGGGGGGGGGAGAGGGCGGGGACAGGGAGTAGATGGGAGGGAGTGTTGACATAGTAGTCATTGCAGACTTGTATAATTATTATGACAGTTTTCTGGAAGATAGCAGAAAAGTGTTGAGGAAAGGGCCTCTTTTCTAATTTAGACAGGGTTGCATTTGGGCTAGGGACTGGTACATATGCACCCCATCCCTGGCCACTCACCTTGGAACCTTGGAAGTCAGCATCTGGAGACCATGCCAGGGTCTGCTCTGTTCCCCACGTGTGCACCTCTCCCAAAAACTCTGTCCAGCCATACACGCTTCCTTCATTCTTTGCTTCTTACCTACATCCTTTATCATCTACTGACTGATAGCACTGAAGCAACACTAAATGATTTGGAGTATTTTGTATTTTCTAGTGTGGAGGAAGAAACGGAAGGTACCTGTCCTTCATTGACCCACAGGTTTCTGATGTTTCATATGCTCCCCATGTTTCAGGATTTTTCTGTCTTCTGTGCTATGCAGGAGTAAACTGTATCCACCATTAATTACTTTATCTCTTTATATTTCTGAAACTATAATTCTACAAGGCTATACATCTTGCAACCAAGAGAGTTTGCAAGACATTTAAACGCAAAAACATTTATGTACCAAGTCAATGACTTTTTTTGTGAAGAGAGTCTATATCTAGTGGAGCAGAGTGAAGTGTCTTCTAGTTGGCTCATTAAACATCTACAGGGTCACTCTATTAATGGCTCACCTAGAGCATCTGCCTGCTTAAAAGCTGTCACATCCACCTCCCCTTCGTGTTCGGTGTAAAGCAATTCACAGAGTGATGGAAATTTTCCAGTTTTTTCTCTCCCCCTCTTGCCCGGGGAACCTGTTGGCAATTACAGCCTTTACTTGACAAAGTCCTTTTGACACAGCATGCTGATGGCAGTTGCCTCCAGGAAGGTTCAGCTGTTTTAGGAACAGGGTGACAGTTATCTGCTTCGATTTCTGCTGGCTACCACTTTTGTTGTTAAAACTTTCCCAGGACTTTTGAGGGTAGTTATTTCTTCTTGTACCATCATGACAATTTTCTTATCTCACCGTGGCTGCTGTCGTATGTAATTAAACTCTGTGCTCCAAAATAAAGTCAGAAGTGGTGATTACATTACCTTCAGCTGAATGCCTCTAACTCTATCCCTATGAAATGTAGAGAAACTTCATGTGGTGACTTTTATTTTTGTTTGCTTTTTGACAATAACTCTGTCTAAAAACTGGACGACAAGTTTGAACCATCCTGTCTGTATCTTGAAATCAGGGTTTTTCCACCTTGGCACTATTAACAATTTGGATTAGATAACTCTTTGTTGGGAAGGGAGTGTCCTGTGAGATATAATATGTACCAGCATCCCTGCCTCTACCCACTGGATGCCAGTAGCACCCTCTTCCAAGCTGTGACAACCAAAAATGTCTTCAGACATTATCAAATGTCCTTGGGCTAGGTGGGGGTGGGGAGCAGCAAAATTGCCTCTAGTTGAGAATCACTGCTCTAATGAAGTATTGATAAAGATTATGTTCAATGCATGGAAAGAGCCTAAGTGTCCATCAACAGATGAATGGATCAAGAAGATGTGGTTTATCTATACCATGGAATACTACATGGCAATGAGAAACAATGAAATCTGGCCATGTGTAGCAACATGGATGGACCCTGAGGGTGTTATGCTGAACGAAATAAGTCAGGCAGAGAAGGACAGATATCATATATTTGCACGTATAGGAAGATTAGGAGGAACTTGACGGAGGAACAAGGGGGAGAAGAAGGGGGGAAATGGTGGGGGAAAGGGAGAGAGGCAAACCATGAGAGACTCTTGAATGCTGACAAAAACTGAGGACTGATGGATGGGGGGGGGGAGGGATGGGCATGGAGGAGAGCACTTGCAGGGATGAGCACTGAGTGTTATGTGGAAACTAATTTGACAATAAACTATTTGTAAAAATAAATAAATAAATAAAGTAAAAAAAGATTATGTTCAATGCAGTATCATACATTTCACTCTTTTATACTTTAAATGCCTCATAAAATCTCTGCTTTGCCTAAGCGTATAATAGAAATAACATTTTTAATCTTACTTATTCTTCTAAAGAGTTATCCAAGTGATTCCTAATGAGTTTAACCAAGTAAAGGAGAATGAGGAGGGGAATGTTTTTATTCCGTATACTAGACTAAGTGAGCCAATGTATTTACAGTGGGTAATTTAAAAAATACTAGAAGCAAATGGATATAAAAAATGAGGACTTGTACCATTATGCCACATTATTCACCTGTTGATTTGCTTTTAAGAGAAAGATATTTTGGAAACCTAAGTTTAATAGCAATTCTACTGTCATTAAGACTATTTATTTCAAAGGTTCCTTCCAAGATAATTATTCTGGAGCCTAAGACACTTATGCAATGATAGAGGTTGATGGTAGCTTCTGCAGCCCGACTCCTCATTTACAGCTGGGGACATGGAAACCCCTTATGGCAAAGCAATAGGACTGAGGACATACAGTGGCAGGATTGAGAAAAGTCTTCAGAACCTTATTAAGGTGACTCCACTTAACATGTAGCCACTTCAGGAATCCAAAGAACAGCAGCAAAGAACTAAGCTCTTTTTTTTAAGTAAGATTTATCTATTTGTTTATTATTTCTTTTTCTTTTAGGGGAGAGAGCTCAGAAGCAGGGGAGAGGGGCAGAGGAAAAGAGACAGAGAGAGAGAGAGAATCCTAAGAATACTAAGCAGGCTCCACACTCAGCACAGAGTCCAACATGGGACTCAATCCCACATCCCTGGGATCATGACCTGAGCTGAAATCAAGAGTCAGATGCTCAAGTAACTGAACCACCTAAGGTCCCTGAAACAACTAAGCTTTTTAATAGAGGTGGGGTTCATGTCAAAAGGGATAATGGAAGGAGAAGGAAACTCCATGGAGCCTATCTCATGATTTTGCACTATCACTCAGGCTCAGTATATCCTATCCTCATGAAGCAGTTTTATTTATATCTGGGAGTTCACTACCGGGTTTATTGTGTATGTAGTACACTGACTGGGGCTCTGGCAGCATTCAGGAGGCTTTTGATAATGCACTAGTGGGTACTAGTGCAGATGGTCAATTGATGGAAGAGGAGGAGGATCTCCCAAATGTCGATGGAGAATCCACAGAGGGTGGTTCTGATTGTCTCTCACTCTTACAATCAATACAGTTTCTGTTTTCAGAAGCTTCTCTTGTTTCGTCAAGGATTGTAGTGATTCAAAGGAAACTTCCAAGGGTCTCCCCTGATGAAAGGCAGTTTAAAAGCTCTACATAGAGCCAGGCAAATTTTTAACCCAGAACCCTTGGGAATTCTGGAATGACTCCTTCATTTTGTCATTTTCATGATGATCTAGAATTCATCTCAGCCCCCAGCAGAAATAGGGTCTGTAGCAGGGCTTCTCAACCTTGAACGTGCATAGGAACCACCTGGGGATCTTGTTAAACTTCAGACGTTGATCCCGGCAGTCTGGAGGTGGGCCTGGGACTCTGCCTCACTGATAAGCACCCAGGTATTCTGATCCTGATGGTCCATCGGTAGGATGCTGACTCAGTTAAGAACCAAACCTGCCTCACAATTAGAATACAAATTAATAAAGCAAATGGCTGCCTACTCCATTAGGAGGTCTTTTTAAGATTCGTTTATTTTTACAAAAAAATTACTGGGAGCCTAATATATATATGATATACATGCACACATATGTTATATATATGTATTATATATATGCATACACACACACACTCATGTACATAAATTATGCTACAATCCGAGAAAGATATAAAGATAAATCAGAAACTATTCCTGTACTCAAGGTGCTTTCACACTAATAAAGATAGAGTAAATACATAATAGCATGAGTATAAAGCAGAGGGTAAGTGGCAAATCAGAATTACAAACAGAATTCTAAGAGGATCCGAGGACGGGAGGCTGGGAAGCACAGGTTGGGATCAGTGCGATCTAGCAGTAGGATCTCAGGCCAGTTACATGACCTGTCCAAGACTCAGTGTCCTCACCTGTGCCATGGGGGTAATAACAGTACCTGCCTTGTAGAGTAAATGTTAAATGAGTTAACACCTGACTCTCACAAAGCCTGGCACATAAGAGCTTTGTAAATATTATCCAATTCTGTGATTACCTGTATCATTGCCAGTTTGGGAGGGGCCCATCTGATTTGCATCAGGAAAAATGGATACCATTTAGTCAGCAGGAATGAGTGCAGGATAAGAAGCGGCATAGACAAAGACAGTGAAGATCTGCATGCGTTCAGAGAATTTAACTTGGCAACGGATAAGTGGCAGAGAAGTTTGTAAGCAAAGAGCCTGCAGTCAGAGCTTGAGGAACTCTCAAATTCACATGCCTTGGTAAAAATAAGACAGACAAAAATTTGTAAGCAGATTCATGGTTAAAATGACCTCTCTGCAAATGAACTTGGCATACTCCTTTTAATTCCTGGCCAGTTAATCTAGTCGTGTAGTCCTTTTTACCCTTTGGTTGCAAAGAAGATCACAAATAAGTATCATGGTTAAAGTTCAATAGCTTTCCTTACCTTAGAATTTTTAGAGTAATTAATCCCCTCCCCTTCATTACTAGGTTGGGACTCTAAACTTTTTCTAACAATTTACTCATCTATTGCTTCTCTTTTTTTTTCCCCTAAGTCTTACAAATAACTAAGATAATGAAAGTGATTTGAGTGTTTTAGTCTCTATGAACCTCTGATAGGAACCATATTCTTAGGAATCTGGTCTTTTCTGTTTTCCATCAAAATTACTTGGGGGGGGGATTTTTTAACACAAGTTCATGAGCCCCATGTGTGAATTTATAGATCCCAAGTGTGCCCTGTAGACTCATTTAGCATCACTCTTGGTCCACAGCTAAAACTGGTGCCTATGTCCTGGCCTGATCCCTGAAAGGTCTGGCTACATCTTCATAGGACTGGGTTCTTCTTTGAGCATCTCTAGCTGCTTTTGCCTACCAACAACACCTACCTAGGCTCCCAAGTTAGTGTTTTAGGGGCTGAATAAATCCTCTAGCTTCAGAAGGCTTTACTGTCTATTGTAATAAGATGTTATTTAGTAGAACCTGACATTATTGGACCACAAATACAAAATCAGGTAAGAGTTAAGCAGGACTGAGGATGGGGAAAGTGAGAACCAAAAAATGTATGTGAGGTGGTTGATTTTGAGCTGCTATTTGGAACAGTAAATGATTGAAACACGTGAAGCAAGAATGTAGATTATAGTCTAAAAGGAGAAAGAACATCAGGATGAGATGAGTATTTCCAGTAAGAGTCAGGAAATATGCTGGAAATAGCGCAGACCTTGGAATCCCTGTCAAACATGGGCTCAAATCCTGGCTGTGTGATCATGGATAATATATTTTACCTCTCTGAGCCTTAGATTTCCAATACAAATAAATTTGGGAACTCTGAGTTAACCAAAGCTTATTTTTCAAAAAATGAAATTAATAAAGTCTGCCTTATATGGCTATTTTGAAAATGAAAAGAGAATGTTTGTAAAACATCCAGTTTATGCCAGGCACACAGTGGGTGCTCAAAAATCGGAGGGTAGCATTGCTAGGGAAAGATAAGAGAGTTTGATTAGAGGAAGGATTCTGAATGTCTTCGATCTTGGTTATAGTCAGCTTGGACATGATCATATATAACTTCAATTTGAACAGTTCTCTGCACTGCAAAAGCAAGTATAGTTGTGGCCAAGACTCACATTCATGTGGTCAGGAAGGAACAGGAAACTGCGGCTGTGCCAGTCGCATATTAACCCACTGACCTTGAATCAAAGGCCAGAGTGAAACTTGCCCTGCCCCTCTCAGATCTGCCTGCCCTCCTGTTTCCCTGTTTTTGCTACTGGGGCCACCCCAGGCGTCATTTGTGGGAACCCCCTTACCCCCTCCCCCACCCACTCACTACCATTACCACAGCCACTGCAGCCAGTTGATTCTCTCTCTCTGCTAGGTTCTTCTCATCTCCCTTACTGTCCACTCACTGGAGCCACTCCCCTGGCCCAGGTCTCCTCATCTGGTTCTTGGGCTTCTAACCTCTCTCCTCTGTACAAACAGCCTTTCTCCTCTGTCAAAAGATAAGCTGAGGCATATAAAAATTTTTAAGAGTTTATCTGAACACAGATCAATTTGAATCAGGCATTGCCACACCAGAAGCTATTAGGAGTGTTCCCCCACGGGAACCAAAGGAGAAAAGGCAGAAGAAGGAAATTATTGATCAGCTGTAACTTGAAGCCTATTTGGCTGTTTGTGAGTGGTCGTGCTTAGCGTTTTGATTTCATGACCTTGAAGCAATTACAGGCTTAGATCTTGGTTTGCCTGTGCAGACCAGCCACCAAAGCATTACGTTAGAGCCCACCTCAGTCTGACGGTCTCCTTGTTTAATTACTTTAACACCTCTAACATCCTTGTAATTTGCTTGGTACATGGCAATTTTCCATGCAAGAACTTTTACAAAAATAACCCTTTATTTTATGTGATGCACAGAATGAAGTTAAAGCTGTGGCCTGACATTTAAGACTCTAAAAATCTTGGTGTGCCTGGGTGGCTCTGTTGGCTAAGCATCTGACTCTTGATTTTAGCTCAGTTCATGATCTCATAGTGTTGTGAGTTCAAGCCCCACATCAGGCTCTGCAGTGACAGTGTGGAGCCTGCTTGGGGCTCTCTCTCTTTCTGTCCCTCCTCCGCTTGCACCCTCTCTGTTTCTCTCAAAATAAATAAATAAACTCTAAGAAAAAAATGTTTTAAAGACTCTCAAAACCTTTTTTTCCTGGCCTCTTCCCAAAAGTGAAGGCTCAAAGGTCTCTAAACCCCCTGTGTGTTCCTGCTTCCTGCTTTGCTGTCATGACTCCTGGGTATTCTTTCTCCAGCCTGGTTCTGTTCACCTGCATGTTGCTATCTCATAAGGCTGTGCTGCTTTTCCTGTGCGTCCCTGAGATGCTTCCATAGAACAGGAATCCCAGCCCTGAGTGATTCCTTCCCTCCTTAAATCCTCTGCATGCACCTTCTACAACAAGATCTCCCCCATTTTCTTGGAAAGTTAATAGATGTTACACCAAAATGTGTTCTATGTTGAAATAGATAGGAAACTCTGGGCTAACAAGATATGCAGATTTTATTGTCCAGGAACCTTTAATATGCTATATACATATAGAATCTCCAAGGAAAAGATGTAATATGAGAGTTTCCCCAACCTAATTGGCCTCAGGACATTTTTCACAAAGCATCTCTCAGCACTAGTATTTCTGAGAAGAGTTTTCAGCATTATTCATGTGACATTCAGCATGGGTCACTTTACATTTTTATCTTTACATTTAATTTTGCCTTCCCTAAAGCAGAAAGGAATCCCAAGGGCAAGAATAAAATCCTAGCCATATACACAGGAAATGCTCTATAAATGTGCTGATATTTAAAAAAAAAAAAAAAAAAAAGCATAGTCTACCTATCAGCCGACCCTGAATTTAAGGCTACCAGGAATGGCTGTGCAGATTGAGAACATCACTACTTTAGATGACAGCATTTGCCTATATTACAATGTGAGTAACAGTTCCCCAAACAGCGCCCCATCTGGGCAAATACACCTGGTGGGTGGGGGGCACCTGTCCTCCAGTCCCTGTGCCCAAGAGTGCTGTCATGTTTTCTTTACGTCTACCACAACATGGAATGTAGCACATCTTCACATACTCTGAAATATTCCATTCACACAAAACTGTTAGTACCGTATATTTTGCTGAAGATTTTATGGGAGAGATAGTAGAGGGAGTTTCCACCACATCTGCAGCAAACATTTTATATATTACCCATTAGACATTTCTAATTTTCTAAAGACGCTAGCTTTGCCTAATCTATGGACACTTTCCCCCCACTCTCCTTCCCCCTAGAGGCACTCTGACTTTCCTCTTTATTTAATTTTGATTTCTCTGAACTGCTCTGACAATGCATAGAAGAAGGAGGTAAATGGCCTCAAGCCATCACAGAAAGTCTTTATTATATGAAAGAACCACTGGTGGTTGAGGATTTTCAGGGATAAAGTGAGAATGTTAGCAAAACAAACCATCGTGAATAACATTTAATGAGTCAGATATAAATATCTACACATATCAATTGGCTCATCACAATGGGATAAGGTCTATACCATGTGATATAATGATTTCTGTGCTGAAGTGGTAAATACTATCGGGTCCTCTGCCCTGCCCTACCTTCAGCAGCTCATAAGATGCTACTTAGTAGCATATGTATGCCCTAAGCACCCCCAGCGAGGAACTGGTTATGAGGGCAGAACCCTGCAAATGGCAGCATTGATGGCTCTTCTTCAGTTTCAGTCTCAGGGCAAGTGTGGTTTGTACCTCAGGTCAACTAGGGAATGGGAGGTGGGTTCTGTATGAGGCACGATTAGAATTAGCAGGTATCTCAGCCCGTTGAGTCCAGAAAGCAGTCGTCTCCTACCTCTGGCTTCTTGTAACAGATGTAAAAGGCTAATAACCTTCAGGGAGGGCAAGGCCCCAGGCTAAAGAGAGTCCCTGTCTTTCACCAAAACATTATCTGAAGCCTAACACAGTGGCACCACCCTTTAGCTCTGGCCTACTGAGAGACTGGAGTCTTTGGACTATTTTTTAGAGGAATTTTCAGTTGAACCTTAGAGCTTTCAAAACAAGGGTAGGGCTATACATTGATTTACACCCAACTACATTATGATCAACATTTGTTTCTCTGATGAAGTTACTTAGTACAAAATAAAAGAGGCTGGTAAAACATACCATTTTGGTCTAGTTAAGTCCTAAGCTAGTAATTAGTGCAGATCTGGAGAAATATTTTATTAAAACTTTTAGTTACCAAGAGGCCGACTCTAGCTCCTATGCACACACTCAGATGACTGTCTCTTGCTCCTTTTAACTGTGTTCCCATGGTGGCAGGCAGCAGAGTCCTTGCAAGCCAATCTAGAGAAGGAAAAAGTGATAGGAGCACCTGGGTGGCTCAGTCGGTTAAGTATCCACCTTTGGTACTGGTCATGATCTCATGGTTTGTGAGTTTGAGCCCTGCATCAGGCTCTGTGCTGACAGCTCAGAGCCTGGAGCCTGCATTGGATTCTGTGTCTCCCTCTCTCTCTGCCCTTCCCCTGCTTGCTCTCTCTCTCTCAAAAATAAACATTAAAGAAATTTTTTTAATAAAAAAGAAGGAAGCAGTGACAGAATGACAAAGCTCTCTGACTCCCTTCCAAAGTGAACCCATGCAGATTGTTAACCTTAAAAAATAAAACCGCTGATTTATTTTACAGGCAAAAGACGGGTTTATTTGGGCATAGCAGTGAATAGCAATCAAGGACCAGGAAGCTACAGCAAAACCATAGGAAAATCCACAGAACCAAAGAAAGGGTGGCTCTTTTATAGAGAAAGTGGGATATTGGGACGGCTGTTAGAAGCAAAAAGCCCAGGAGGGGGCAAGATGGCGGAGAAGTAAGGAGCTCCATACTTGCACTCGCGCCCATACATCACACAGAAAAGATCTGAAGCCNGAATCTATAAGGAACTCACCAAACTACACGCGGAGAAACAAACAACCCAGTGAAGAAATGGGCAGAAGAGATGAACAGACACTTCTCCAAAGAGGACATCCAGATGGCCAACAGACACATGAAATGATGCTCAGCATCCCTCCTCATCAGGGAAATACAAATCAAAACCACACTGAGATACCACCTCACGCCAGTCAGAGTGGCTAAAATGAGCAAATCAGAGAACTCTAGATGCTGGCGAGGATGTGGAGAAACGGGCACCCTCCTACACTGTTGGTGGGAATGTAAACTGGTACAGCCCCTCTGGAAAACAGTGTGGAGGTTCCTCAGGAAACTAACAACAGAACTCCCCTAGGACCCAGCAATAGCACTGCTAGGAATTTACCCAAGGGATACAGAAATGCTGAGGCATAGGAGCACATGTACCCCAATGTTCATAGCAGCACTCTCCACAATAGCTAAAACATGGAAAGAGCCTAAGTGTCCATCAACAGATGAATGGATCAAGAAGATGTGGTTTATCTATACCATGGAATACTACATGGCAATGAGAAACAATGACATCTGGCCATGTGTAGCAACATGGATGGACCTTGAGGGTGTTATGCTGAGCGAAATAAGTCAGGCAGATAAGGACAAATATCGCATGTTTGCACGTATAGGAGGATTAGGAGGAACTTAACGGAGGAACAAGGGGGAGATAGTGGGGGAAAGGGAGAGAGGCAAACCATAAGAGACTCTTGAATGCTGACAAAAACTGAGGACTGATGGATGTGGGGGGGAGGGGGGATGCGCATGGAGGAGGACACTTGTGGGTATGAGCACTGAGTGTTATGTGGAAACTAAATTGACAATAAACTATTTGAAAAAAAAAAAAAGAAGAAGAAAAAGCAAAAAGCCCATCGGATAAACTGAGACTTTGATGTATAGTGGCTTTTTATTGACTGAGCTGTGACAGTCTCTCATTGGCTGGGCTATTGCCACCAGGGTAGGAGGAAAACCTTTCTTCACCCACTGGGGTAGTATGTAAACGTGCACAAAGTCCCAGTCTTCCTGTTGGATTTGGAATTGAGGGTGAGTGATAGGGCAGGAGAGCTCCTCCTTCTGCCCCACCTCCCGACTCCATTCTACACTAGATTTCCCTTTATTAATGTTCACAAGCTGCAGTGCAGGGTAAGACCCACTGACAGACAAGAACATTAGGAATCTCCTCAGTTCAGGAGAGCAAGGCTCTTATGTGGGTCGTCCTGATTGGATGGGGGCCAGTGACGAGGGCGGTGAAAGAATTCACCCAAGGCCGACCAAAGGAGATAGGAGTTTAATGAATACACTGCAAGAGAGCACCAGGCAGGACAGCAAAGGAGAGACTGTCTGCTGCAAAGCAATGGTAAGGGGCTTTAGTTATAGGCAGAGTGAGGGAGTATAAGGGCATATGGAATTTTCCTTTATTTGGTCATCTTAGGAACTGTTACTGGTTGTAAGGAGCCCATTGGTCAGCTAAGGCCTATGGCATAATGAGCCTGTTTGTTTCAGTCAGCTGGGGGGTCGCTGTGGGCCCCTTTGCCTTGCTCAAGTTTCTGTGGCTCAAGCCTGTTGCCTAAAAGTGGCCTCTAAAAGTGGTGTTTGGATGCACTTTGCTGGCCCCTTTGGCATCCTGCAGTCCCTTCCAAAGATGGTAGCTGTGTTCTTAGGATGTGCTGTCTAGGGCCCTGGCTTCTATTCCCAGCTTCTCAAGTCTCTGTTTTTCTCTACAGCTCTATAAGTATCTGAAGGGGCAGCATCACACCCAAGACAGCCAAAGTGATAATGTTGTTAGTTACAAATAGCATAAAATAATTTTTTTATTTCTGATTCTGTAAGTAATACTATACAGAAGGTACCTTTAGAAGGTACAAAAGGTGCCTATATTTTCATCCCACTGATAGAAATCAATCTTTTCTGTTGTGGAACTTGTAATTAAGATAAACGCAATTGGATGTAGGACAGAAGCTACAGATTCCCAGAAAGACACAGGACAGAGAAAGCAGGGACTAGGGTAACTCTCCCAGCCAAGAAAATTGAGATCTTCTCTACTCAAAGTGTGGTCTGCACACCAGCAGCATCAACAGCTCCACAAGCTTGTTGGAAATGCAGAAACTCAGGCCAAATCCCAGACTTAAATCAGGATCTACAATCCAACCAGACTCCCAGCTGATTCACCTACTGACCTCTGGGAAGCACTGCTCTACATGACCTGGAGACTGCAGCTGTGCTGGATCCCAAAAAGCCTTGGTCCTCCTGACTTCATGAGGCCTGATGGTTTGCAGCTTTCCGTATTCCCGTGAATCCTGGTCCAAGCTCAAGAAGTTCATAAATGGAAGAGCTGGGATTCAAACAGAGCTCTGACTCCTTGATCCATCTGGGTAAATATAATATTGTATTTCTAGTCCTTTTAGCCAGAAACACACTATATTTTCCCATTGATTTAAATCTTCTACTATGTCTCAATAAAATTTTATTACTTTTTCATATGGATCTGTGATATTGTGATTTATAATAAGGTATATTTGGTCTTGGTTCACTATTCCTGGCACAGAGCTCCTAAAACCCTTGGAACTTCCTTAGTGATGAGAGTGCTAAAGATGTCTTACGTTAGGTTAATAAGGTAACTTTTTTAATGCACCTAATGTTGAGGGCTGGTTGCCAGGAAAATCAATCTCTTGAGTATAGGGACTTGCAGTCCCATTTTCTGCTGACCTCCAGGAAGGGAGAGGAGACTGGACATTGAATAAATCGCCAGCTGCAAATGATTCAATCAATCATGCCTATGTAATGAAACCACCATAAAACCCCAAGAGGACAGCGTTAAGAGAGCTCCAGATTGGAACTTGGAGGAAAGTGATGTGTTTAGAAAGGGGATGGAAGCTTTGCTCTCTTTCCTCATACTTTGCCCTGTGCATCTCTTCCATATGGCTGTTCCTGAGTTATACCCTTTCATAAAAAAAACAAAACAAAACAGTAATCTAGTATATAAAATGTTTTTTCTGAGTTCTGTGAGCAGCTCTGGCAAATTAATTGAACCAAGGTTGGGATGATTGGAACCTTCAATCAATGGCCTGTGGGTCAGAAGCCTGGGTTTTCGATTGACATCTGAAGTTATGGGAACAGTCTTGTGGGATTGAGCCTTAAATTTGTGAGATCTGTCACTATCTCCAGCTAGACAGATGGTCAGAACTGAGTTGAGTTATAGTACACCCAGCTGGTGTCCAGAGATTTGCTTTTTATTTGAGGGAAGGGATATCCCTGCCACAATTTCGAAGTTGCATCCAGAACCCCTTTTTAGGATCCTACATATTTTTTCTTTTTCTTCCTTCCTTCCTTCCTTCCTTCCTTTCTTTCTTTCTTTCTTTCTTTCTTTCTTTCTTTCTTTCTTTCTTATTTAATTATTTATTTTTGAGAGAGACACGGAGTGTGAGCAGAGGAGAGGCAGAGAGAGAGGGAGACACAGATCCTGAACAGACTCCAAGCTCTGAGCCGTCAGCACAGAGTCCAACGCAGGGCTCAAACTCACTAAACATGAGATCATGACCTAAGCTGAAGTCAGATACCCAACTGACTGAGCCACCCAGGCACCCCATTAGGATCCTACATATTTTAATAGGAAGTTTTTATTATCTATTTGTTTACAAAGCAGTTGTTCATGCTACTTTGAACGATTTTTCTTTGCATCATTTAAGACCCTACTTACAATATCGATTTTATGTTACCCTAAATAACTAATTTCTTCTAATTTTGCTTGACTATCCAGGTTGCCTTTATCATAGCAGAAAAATGTAACAGTTAAATCCTGAAAAAGCTTTCAGAAAACTGTCAAAAAATGAATCTAAAGTGTCTGAGTTGAAAGCTCAGAAGATCCTTTCCAGTGGAAGGCTTAGGGCTCAGCAGATCAACTTTTCTATTATAATTTTGCTAATCACTTTTGGATATTATATGCACAAAGATCAGATGGCATCTACTAGATCAGTGGCTTTTAAGCTTTGTTGAACATTAGAATTACCTGGAGAGTTTATCAAAATCCCTGTTTCACCCTTACCAATCAAATCAGCAGGTCTGCTGGGAAGGGGACATCTGTATATTTTAAGGATTCCTAGGTGATTCCAATGTGCAGCAAAATATGGGAACCAATGTACTAAATGATACATGTCTGAATACAGGTAATACCTAATTTCTAATACCTATATTAATTAATGCCTATATTAATACCTCTCTTTGCTAATCAAAAGAAATCTGAAGAGAACTTTCACTTTTACAAAAAGAAAATAAAACAGAAACCCAAAAAGCAAAAATAGTATTCAGCATTTGTTCTGCAGTGAGCCTTTACAGAGCAGGGTGTACCCTGACCACTCTCAGGGAAATGTTTTGACCAACACTTAGGTTTTCTGACTTCTTTCTTTGCACTGTGAATTTCTTTAGAGGCTTTTTCTTTTTATTTTAAATAGATCTATGATCTAGAATGACCATGAGCTGTAATAAAGCAAGAGAATCATGCATATTATCACAAATACCCAGACCCAGTCTAAAATAGATTGGGTAGTCTATACAGGAAAAAAAAAGAAAAAAGATAAGTCCACTTGCTTGAGGTCCACACTCAGGCAATTAGTTCTCTTATTGAGACATAAGGCAGGAAGGAGAAAAAATATGCTGTCAAATGTATTGTGAATATATATGTCTGGAGTGGGATTGTAAAAGACTCCTGAAAGGTTTGTGTCACAAAGCCAAATTAATTGTGACTAGCAGTAGAAATAAAAAAAAAAAAAAATTCTACAGTTTCCCTGCTTTTACTGATTTGAATGACAATCTACTGAACAATTAGCATTTGGGGAATAATAGTTTTATTGATTTGCTCCTGTTTTATTCCATACAACCTAAAAACCTATAAAGTGGATTATACAGATACTATACCATAAAAGAAAATAATTTCAAATAAAAGAATGAAGAGGGGTACCTGGGTGGCTCCGTCAGTTAAGCCCAGCTTCAACTCAAGTCATGATCTCACAGCTCATGAGTTCGAGCCCCATGTCAAGCTCTGTGCTGACAGCTCAGAGTCTGGAGCCTGCTTTGGATCCTATGTCTCCCTTTGTCTCTGCCTCTCCCCTCCCCGGCTTGTACTCTTTCTCTCTCTGTCTCTCAAAGATGAATAAGTGTTAAAAAATTTTTTTAATAAAAAAAATTAAAGAATGAATAAGCCAAATAACAAGTAAGTGGAAAGTAATCAGATGAAGGAGAAGTAAAAAATTGCACACACTGGGGCACCTAAGTGGCTCAGTAGGTTAAGCATCCAGCTTTTAACTTCAGCTCAGGTCATGATCTCACAGTTTGTAAAATTGAGCCTGGTATGTGGATTCTTTCTCTCTCCCCCGATCCCCTCCCTCACTTGTTCTCTCTAAATAAATAAATTTTTAAAACTTTAAAAAATTGTACATACTAAGTTCTGTGTATCTGAAGTATGAAAGCCACGACTTACTAAGAGAGAGGGCTACTAATTGGACTCTAAGAGTTATGGTATCAAAACAATGTATTCACAATTTCCAAAAATAAAGGTCTATTATTCCTATAACTGAAATTAGAGGAAGACATACCTCTTACATTGCCATCAAAAGGACCTTGTAGAAAATTGAAAAAACATCCTCAATTTCTATATAGCCAAGAGGTTTGTAGGATTATGGAACATAAAGTCTTCGGAACATAAATTTAAAGGAAAGGCAGGCAGAATACATGTTTATTTATCCACTACAAATGGCTATCTGCGCTGCCAAAACATTGTCCCTCCTGACCCTGACTCCTTTGGGGCACATTCTGGTGTATTTCAGTGAGGGGAGGTCTATTTGCCTCTCATTCAGCCACCCCGTGGCTGAGGCATTGGGTATAAGCACTACATACAACCTTGTGTTGCTTCTCACAAAATCCTCTGAAAGTCTATAAAAATGTAGAAAAGATTAGCAACAGAATAACTGTCAGCTTTCTGACCACTCCTTGGGCAGAACCTTAGACTACAAAATCCAGGCTGGCAATTTTTCAACATGGAAAGTGTCTAATAAACTAATGGAATTTTAATTTATGGGAGTGGAAAGGGTGTGACTTTTAAAAAAGCAGTTCCACCAGAGAGGCCTACCTTATAGTGCTAACAGGACTTAATATGGATGAGGATTAGAGTCAGCCATCTTTGATCCAATCTGCTGGTGGGGAATCTCCCCAAGATGCGTTGAGTTGGATGTGGGATCTTGGTTTTGGTTTTGAATGAACAGTGTTTCCCAGATTTCATTAGCATGTCACTTTTATTTTTGTGTTACATCCCATTTGTACTATTATTAATACTGTTCTTGAAATTGACTTTAAACTTTATTCATCCTAAGCAAAAATATTTGTGATATCACACTTGTGAAAGATATTTTTTCTAACACAAAGTAAATACAAAGTATTTTTAAAATTTCGCCATGAACTGCCTAAAGTTGTGTCTCACATCCCATGCTATGGAAATCACCACTTACAGAATATGAAGAGACTTTGGATCCAGGGTAGCACATTGGTTTGAAACTATTGACTCTGGAAACAGATGGCCAGGGTTCAAATCCAATCTCTGTTTCTCAGTTTGGAACATTGAGCAAGTGACTTAATTTTTTCATGCCTCAGTGTCCTTCTCTGCTAAATGGGATAATATCACTAGTATTTCTGACATAAAACTAGTATAAAAACTAAATGAGTTAATGTATACAAAGTACTTCTAAAAGGGCTGGGCATGTAATAAGTGCCAAATGCCTTTATAGCATTATTAGAGCACAGTAAATAGCTTTTGCTTGTCCAGACTTCTGACTCGGTAGAACTGGGAGAAAGTGAGCTTTTGAGGTAGCGCCAGGTACTGATGCTTTCCCATGTCTCGCTCAATCCATCCCTCCCATGACTTGTGCTGGCAGTTACCTTTTATATTGAATCTGATGGACAAATTCATGTCTTCACCTGTGGGTCTCTTACGCCTACATTTTCTGAGTTAGTAAAATGTAATGAAGTTTAAAATAGTAATTTAAGAAACTGAATGTTATCTAGTAATGAACAGCAGGTGTAAAGGAAATGGGGAGGGAGAGAAGCCAGAAGAAGAACAGAAAGAAAGGATGAGTTTGGGAGGGAAGAGCCAGCCTGAGAATTTCAGGAAAATCTAGTCAGTCAGTTTCAAAAAGTTGTGATGGGGTTAAGGTAAAATGCAAAAGTGGCCACCACGCAGTGGTTGGATAATGAGTGAATTTTATTTTCTTCTTTCTACTTTTCTGTATTTACCAAGTCTTATACAAAAAATAGGTGTTGCTTTTATAATGAGGAAAAAATAGCAAGTGTTTTTAAAATTAATCCAATTTGTCATTAGAAAACTCCAGATTGTTCAGGGAGGCAGGAATTCATATTAATAGTAACCTGAATATACGGTACATGAGAAGCTAAGAGAGGGTAAACATTTTATGCATGCTTACTGTAAAAGACCATCAAGAATTTCAAATGCATAACTCAGTAGAAGCATTAGCATCAAAACAACTTTCTCACAGTTCAGTTTTTGGGCTAACTTTGCTTGTAAAGCAGTTTTTCATCACATGGAAAGTGCTAAAAAAGATTTTTAATAGGAGACTGGGGGCAGAGACCACAAATCCTCAAAAGCCCACCTTCTAACAGCTCAGAGTGGGCTCTGACCAGCAGTGTTTCATTTCCTAAGGCAATCTTCCATGTACAGTGATGCAGGAGCCTGGGTCAGTAGTATCTGCACATGGGAATCTAGGTGCCATAGCACTGCACCCTGACCTTGAGAACTGGGTTCTCCCTGACTTAGAAATTTGTTATATCTTACACTATGACATTTTTCTGAACCCCCAAACTTGTATTTCCATAGAAGCTATGTTATGATAATTCAATAGGATTCCACATTCCAGCTGAGTTTTCAAAGATATTTTACATCTTTTTCTCATTTAGATCTGGGTACAGACTTCTATTTAGATCTATTTCATGTCTCTGTTGCTAGGTGCATATATGTTTGTTACAGTCTCCTGGATTCTTTCTTTTGTTTTCTTTTTTCTTTTCTTTTGTTTTCTTTCTTTGTTTAAGTAAGTTCTATGTCCAATGGGGAGTTGGAACTCTTGACCCTGAGATCAAGAGTAGCATGTTCTTCAGACTGAGCCAGCCAGGTGCCCCCTATTGGATTAATTTTATTATGACCTATCATGTCTCTATTCCATTGCCTCAGTGGTGATGTTTTACTTGGGAGGTGACAACCCAGGACAGTGCAGGTAAAGAAGAAAGGAAGTGCCATAAGGAAAAATGCAAGGCCATGTGAGACAATGAGTTAACACACGAGTTACAGTGAGTTCCCAGATAGCTCAGAAAGCATGGCACTTTCACCATTCAATAGGACTTTCTCCACAAGGGTTATAAGAAAAGAAAGGACGGGGTTTATCCATCTAGCTTGCCTTCTCTCCCACTTACCCTTCATTGAGAAGGGTACCCACTGAGACCTAATTCCCCCATATTTTCAGTGTTGTCATCTGCCCCTTCAGAAGCCCCAGGAAGCCAATCCAATGACCTGAAATGTGGCCTCCTATCCAGCTCTAGAGTGGAATGGAGTGTAAGTAGATGAGGCATTTGGGAGACTCTGAGAAGGTAGACAAGATTTATGTCTGGGACATCTCCACTAACATACGTTCTTATGTAATACTAACACCCTGAGGTAATTCAATAAAAATGGACCCCTCCCCCCAAAAAAGACTGACAAGCTCAAAGTCAATTCAATAAACAGATATTGAGTACTTAGCATGTGCAAACTACCATGCTAGGTACCCTGAGGGGAAAATGATGTGCAAGAACTGATTCGGGGCCTCATTGGAGACAAACAAATCTCTGGAAGAAAGATTTCGAGCTCAGACAGACCTAGATTTGATTTCTGCACTGTCCCTTACTGCTTTGTGAATTTAAGTGAAATATTTAACTTTCTAAGACTTGGTTTCCTGAGGATAATAATAGTTCTTGCCTTACAGGATTGTCATAAGACTGAAATGAAATAACAATTTTAAAGTAGCCGGTACATTTGATTACTGTTAAGTGTTATTTCCCTCTCATGAGCTTAACTCAAAGGGTCAATTCAGATAACGACAAAAACATCCATTACAGACAAAGGATGAACAAAGAACCTTGAAGCACAGAGAAAGGAAAGGAGAATTTAAGCCAAGAAAGCTCTGGGAAGGTTTCCAGCTCTGTAGTAAAAGAGAAAGAGAATCCCTTCCCCTTTCCTGGTACATGGTCATCCCATGGCCAACTTTCTACTTTGGCAAATCTGGTCTTTGGCACCCTACTTTTCTTCATGTACCTGTCTCCTGCCTCATATTTCCTTTGTCCTTTGGATCGTTAGGTGGCATAAAGCCCATCCACGTTGCCTGAGTTAGAGGAGCAGGCAGTGTGGGCTTCTGGGGGTACTGCTATTTGTTCCAAAGCAAACGGATTATACTAACTCCCATCCAGTTCCATGACTGGTTGTGACCTCTACCCTTCTAACATTTTGTACTTCTTCCTCATCGAAGCTCATTTCACAAAGACAAACCTAAGCAGTACCTGCCCCCCACCTCCCACTGCCGGGAGAGAATACCCATTGAGGTAGCTCCCCTTAGCTTTGTTGGCTTTTCACGGTCTTCCTTTTGACACCCTTGGATCCCTAGGCTCTCTGGAAGCTTCCACATTCTCCATGACAGCTTTCCTTGAAGAGTTCTGGCCAGCTGAGCATCAATGTTACCTCTTCAGTAGTAGGTGTTTACAAGTCAAGGGCTGCTTGTTCCCAAACTGTGGAGGAGCTGGGTTTCCATACTGCTCCTCTATGTTTTCCATCATAAAGTCTCCTCTCACAAAAATCCTCTCTCAGCATTTTTTTTCTTTAGCATGTATTGCATATATTAAATACAGCAGCCACATGTCAATTTTTTTTCGTTAAAGAGAGCTCTAAAGAGCAGCACAGCTTTTCACTTCCTGCTTGAAAAATCATCTTATTCACATAAGAAACATGTGAAAACAAACTCCTTATTTGATCAGATAAAAGAGGTGAGGCTTATCAAGAATTATGACACACACTTCTCCTTCACTTAGTCATTCTTTCTATTCCTCCAAGCTAGCCTGAGTATTTCTCTACAGTGAGTCCACTCTGAAATGGCTCCTATCTTAATATTTATTCTTCTCACCCGATATTTCAAGAAGTCTGCTAGCAGAGAGTGAGAAGGCAAGCTGAGCAAACTTTAGAGGATACTTTGAATTTAATTTAGCAAGGTGTTCCAGAAATGCTACAGCCAGTTGCTAAATTATCTTCCAACTCTGCCCAGTGACGATAGTGAATCTAACAGTGAGCAGAGACAATGGGCCATAGTGAGAGAGCACTGGATGGCCACTAGGGCAAGATATTTGCCGAACCACTTATTAGCTGTATGACATGGCCAAGTTATTCAACCTTGTGGGACCTTCTTTTCTCACATTTAAAATGTCAGTGACAAGCCATACCCATGAAATCAATAATAATCAACAAGATCATCTGGCTCCTACAGCATTTGAACACCTATGTGCCAGATACTATGCTAAGTGCCGGGGGTATAGATTTGAGCAAGATAAAATTCCTGCTCTCAAATACTGCCGAATCTAGTAGGAAAGTCAGACATATAAATAGGTATATCCAGCGTTGTGGAAGTATGTTCCACAGCAGCTCACAAGATGGGAAATTATATCTGACACACATAAGGAGCTTTTCAGATTACACACAACTACCCCTGGAGGAAAGGTGTTACACTATCGATAATTCTCACTTCTTTAAAACTGCTTCTGCACATATTTAACAATGGAAGGCTTAAACATAGTTTAAGTCAACTCCTCAACATTTTCCACATAACCATATAATTTCCTACCCCAAACCCTAAAACCTCTTCTTGGGCAATAGCCTTGGGCAAAATAATTCATTACCTAACCTTCAACTTCCACTTGCTCGCTAATGGCTCTGAAATCTGTATCTTTAACCCAGACTGCTCTGCTCTGGAACAACTGATGGCTAGTGGGTATTTATATTTTCGTTAAAGATGATCCACAGGGTCTTCATTTGCACTAAAAGCGGCACTTACCTCAGGGTGTGTCTCTCTTCTTCTGGTGGACCTATTCCCCCAGTACCTCACCTACTAAAGGAAACACGGTTGCCCAACCTAACCACCTTGTAGTCATCCCAGACTCGTTACATCACATCATTTTTAGTCAGCCACCAAATCCTATAAATGCTGTCTCTGAAACACATGATCTATATCTCCAACTCTCTATTCCCACTGTCCTGCTCCTAGTTAAAATCTGCATTAACCTGTAATATGTCTTTTCTGTACTATTCCTATGACCGTCTTGTCTACTTCAAAATGTTATTGTCTCTAAACTATGATATTTCTTTTCCATAGGTAAATCTGGTGATGTCACCTCCAGCTAAAATTCATCCAGTGATTTTTTTTTCCTCTTTCCTCCTCCCCAAACCCACAACTGTGTCTTACTCCTTTTGCTGCTTGATCAATTCTGGGGCAGGGTGAGGGGCTGGTGCATGCTGGGGAAGGAAGCTATATGAGGAAAGAATGGTAGAAGAGATCATCAGCACTGAAGTAATCTATAGTCTGATTTGGAGGGCACTGGAAGAGTCAAGTAGGTTATTCAGTGATCACTTACTGAACACCTGCGATGTGTCAGGCATTAAGGCAGATGACTAGCTGCGGTGATTAAAATGCATGGCTCCTGCACTGGAGCTGGGAGAATTGCAACATAATACGTTTGGCACCATTGCATTTGTGTGAAGTACTACCAGAGTTGAGTACTTGAAGGTTGAGTAGGAAACTGCCAGGCTATGGTGGTCTGCATGGAGAGATGAGGGAGTCAGAGTAAAGCAAGAGGAAGCATGCTGTTTGGGAAAATGAACACCCTTCATTGCCTCAGGAGGGTAGGGTGCTCAGGGAAGGATGGTTAGAGGGGGCAGGAGAGCAAACGGTTAGTCTGAAGCAAATTAGTTCATATATTCACTCACTCACTCATGTGTTCATCGACAAATGTTTTTTACCTAACATCCTCCTCAGAGTTTCCTGTTAGCTCTGTCAGCCCCAGAGAGCTATGCCTGGGTCCTGGCTTAAGTCAAGAACTTGAGTCACCTATGCGTAGATAAAAAAATTCTAAGTGAAACCACCATTGGTCTATTTGCTTCCCTCTCCCCAACCTCCACCCTCAGTAGCCATAGCATGCCTTTAAACCCTTAAATGTGTCTATCTACTATTCCAGCCACAGATTAGAGATGACATCGTTTAAATGAATTAGAATAAAGAAAATCAGCCCATTTAAAGAGAAAGGGCTTCTGCAGTTCCACAGAAACCTCTTTGCTGCTATAAACATTTAGGACAGGAAGGCACATGATTAAGTCAGCTCCCTGCCACCTTCAGCGTATAGTTTTTATGTTTGAAACTCTCAGTGTTCAATCATCACTCCTGAACTGGCAGTCCTTCCTTTTGTGCATGGGAGCTTCCCCCCATTAAATAAGCCTCTCTTTTGGAAGAATGCTCATGGCAATGACTATAATTACACCCCAAGGCTGAGCTGGAAAATGCAGTGATGTGACAGCTTTTGTGATAGGAAGGGTAGAGAAAGAATGAAAGCTTATAATTTTCTTTGAGGTATCTTGAAGTCTGACAGTAGCCTTGCCCTTGTGATGTAAATGTGCAGTGACCCAGAGGCTCAGGAAAGAATAAGCCAGACTGACATGCCATGTCCCTGCTACATGGTCTGCGAAACAGCAAGCAAGGGAGACGAAGCACAGTGCTGAGTTCTCTTCTTTAAAGGGAATAGTCTACAACAGTTGTTACCCCCATTTTGTAATAATGTCAAAACTTTTCATTCCTCAGATGAAATGAGGGGTTTTTTTATATATTATGTGCAAAAATACATAATACAAGTAACTACGCACTTCTTATTACTTTGAGATAAATGTGTTTCATTCATCACAGCAACATGCATAGATACCTTAAAAACAGAACATTTGTGTTTTTAAAAATATGATTTATTCCATCTACTCACCAAGCTTGGCTTCTTATGTATTTGAAGACATTTCCAGCAGTCCAGAAATCTGTGATTTCCTCCTCCCCTGCACTGTCCCTACTTCAAGGTCTCAGACTTGGAATAGTGTGTTCCTTATACTCATCCATTTGTTCATTGGTTTAATTGTATCTTTTCATTTAAAAAAAGCATAGGGCCCTACTATATTTTGGCCATCATGCCTAGGGATCATAGATACAAAGTCAAGTAATATCCTGTACCTGCCTTTGAGAAACTTCAGTCCATTTGGGGAGACAGGTGTATAAATCTGTAACAGTACAATAGGCACAAAAGAGGATATGGTTGGTCACTTGTACTCAGGAGGAGTTACTATAAAAGCTTCCATGTAGGAGGTATTATCCATCAGTGATTGCTGCAATAATGCTTTGCAACAAACTGCTCAAAGACATGATGACCTAATGCTTCTGAGGCTTATAGTTTGCAAGATGAGGGCCAGTTCTCTGGGCTGTGCTCGGCTCCAGGCTTTGGCCTGCACTCTCTAAGCTGCAGGCTGGGTTCATATCTGCCCTATGTGGTTCTCATGCTCCTCCTCAGACGAGATGTTCTCATAGTGAGTCACTAAAGAGCAAGAGAACCCAACTGTGCAAAAAATCTCCCATTCTCTGCTCTTCCTGCAGTCACCAAAATTCCATTGGCCAAAGCAAGTAATCTGGCCAAGCCCAAAGTCAAGGAGTAGGGAAATATACTCGACCTTTCCATAATAAGGATATGGATGCTGCTACAGAGAAGTGAAGAGCTGGGACCAAAAAAACAACTTACTGTAGGAGAGAAACCTTTGATCTACATTCTGAGAGTTGATTATAAGTTTATCAAGTGGACCTAAATATCTGAAATAAGTATCAGGAGAAGTAAAGGAACATTCATGCATAGTATATGGCCTGAAAAAATAAAAAACATTCTGACAGATAGAAACTGGGGGTTTTCTGGGCGATCCATGCCCGATGTCTGTCATGGACTGTATACTGGGGCCATTAGTAAGTAGCGATGAGCACAGCCTGTGCCTTCCAGAGCTAGGTAGATCTAGAGGAGATTTAATGAAAGACCCCATCCTGCCGACTCTAGGCCCAGATTGACCATGAAAGGGCAGTGTCTCTGGTTTTTAACCCAGTATCTCCAGTTTGATGACCATGAAATCTAAAAGAAGAAAACCAGCTCTCACAGTCTGTGCTGCCTTTTGCACTAACCTATTCTTCATGCTGTTGTCTTCCAAGTAATGAGTTTGTGGTTTGTGTTGGTTTCCTACTGCCACTGTAAACAAATTATTACAAATTTAATGGCTTAAAAACAACAGAAATTTATTATTTCACAGTTCTGAAACGGGTCTTGTGGGCTAAAGTCGGGCTGTTGGCATGGCTCCATTCCTTCTGGAGACTCTGGGAGAGAATCTGTTTCCTTGCCTTTGTCAACTTATAGAGGCCAACAGCATTCCTTTGGTTTGTGGTTCCTTCCTCCATCTTTAAAGCCAGCGGTGGAGCGTCTTCACAACTTCCTCTGAGCTTCCGCCTCCCTCTTCCACCTTCAAAAGACACTTGTGGGTCACCTGGGTGGCTTAGTCGGTTAAGCGTCCGACTTTCGCTTAGGTCATGATCTCGTGGTTCGTGGGTTCCAGCCCCACGTCGGGCTCTGTGCTGACAGCCAGCTCAGAGCCTGGAGCCTGTTTCAGTCTGTGACTCCCTCTCTCTCTGACCCTCCCCTGCTCACACTGTCTCTCTCTCTCTCTCTCTCCTAGAAATTAAAAAAAAAAAAAAAAGACACTTGTGATTATATTGGGCCCACCCAGTTAATCCAGGATGATCTCCTCATTTTAGGACTAGCTGGTTAACAACCTTAATGTCACCTACAACCTTAATTCCTCCTTGCCATGCAACATAGGCACGTGGACATGTTTGAAAGGCCATTATTTTCCCTCCCACTTGTGTCAGGGAGTAGGGGTGATGAACAATGCATTGGTATTATGCTTGATGACATACCAAGACTTTCATTTTTTTCTGCTCCCTCTTTTGAATCAGCAGAATTCAAGTAAGCAGAAAACCATTTTATAAGTGAATAAATTGTAATTCAGACACATCAAGTGGCAACATAGTATAGTATAATAGTGATTTGCTGCCTGTTCAATTACCCTAGAGTACTCTGAATGTATCTAGGTTGGCCCTTGCCTCAGTCTATTGCAGTCGTTTGTCACATTTCCATCTCACCACCTCCAGGCAGACATGGAGTCATTTGATCCTCTGTGCCTTATCAGTTAAGGATCGTGAAAGGAAAGAGCACTCCTTAAACACTCACTGTGTCCATCATGTGCCAGGGACTCCTTATGTGATTTGTAATTTATTTTTCCCCGTACTTGGAGATGAGTAAACATGGGCTCAAGGTCACACGGCTCTCAGCACAGAACAAGACTGGAAATCATACCAAAATCTGCCTGACTTTAAAGCCAACATTCTTTCCCTGCTTCTTATGGGCCAGAGATCCCTCAAGTGAGTTTTGAAGAAACAGCATGGGCTATTGGATTTAAGTGTCTGAAATCAACATATAGAGATACAAGGAACTGTTATAATGCCATACTTTTGTTTCTAAATGACTTTGACTTTTCTAATGAAGATAAAGTCCAAATGTCCAACCCATGTCTTGGTTTCAGCAACAATCAGTACGTGGCCTTGGTCAATTCACTGCCTCTCTAAGCAAGTTTCTTTTATAATGAGGAGGTTGGAGCAGGTGACCTTTAAGCTTCCCTCTGTGATTTGAGACTTACTGATATTCACACAGGTTATTAAAGGAAGAGATGAGACTAGAACACAGATTTTGTGTTCAGAGCAGAGCAGCTTTTTTCATTCATTAATTCATGAGTGTGTGGACTATTTCAGTTTTAAGAGAGAACTTTGAAATGAAAAGTACATGATTAATTCATTTGTCCAAACCCATAAAATACACAACACCAAGAGAACTATGGACTTTGGGTGATTATGATGTGTTGGTGTAGGCTTATCAGTTTTAACAAATGTACCTCTCTGGTGGGGGGTGTTGATGATGGGGGAGGTTTCTCTGTGTCAGGGGAGGGCATGTAAAGGAAAATCTCTGTACCTTCCCCTCAATTTTGTTTTGAACCTAAACTGATTAAAGTTTTAATATGATAGTCTATTTCTCTAATGTTACATATACTCTGGCCAAATAAACTATGACACTTTAAAACTGTTTCAGTTTTTCAAAGATGTACTAATTTCTTTGAACTATTTTCATTGCCTTTTAAAGTGAAAACTTATGAAATAATTCAAACATGTCTTGAAGGGAAATAACATGGCACCTATGTACCCAAAATCCAAATTTAACAATTATCCACATTATATAATATCTGTTTCAACTTTTTATAGATATACATTACAGATAAAATCAGTTTCCTTAACCTCATATTTCTTCTCACACTTCCCAAAGGAAAATTACTGCCCTAACCCTGGTATGTAATCTCCCATTTCTTAGTTTTAATAAATACATTCATATCCATAATACCTTTATATAATGTTGTTTTGAGTATTTTTGAAACTTTCAAATGGCTCCATGCAAACGATTCCATCAACAATTTTTTTCTCTCAATCTTTTAGTTTGAAGATTCGTCCATTTTAATATGTATAGATGTATTTATTTTTTAAACTTTTTTAATGTTTATTTTTGAGAGAAAGGAAGAGACAGAGCATTAGAGGGGCAGAGAGAGAGGGAGACACAGAATCTGAAGCAGGCTCCAGGCTCTGAGCTTTCAGCACAGAGCCCAACATGGGGGCTGAACCCGTGAACTGTGAGATGGTAACCTGAACTGAAGTCAGACGCTTAACCGACTGAGCCACCCAGACACCTCTATTTTGTCTGTGTTTGTTTTATTGGTTTTATCTTTTTACTGTATTTTATAAAAATATTGATCCTCAACAGGTTGTAATGTTAACACTCGGTTTTTCATTCAGCGAGTCTGAGGATCTCAACACAGTTTCTACCTAGAAATGGCATGTCTGCCTTAATGAGTTGGTGCTTCTTTAGCTAAGGTGTTAACAAATTGCAGTCCAGATCAGTCAAACCAATTTCCACTCTGCAGTATATGAGGGTTCCATTTTTACCCAGTTGCATTGTCAGACTTTATTTTTCTTTAATTTTTTTAATGTTTTATTTATTTCTAGGAGAGAGAGAGACAGCGTGAGCAGGGGAGGGTCAGAGAAAGAGGGAGTCACAGACTCTGAAACAGGCTCCAGGCTGGCAGTCAGCACAGAGCCCGATGCAGGGCTCGAACCCACAAACCGCGAGATCATGACCTAAGCGAAAGTCAGATGCTTAACCAACTAAGCCACCCAAGCGCCTCTGCATTGTCAGACTTTAAAATCTTTGCCAACATGATATCTCTGAAATGATATTTTATCTTAATTATAGCACTTATCTGATTAATAGGTTGGACATCTATACGTATATTAGGTTCTCATTTGTGTGACTCTAACAAGGTAGATTTTCTCAGTTTGCATTTGTGAAAATATGTCTGTAGCAAGCTAGCTGTGGGAGGTAAAGTATTATAACAGGTATAACTGGTTTTGACTAGGAAAAGCCTAGAATAGCTAGTTTTGACTTGATGACAGACAGGAAAAGCTAGTTGTCGGAAATAAATGCATATGCAGGTACTTTAATGTCTTTCCTGGTATTTTGGGTTTTGGACAATGATTCAGTCATCAGCACTAAGACACTTCAGTGGAGTAATTATCACTGAGAATTCTGTACCTGTCATCCAGTTCTGATAGCCAGTGACTTTCTGGTCCTAATAACGCCGAAGACACAAAGTGAGACTGAATTCACCTGTGAGCATTATTTTCTGGAGCTGCAATCTGACCTCTCGCTCACTCTCCCTTTGGTGTGGGCGAAAGAAGTGGGGAGAAGGTGGGAGGCAGACACACTTTACCAGCCATTCCCTTCCAATCACCCTGTAGTCAGCCTGATTTTTGAAAATGCAAATCAGAACCTATACTTCCATACTTAAAACCTTCCTACAGGATTATAAAATCTGAATTACTTGGCCTGTACCTTTCCTTTCTCTTCCATTCCCTCACCTTCCCTTCCTCCATGAAATGACATTTCTTGCAGAGTCCCAGTTTATGGCCAATTGTTTCACACTTTCATAACTTGGCTTAAAGAATGCCTACCCCCAGAATACTTTCTTCCCCAGTTGGCCTGGTGCACATTTCCTCATCATTCATAACTCAGCTATGAAGCCTTTCCCAGGGAGAATGGGTTATTTTCCTGTGTACGCTCTATTAAGTTAAAGTGTTCAAACATTTCCTCCTTTTTACATAAACTTTTGCTCAAGGTGCATAGTTCAGTGAATTATTACAAAAAGAACAACTGGTGTAACCACCACCTGGCCAACAAATGGAAAGGTATAAGTCCCTCTCTCTGCTGACTAGTACTTTATATAAATGAAATCACATAATATGTAGTTTCTCTGTCTGGTTTCTTTAGCTTGCCATTCATTTGTCAGATTTATCCCATGCTCTATAGAGCAGCTCATTCGTTTTCCTTGCTTTATAGTATTTAATTTATGTCGACATTGCATGTATTGATTTGCTTTTCGGATTGCTGATGGATATTAGAATTGTTTCTACTTTGAGGCATTAAAAATAATGCTTCTGGGGCACCCGGATGTCTCAGTCAGTAGAGCATCTGACCTATGATCTCAGGGTTGTGAGTTCAAGCCCCACACTGGACATGGAGCCTACTTTAAAAAATGTTTCTATGAACATGTATATACATGTCTTTTGGTGCACGTGTGTGTATACGTTTTGGGTGGACATATACCTAAAAATGGAATTGCTGGGTCATAAGGTATGTTATATGTTTAACTTTAACAGATAATGACAAACAGTTTTTCAAAGTTGCACATTTACACACACACACACACACACACACACAGCGACAATTTTGCTTATTATGAGCTCTTTTATGTTAGCTATCATTTTAAGTGTCATTGTAGTTTTAATTTTAATTTCTCTCATAACTAATGAAGTTGAGCATTCTTTCATATATTTATTGGCTATTTAGATATCTTGTTTTCTGAAGTGTCTGTTTCCATCACCACTTACACACATACTTTTTCCCCCAAGGTTATCTGTTTTGTGATTGATTTTTAGAAGTTCTTTATAACCTTAATAGAGTCCAGTTTATCAGCATTTTCCAGACAACCCACCAAATCATAAGCAAAACACATTGCTGTTATTTTAAGCCACTTTGTTTGGGGAGTGTGTTCAAAAACAATGGATAAGTGAAGAGGCAGAAGAGTAAGAGAGTCTTCTATCTATGGGAGTCACCTTATCACTTGGAGTCATTTTATCACTCGATTCATCAGAAACCCAGAAAATTTCCTAAAGAACTGTGTTGGCCTGGGCAGAGACATTTCCAAATGAAAAGAGGCCTCCAAGCCCTCAAACTTCTATGGGGGGGGGGGGAATGGGTTAAGACTCCTCAGCTGCAAACATCCAATGGCAAAAGCAGGATGGAAGGCCCTCCTGACGGTAGTGTTAAGAACCATGGAGATCTATTCCAAGAAGCATGACTGGTAACATATGTCCAGTGGATTTGGGAATTGCTATGGATCAGTAACAGCTCTGCACCTCCTTCTCACTCCCCAGTTTTGAATGCAAGCCTCTATTTTGGTCATCTTATCCCTAGCTTATGAAGGTATATTGAGTGTATGTGTCTGTGTGTGTTCGAGGGAAGGGGGATATTGATAACTTGTCTTTTTAATTCACAGTCTGCACCATCTCAGTGTCTGCCCCCAAGAAGTTGTCCCTGCAGGAAAACCTTTCATGAGCCCCATCTGAATTTGGACATGACTTAGATTACAAGATACCATATGGGTTGAGCTTTGGGAGTCCAGAGAGGGGTGAATGTAAGTATGTTTTATCTGTGCAGGATGTGCATCTTTAAAGACCAGGAAGTACACTGTAAGATCTAGTCTTAAACCCAGCACTCAGTATTCTAGTCCTTATGTAATTAGTCCCCTCACACATGAAATCTGGGCTAACTTAGTGACTCTTTAACTATTAGAATATGGCAGAAGCAACATCATGCCAGTTCTGGGCACAAGACTCAACAAGGCCAGGCAGCTTTCACTTTTGCATTTTGGGATCCCTGAGTTGTCATAGAAGACATTCAGTTACCCTGCCAGAGGTATCATATGGAAAGGTCATGTGGACAGGGAAGTGGCCTGGATCCATGGAAACAAAGAGAGAAGCCCAGTTATCTCAGCTGAGCCTAACCTCCCAGCCATCCCCACAAGGTGTCAATGACTGAAGCCATCCTGACTGCTGTAGTCCCAGCTACTGTTTAATTGTAGCTCCATGAGAGACCCCAAGTGACACCACCACAACTGCCCACTGAGTCCCAGTCAATCTTTAGAATAATGAGCAATAACAGAGCTGTTGCTGATTGAAGCCACTATGTTTTGGAGTGGTAGCCAAACAACATTTCTACACTATTAATCTACTTTGTGAACCTGCTATATCTCTCTCCTTTAGTTAGATCTTCAATTTCCTCCAACAGTGTTTTATAGTTTTTTGAGTCAAGATCTTGCACATTTTTATGGATTGGTTCTTAGGCATATGGCTTGTGGATCCTGTTGGTAAATAGCATTCTGTTTAACACTTGATTTTCTAATTAGTTATTGCTAGCTTATAGAAATTTAACTGTGTATAGAAACTAAAAATATGATTTTGTTTATTGACTGTGTACCCAGTGACCTTGTTTAAGTCTCCTCTTAATTCAACAGTTTATCTGTAGATATTTTAGATTCTTCTACATATGAAATTATATATAAATAATGACAGATTTATGTCTCCCTCTCCAATTCTAATAGGGTTTATTTCCTTTTTTTCTTACCTAATTGCACTGGCTAGGACCTCCAGCGTAATGTTGACTAGAACTAGCAATTCTTGTCTCATTCTTGATTTTAAGAAAAAAGCTTTCAATATTTAACTCTTTTTTTTTTTAACTTATTTATTTTTGAGAGACAGAGCACAAGCAGGGGAGGGGCAGAGAGAGAAAGAGACACACACAGAATCTGAAGCAGGCTCCAGGCTCTGAGCTGTCAGCTCAGAGCCCAACATGGAGCTTGAATCCACGAACTGTGAGATCATGACCTGAGCCAAAGTCGGATGTTCAACTGACTGAGCCACCTGGGCTCCCCAAACTCTTCCTTTTTTTTTTTTTTAAGTTGGCTCCACACTGGGCATGGAACCCAATACAGGGCTCAAGTTCACAACCCTGAGATCAAGAGTTAGACGCTTAACCGACTGAGCCTCCCAAACGACCCACAATATTTAACTCTTAAGTATGGGTTTTCCAGATACCTTTAGGAAGGCAAGAGTTTTTGTTATCAATGGGTATTGAATTTTATCAAAGTTTTTCTGCATCTATTGAGATGATCATGATTTTCTTATATCCATGACTGTGGTGAATTACATTCATTTTTAATTTTAAAACCAATTTTACATATCAAATAAATCCAACTTGGTCATGATGTAGTACTCTTTTTACCTATTACTAGACTTGATTTCTAGTTATTTTAAGAAACTTTGCATGCATGTTCATAAGAAAGAATGGATTAAAATTTGTTTCTTTATATGTCATTGTCAGGTTTGGGTATCAAGGCTATGTGAGTCCCATAAAAAATACTTCTTTCCTATTCTCTGGAAAAGTTTGTGTAAGGTTGATGTTATCACTTTTTTCAGTGTTTGGTGGAATTCACTAGTGAAGCGTCTCAGGTGGGAAAGATTTTAATTATAGGCTGGCTCATTTGCTTCTATAGATGTAGGACTATTCAAATCCTCCTGTTCTTACTGTGTTCATTTTGATATGTTGAGATTTTCTAGGAATTTGTCAACTTAATCCAGATTTCCAAAACTATTAGTATAAAATTATTTGCATGGACATCTTAATGATATTTTCAATGATTGTTTTCTCATTTATAAACTTATTTAGTTGTACTCCCCTACCCTGCCAATTCCTTGTTCCCTTTCTTCCTCTCTTTTTCCTCTCCTCCCTCAACTGCCCTCCCTCCCCTGCTTTTTTTTGGTCAGACCGGCCAGCTGTTTGTCAGTATCATAGGTTTTTTTTTTTTAGATCAGATAAACCACATTGTTTGTTTTCTGTTTTATTATTTTCTACTTTGTTCTTTATTATTTACCTTCTCTACTTACTCTGAGTTTGCTGTTCTTTTTCTAAGTTGTTGAAATAAATATTTAGATTGTTCACTTTCAGTTTTTCCTCTTATCTAATGGCTACATTTAAGCCTATAAATTTCTCTGGGAGCACAGCTTCGGATGCAGCCCTACAAGTTTTGATAGATCACATTTTTAATATCTTCAATTAAAAATATATTTAAATTCCTACTATGATTTTTGTTTTGACCTATCAGATTGCTTGACCTAAAATTGTAGGGGATTTATATAGGTATTTTTATTATTTATTAGTAGCTTAATTGCCTTGTGGTCAGAGAACATACTCTGCTTTACTTCAGTTTTTTTTTTAATGTTTATTTATTTTTGAGAGAGAGAGAAAGAGAGAGAGCAGGAGCAGGGGAGGGACAGAGAGAGGGAGACACAGAATCTAAAGCAGGGTCCAGGCTCTGAGCTGTCAGCACAATGCTCAACTTGGGGCTCAAACCCATGAATCAGGAGATCATGACCTGAGCCAATGTTGGACGCTCAACCAACTGAGCCACCCAGGTGCCCCCCTTTTTTTAATTTTTAAATAATCTCTACATCCAACAGGGGCTTGAAGTTTTGACTCCAAGATCAAGAGTTGTATCCTCTACTGACTGAACTAGGCAGGTCCCATTATTTCATTTGTTTATGTTTGTTAAGACTTCCTTTATGGAAGTTAATTGGTGTACTTTTCTCTATATATTAATTTCAGTAAATTTGTCAATCATGTTGCTCAAATCCTCACATTTTTTTGGTCTGCTCATTCTTTTTATAACTTTTAGTGAAAGAGGTATGTTAAAATCTCCCATTATGATTATGTATTGATCTATTTCTCCCCTTTAGTTCTGAGACTGTTGTTTCATATATTTTCGAGGCTATACAAAAATCAATTATGATAAGATTCTAAAGAACCACTCCCCTAGGCAAGCCTGAGTGGGTTATCCAGGAAAGATGGAAAGAGCACTGGCTGGCCTTGATCACTCACATAGCCCATTTTTGCTCTGTTGCTCTTAGATGTTAGTGTCTTCCTTATGGTACATACTTAACACAGTCCTGCCTTGGAGCCTTTGAGTTTTCCCTGTAACTGGAACACTCTTCTAGACCCTCAAGGCTTGTGTCAGTGAGGGATGTGAGGCACACAGAATTATACCTGGCTCACAGTAGTTATTATAAGAGGAGGGAAGGAAGACTATGAATTCAAGTGTAAGGAGAGCATCATGGAGAGCCATTAGCATTCACCCAGAGAAAACCCGATTTGAACAGGGACAGAGAAAAACATGTTGTAGTCAAGTAAACCAAGGCATGGAGCTGTGAAGATGAGAGCTTCACTTGAAACATCACAGTGGGTCCAAGGCTCAGGTAGGAAAATTATAGGTGATGGATAAAAAGATTTGGAAAATAAGTTGAATCACAAAATAAAGGTTCACAAGGACGAGGCAAACGATTTTAGACTCTGCATTATCTGACTCTTAACTTCCTTATTAGAATATGATTCCTGAGGACATACCCAGAAGGATGCCCTGCACATAACAGGCATGCAACATTCCACATAATTGGTGATTAAGCACTCAGGCCTTGGGGTGAAGTTGTCTGGGTTCAAATCTTTCCCCATTCCTTCTTTACTGTATGACTTTGGACGAGGTGCCTAAATGCTCTACCTTCCCTTTTCCTGATCTGTAAAAAGGGGATGAGGAACCAGGTTCGCTGGGTAGTTGTGAGGAGTAGCTGCTATATATAAAGCACTTGGTATACATTTAGCACAGTAAACATTAGCCATTATTAACTTAGAAAATTCCTAATTTATTTTTTTAAATTTTTTAAGTTTATTTATTCTGAGAGAGTGAGTGTATGTGTGCCCAAAAGCAGGGGAGGGGCAGAGAGAGAGGGAGAGAGAGAATCCCAAGTGCAGAGCCCAACATAGGACTCAATCCCACGGACTGTGAGACCATGACCTGAGCTGAAATCCAGGTGCTCCAAAAATTCCTAATTTCTATAATATTTTCCCTTCATTCAAGATTCAAAATTCTGCCCTGAGGGAGAAATTTGTAAGTAGAGGTAGAAGAAGAACTTACCAGCCCACCCAACCTAGTAACTATAAACTGGCCCCACAGCTTTTTTCCAATTTCTTTGTGACAAGTACCGCGTCTGTTTCCAAACTGTTGTTCAATCAAGTGACTACGTGACAATGACTTCTGGGATTTTGATCTGTTTCCATAACACCTAAAATTTACTAAATAAGGAAAGGATGATAGGGAGGCCTTGTATTCTGATCATTACTTTGCTTCCAGGAGCTATTTCTCCTTGTATGTCCCCCACTACGCCCCGCAAAAGCTTAGCCTACTCAAGTGATGGTAAGAAATCACCTGTGTGGGGGTGGGGGGATGCCTGGTGGCTCAGTTGGTTAAGCGTCCAACTTCAGCTCAGGTTGTGATCTCACAGGTCATGTGTTCGAGCCTTGTATTGGTCTCTCTGCTGTCAGCACCAAGCCTGCTTTGGATCCTCTGTCCCCCTCTCTATCTGCCCCTCCCCCTGCTCACATGTGTGTATTCTCTCTCTCTTCTCTCTCCCCCTCCTCTCTCTCTCTCTCTCAAAAATATAGAAAGAAAAAAGAAATCAGCTGTGTGTAATTCCACAGCAGTTGATTTTCCTGACTGATGTGTTTTATAGGGGACTAGCACAGAACTGAGTATTTCGCCATCAAGGACAGAAGCAAAGGGAATTACCAAGAGCAAGTAAAACAAAACCCGAAGTGTAACATAGATGCGACAGAAAAGATTTCCCATCCCCGGTTTGCTGTTCTAACTTGTCCTGAAGTGTGTACTGAAAAAGCTTGATGGGCTGGGTGGACAGTGCCAGCACTGAAGCAACACTGTCACTGAGAAAAGACACCTGACGAATCCTAATCTTGCCAACAGCCACACCATTAGTGACTCTGGTGCTAACATTAAATTAAGTCTGTGCCCCAGGAAAGCATAATTATGCCAGGATACTCCTCCCACGGAGTGTTTTTGACGTCGATGCTTAATGTTCTCAACACGCAGCTCGAGATCTGTTTTCAGTTGCTATACAAAGGATTAGTGAAAATAATTCCTTCTCATGTGATTAATGTTTCAGAAATATATCCCAATGTGGAATTCATAGAAGATCCTGACTTCCTAAAGAAAGGCCTCCGAAAACCAAGGTAAAGAAAATAAAATCATAGATGTCTAGGGATAACAAAATGAAATTTTCATTTTGGTATTGTATTCAGTAACAAATCTTGGTCAATGAATGTTTATTTCAAAAGAAAAGGCATGCACAGCTACCTTCCTACTAATGGTAGGACATTACATAGCTATTTAAATATTGAACTAATCCAAAGTAAGGTGTAGATGTTGATGAAGTTCCCAGAGATAGACTGCACATTTTACCCTGACTCTGGCCTTAGTAATATTTTCTGTGGAGCCATCGTGACAGATCAGTGCTGTTTTTGAGGACTCAGTTTTCAAATCATTGTAAAAGAAGGGGGTACAATACTACTGACCTCACATCATTATTATGAAAATAAAGCAAAATCAAGTAAACAATAGTTTTAAAACTATTAACAGTATAGAGCTATTAATTACTAATATTATAAGGAAAGGAGCACAATAAATTCCAGTCTTTTCATACTATCACATAAATACATGTATGCATGCATATATGGGTATGTATTTATTCTTGTTCTGGTTAACTCGAAGCACAGCTGTATAGATCTATACCTAACAAAGGTATATGGAATTTTATAATTAAAGCTACAGGTTTTTCAATCAACATATCAAGCACTTTCTTTGTTTTCTAAAAACCGTGATAGCAAATTTTATATTTGTTATACAAGAACATAATTAATGGTTATTCGCATGCACATGGACAGAATTATATAAAAACAACAGGTGCAAGGACTCATAGATTGTCATTACTTGCAAAGGTTCTGAGGATCTGGAGCCAGAGTTATAAAGTACCCCAGAAGCAGGTGTTCTAGGCCTTCTTATGGCTCCTGTGAGCGCTGGGAAGTATTGACGTGGTAGATGACAGCTTGCTTAACGACAAGCCTGAGCAGGACAGCTGGCAGGAGGATTAGCGGCTTGTGGAATGCCTGGGGATTGGAGAATAGAAAAGGTATGATCAGAGCCCCAACCGCGGCCAAATCTGGTGTCTGTGCTCTGAGGACCCTCTGTCTGCTCTGGTTTCTTACTTATTCCCTAGGCACTCCACCTGCTACATTGCAGACCGTCTCATACTGGAGTGTCCTTCCCTGGCTCTTCCCATGATTGGCTCCTTCTACTTGTTTAGCACTCAATTTATGCTGCTTCTTCATGGAAACTAACACCTCCCAGTCTCTCTAGTTCTCTGTAGCCTGCATCACCATCTGCAGCTATGTTATTTAACCATTTGTTCACTGTTGTGTGTTGTCACCCACCAGCAGGTGAGCTGTGCAAGGGAAAGAACTACATCCTGGCAGTTTCTGGGTCATAGGAAACATACATCAAAAAACTGATGAATGAATGAATGTATTAATCTCTGAGGCCCCTACAGGTGTATCACTTTCTCCCAGATTATCTCTTACCTCAAAAAGCATTAGTTTTGTTCTTGACTCACTGAAGTCCCCATTCCCAATTTTTGAGGCAATAGTATGTTAACCATGGCTAATTCTCATTAGCACAGACCACCCTTTCACATAACAGAATGATTTCTGACTCTTAAATACAAAGAACAAATTGAGGGTTGCTGGTGGGGTGTTGGGTGGGGAGATGGGCTAAATGGGCGATAGGCATTAAGGAGGGCACTTGGGATGAGACAGGGTGTTATATGTAAGTGACGAAATCAGTAAATTCTAGTCTATATATATATATATATCGAGAGAGAGAGAGAGAGAGAAAGTGGGAGAGAGAGGAAAGATACCTACGTAGCCATGTGGCATTTTCTCCAAACCTTTCTTATCAGCCAAGAAGGACAGACTATTCCAAAGGCAGCTTTCCTTCAGGAGGAGGACAGTCACAGATGCAGTAAAGGGAAGTCAGGACTGAGGGTGGGCAGCCCTGCACAGGATAGAAAATGAGGCACTGAGCATGAGAGCTGTAGTTTGGGTATGTGTCTAAATTTGCAGAGACTGGAGTCCTGCTATGTCTAGGTACGTGCCTTTGGAAAAGGATTAAAGTTCTTAAATATGGCCTCTTCCCTCCACCTAGACAGTCCTTTCCTTAACCTTCCTCCCACAGAAGGAAACATCAGGAGGGAAACACACTCCGCAAAAAGACTAAAGGAAGTAGAGGGGTGTGTGTGTGTGTGTGTGTGTGTGTGTGTTTAATGTGTTATCAAGAATGGACAGAGGAATTTGGGTGGCAGGAATACCTAGCATTTCTGCCACAGTGAAGTGACTAAGGTTAATTTTCTACTCCATCCTTCAACTTTGAGGTATCAGGTGAAATTCTCTTTTTTTGGTAATTAATCTCTGACTTTTCATAGGATTGTGGAACTTTATCAGAAAGGGACTTCATAACTATCTGCTAGTGGGACAGAGTGGAACCCTACAAGCTCCCGAGGAGATTTTTTTTCACAATTAGCATTTCAGTCAGAGCCTTCACTCTGCAAGAGGAAAGCATAATGTGGAACAGGAGCTCCCGAGGCAGCCTGTTCTGACTCGGGCTCTCTGGGGCTCTGAAGGAGCCGATTGTGATCTAGCATTGAAAACAAAACAGCTTTCTCTCTTGAGCCTTGCTGTTTGTCCTTGTTCAGAATGCATGGGCTAATACTTTGATCTGTGATTACTTGCTTATTTCTAAGGACCTCACTTGCACACATTNCTCCATTTTCTCACAAGGGGGTTGAGGTGAGAAGAATCCAGTTAGTAGGTAAATGTTTCATCAGACTGGGTTAGGTTATGCGTTGCGACTGTTGTTTGCCCAGGTGAACTGCTGTTAGAAAGAAACCCCTTGCAAAATGCTACCTGCAGAACTGCTTTAATATCTTTCTAGACAACAGACATTTGGCATTAGTGAATCAACCACTGGGTTAATTAGAACTCAGACTTGCTGCCTATTCTCAGTTCATAGAATAAACACTGTTTTCCTTTGACCTAATTACAAGATGTTCTTAAACATCATCATTTTGTGAAAGAAACTGCCTACAAATTGCCTCATGAGCCACATTGTCAGGACTCAAAATGTGCCTGCAATTTGGAGAAAGTGTTTGCAATTTGCCAACAAAATGCCGTCCACAGAAGACAGCACTGTGTGCAGGCAGTTGGCATATTCTCTCTGCAGATGCCATATTCTTTACCCTATTTTCCCTCATCTTCTACATAGCCCCTATCTGGAGAAGATCAGATTAGAATCAGAATGTCCTTTTACTTTATCAACAAATTTTATGTGGTAGGTTCCATAAAGCTGCTGGCTTCAGTGATATTCTAGATTTCTTCCACCAAGCAGCAGCAACGTTTTCTATTGTCATGACTGAATGAAAAAGCCAACAAACAAAAAATTACCACATCACCACCGCTATCGACAACAGCAAAACTCAAAAACAAAGAAACTTTCTTTAAGTCAGTGAGGCTTGTTTAAATGCCTCGGGGTGTATAATGGGTCAACTGTTCTGGACTACACTAGGTTGTTATCGTAGAAGTTGGTCTGAGTTTTTATACTAAGGGACTGTAATACGTGGAGCCTACCAAACCTGATCTGCACAGGTACCCCTCTGCCATATGGGAAAATACCTGGATATGGAAGGGAGAAAACATTCTAAGGGACCTATGTGTCCCTTTGAAGGGGCTGCTGGGACCCCAACAGTAGGAGTGGTAAGGACTCTGATCTTAAACACCCTTCTGGAGCGATCCTCCCTTGTATGACTACAGACCTTTGACCAAAGGGCTGCAAGCCTCTTAATAAAAAACAGAAAATGAAGGCTCAGATAACAACGGTATATGTAATACACAGATTATTATACAAACGAGTTTCGGTACTATTCTGGAGAGATTTTGCAGAGTATTAATTCCTAGATAATCTTTGACGGTGTTCTGCAACTTAGCCACCACTAGAGGGCGGAGCAGACCACTTCCACTCGTGTCCTCCAGTGGAAAGTTGAAAGCCCAGTTCTGAACAAAGGGCTGAATGCTGGATAGACCTCTGCACTGAGAAGTCTCTCCACCTCTTAACTTCACCCAACATGTGCATCACCTCTGAAGGTTAGAGGCAGAGGGGAGAGCAGGCACGCATGACATCAATTGCATTGAAATTTAGTGTTTCATTGAAGAAGAGAACCTTGCCTTTGATAACTTTCATCTATTAAAATATTTCAGCCCTTTCCATGTGCCAGAGGCTGTGTGAATCACGGGGAACATAAATGCAAGTAGCTCTCAGTTATTCCCTTCTACAGGCTTCCACTTTAGGCAGCAAGGCCAACACAGGTGAATTAATCAAGACACTACCGTTTTCTTNCCACTTCTGAGTTCTCGATTCTGTTCCATTGGTCTATGAAGACACTACCATTTTCTAAATGCAGCACAGCTTAGAGGAGAATCTGAGTCAGGTTTGGGTATAGGTGAGCAGGTAGTATTTCCCCACAGACTTAATAAGTCAATGTGCTGGAGGCTCAAGGACCAGATCAGAAGTCACTAAGTGAAGGAGAAAGACAAGGCAGAAAGAGGTTTGTTCTGTGATTACTTGCTTATTTCCAAGGACCTCACTTGCACACATTTGTTGGGGGGGGGGGAATTTCCATTTTCTCACAAGGGGGTTGAGGTGAGAAGAATCCAGTTGATAGGTAAATGTGAGAAAGTGCTTGCAGTACAACAGAATATGTAAAGGGAAAAAAATCCAAATGCAAAATAAGAGAGAAAATCCAATAGCTAGTACAGAAGAACCATTGTTTTTTCAACTATACACTTTTCTAGATTTCAGAAGGTTTGGGATAAAAGCAATATAGGAAGAGAACAACAACATGACCACACTGTGCTGAAAGAAGACATTTGAATATCATTCTTGTTGGGTGTGCAGGGGTACATCTGGGACCCTGCAGGCCAGTCTAGGAGTCATTTTAGAACCTGTCTCCCCTTCTCCAAAATGTCTACTTAATCCCCCAAATGAGCCTGAGGTGCTAATGGAGTGGTTCTCAGTCTTGACTACTCTCCAGGAGCTTCCAAAATACAAAGGTCCAGCCCCACCACCCCTCCCTGTTGTGATTTAATTTTAGAAAATCTCTAGATTATTCTAATGTGAAGTCGGGATGGAGGCCTATTGAGTTATACACTGATGACATTCCGCAGGGAAAACACAAAATCCCAGTTGGAATATGAGCATCTTCACTTTCCTGAACACCAGAAATGAACTGAAACTTCCGTTAAACTTTTTGCACCTGGAATGGTTTGTACATAAAATATTTTATCACAAAGAAATTAACATTACAACTAAAATGAACCCACAGAGGGTAGAAAACGTTGCAAAATATTTTTACTGTTCATGAGTCTTTTTTTTTTTTTTATGTAATTTCTAAAGAGTCCCTCTCCCACCCCCACCCCAAAAGGGCATCTGAAAGTTCCTCCCTTTGGTCTTTCTTTTTTTAATGTTTATTTATTTTTTGAGAGAATGAGCAGGGGAGAGGCAGAGAGAGAGAGAGGTGGGGGACAGGCAGCCTGCAAAGCAGGCTCTTCACTGACCGCAGACAGCCTCATGCGGGGCTCGAACTCACCAACCGTGGGATTATGACCTGAGCTGACGTCAGCCGCTCAGCTGACTGAGCCAGCCAGGGGCCCCTCCCTTTGGTCTTTCTTGTCATCATTCCAGGGTGCTCTGGCTCCCACTCTGCCCCTCCTGGGCAATCCCAGCCTCTTCTCTGAAGAGCAAAGTGAGATGCCCCAGCATCCTTCTCCGTTACACTCTGGACTTTGGGTGGCAGCCCCTTCTGTGCTATCTTATGCAGTATGTGTGGTCCTGGTTAGCAACTTTCATTTCTTTATCTTACAGCATCTATGTGGCTGACATTGCCACCATGAGCCTGCTCTCATTATTATGCTAGCACATTCCTTAATTTTGTCATGTTGCACTGTCCTTCAAATAATTTTTGCCTATGATGGTGAATTTACATGTCAACTTGCCTGGGCCATGAGATGTCCAGATAACCTGATTAAGCATTATTTCTGTGTATCTGTTGTTGAGGGTGTTTCCAGGAGAGATGAGCATTTGAACTGATGAACGGAGTAAAGTAGATTGCCCTCCCCAATGTGGCCATCATCCAACCTGTTGGGAGCATGAATAGAGTGAACAGGCAGAGGGAGGTTGAATGCTCTCTCTGCCTGACTGCTTGAGCTGAGATACTGGTCTTCTCCTGCCATTGGCCTGGGACTTACACCATTGGAGCTCCTGGTTCTCAGGCTCTGGCTGGAATTCTAACCACCAGCTTTCCTGGGGACAGTAGATTATGGGACTTCTCAGTTTCCATAATTGTGTAAGCCAACTTCTTTATAATAAATCTCCAGATAGATAGATAGATAGATAGATAGATAGATAGATAGACATGTTTCTCTGGAGAACCCTGACTGGTTAATACCTTCCCCATCAGGAGGGAGTACGAGAGAACAGAGGAAGACAGAAAGACAGAGGTGATGGGGAAGCAGGACTCTGGCCCTGCCACATCCCTGACACGTTGGCATCCTTTTTGCAGCATGCTGAATTGCAGGCTCACACCAACGGGGCTGGCTCCCAGAGGAGTTACTCCAAAGTGGCACATTGTACGCATCAGGATGGCCTACATTTCTTGGGCACTTTGACTCAAACTAGGGTCCAAGACACCTGCTGTCCCTTAAAGTCGACCTTCTTCTGGAAAGAAAGCTGCGTCAAGCAAGAACTCTATTACTGAGAAACTGCCAGGGCTGAGGGTTCAGCGTTGGCAGCCTCCAGCCGCAGGAAGGCAGAGGAGCCGCTGCTCTGACACCCTCACGCCACTAGAGGGCAGGGCAGAGCAGCAGCACCCGCTGGAACCGTGGGAGCTTTTTAGCGTTTCAGCCACTGCAGCAGTTGATAGGTGGCTCCTAATAAAACAAACACAGAACCAAGCATCCAGCGAGGAGGGTTCCTTCGGAATTTTACTGGGAGAAGAGTAGAAACCAAAGGTAAAAGGAACCATTTGCTTTAAACAGCTTTGAGTAATGGCATTCTCTTGTAGTGAACATGACAGCAGGCTCCTTCAGAGAGAAGGGAAGAAGGGAATTTTGAGGTTATTTGAAAAAGTGGTTTATCTCAGTAGGACTTGGCACACATCCGCTTCAGGGATAGAAAGCTGGCTGCCCAGGGGCTACACTGGCTTTCCTGGGTCCATTGAAACACTTGCAGTGATTTCATGCGGCCAACTCAAAGGGAGCCGTGGAGTCCCGGGTTTGTGTCACATGAGAACTAGCCCAAGAGCTCAGCTGCATGTGGACCACGGCGACTCCTGTAGACACAGAGCAGATTCAACCCTCATCACTTTATCTCGGACGGAAATAGAGTGCTTCCAAGGCAGGCTTTGAGCGGTCACATATTTTACGTTCATATTTGGTAATGCCGGTACGTCTCACAGCCTTCCGAACGTTTTCCGCCTGAGCATGGAGCACTGTAAGGGAGAATCTAAAGCAAGAAAAAGTGGGTTCTAACTGCCAATGGCTTTCCACAGTGTCCTCGAGAACCCTGTCCTGGACAGGGTTTGGGTCAGAGTCCCGGCAGGAAACGGCATGCCCAAGTCCCAGGAGGGCTTATTTACTGCTGTGTGGGAAAGGTGCATGGGGACCCATGGGAGACAGTACAAAAAATAAAGCAGAGCTTTGGCACAGAGCGAAGGGAGGGAGTGGCAATTGGAATTCTGATGGAGACAGTCATGGAGAGGCCACCTTGTAAACAGATTTGTGGGGATGCGGCCAGTGTCAGCGAGCTGGGGGGAAGCAGTGCTCCCTCCCTCCAAGTCCCTTTTGGGGTCCCAATTGGCTGACTTAAATGGGGCTCTCTTATCCATATATTTACCTTACAAGGCCCGCTGCCTTCCCGGTGGCTTGCATCTCAAGATGCTATTAAAATCAAATTTCTATGTCCCTTGATGTCCTACACTTGTGGTGAGCACAGCAAAATGAGTAGAGAAATTGAATCACCATGTCATACCTCTGAAACTAATGTAACATCATGTGTCAATTATTCTCAAATAAAAACTTTTTGGATGAAGGGGGGCACCTGGGTGCTTCAGTGGGTTAAGCGTCCCACTTCAGCTCAGATCAATATCTTGCAGTTCCTGAGTTTGAGCCCCACATTGGGCTCACTGCTGTGAGCGCACAGAGCCCACTTTGGATCCTCTGTCTCCCTCTCTGCCCCTCCCCCTGCTTGCACTCTCTCAAAAATAAATGAACATTTTAAAAAAAAAACTTTTTTTTAAATATCAAGTCCAACTAGGTGCAGAAATGTCCATACAGCAGCCAGTGGCTTTGACACTCAATTTCTTTTCTTGTTTGTGCTGTATTTGTATGTGTGGTATACCTGCATCACCTTTGAGGATTTTCTTTATTCGTTTGTTAGTTTTAACTGCCCATTTTTAAAGGTTTTTTACAAATTCTTTATCTAGCATTCATAGTTAGGTTAAGCAGAGACAGCTTTAATATATTTTTTTTCCTGAAGTATTCCCAGAAACTCTCAAGTCTGAAATAAGAGATCTATGATAGTACCTTTTTTATTTTTTAACTTGGTGCCAGATACTGGCTAACCACCAAATGAATTCTTTCATGCAATCCTTAAGACAATCCTGTGAGGAAGGACTCATCAATTCCATGCTTTATGGAGATGGAATATGAGAGATCAAATAAGTTGCCCAGAATGACATAGTTACTCGTTGATGAAGCCAGTTTGTCTGATGGCCAAGTTCACACTTTTATTCACAATAAACACAGCTACTGTGACTGCTGTCTTAAAGGTTTGGAGACGATCTAGTGAATGTTATCTGATCTCATCATAGCCTAACTAAACACTCAAGCTTTTTTTTTTTTTTTTTTAAAAGAAGTCAAACTTAAAACAACACTTATCAGTCACAGTTTGGGCAGGAAAACACAGCCATGTCAAGTCTTACAGGACCTAAGTTTAATGGTCACACTGGAACTTACAGAATGTCAGAGGTGCTGAGAAGGTCTGTGTGGAGAACTGGCAGAGAAACAGTCACAACCAGACACAGCAGCACCAAGTTGTGCCTGAGTGTAAGCCCATGGGAGTGAGGGGGAAGCTGGGTGTGGGCCACCGAGGTGGGACCTGCATGGAATAGCTCCCTGGGAGGTCTGTGGAAGCTTCTTCCACTGCAGATACTCCCACTACTGTGGGCCTCGGCCAAAGGCTGGCTGCCATGGGCGGGTCAGAACTGCAGGTGGAATGACACGCTGGACGAGGAACAGAGGACAGCCAGGACGAGGTGGCCTCTCGGTCAGGAACAGTGCCTCCAAGTGTAATGGCCTCTTGCCCGCATCGGCTTCCATTCCCTCTCCTGGCAACTCCAGCCTGGATCTATGGAGAGAAGAGTCTCCTAGGAAAGAGCCCCTAGCCTGAGGAGAGGAAGTGCCAGTTTTCCTGCTGACAACATTTTAGCATCACCAGATGGCGCCGGAGGGGGGTCGCCCTACCTCCACACCCAGGCTGTGGCCTCCGTGTCACTATGAGCTCCCCAGCCCCAGCCATGTCTCGGGGAAGCCTATTTTTAACCTTTCACCCATTGGGACTCAAAACTGCAAGATGCATTTGCCAAGCTGTGACCTCAGACCTTGGCCCCGCCTCACAGAAACCCCTGACCCCAGGCTGTGCCTTCCAACCCCCCAAAATGGTCAGCCAACCCAGACTGTGGCCCCAAACCCCAAACTGTGACCCGAATCCCAGACTGTGACCCTTGAAGTCAAACCGTGACACACCCTCCTCTTGTCGCTTTTCTTGTCGTGACACACACCACCGTTGGTTGCTTTTCCCTATTTTGAACTCNTGCCGTAACCTTGATCCCAGCCAGCATCAGGCCAAAACTTCCCACCCAGCCCCACCTCACTACCAGCCCCACGAGCCACCAACCACATCCTCTCCAACTCCAGCCCTTGTTTGTGACCATCCCAATGATAACCCAGCAGGAAACAGCAAGTATCGGCAAGGATATGGAGAAAAAGGAATACGGGTGTATTTGGCAGGAATGTAAATTGGTATGCCATGGTGGAAACAGTAGGAAGCGTCCTCAAAAGTTATTAATGCCATGTGACCCAGTAATTCCACTATTGGTCATTTACCCAAGGAGAATGAAAACACTAATTCAAAAAGATCTATGCCCCCCTATGTTTACTGTATTATTATTTATAATAGCTAAATTATGGAAGCACCCCAAGTGTCCATTGTCAGATGAAGAGATACAGAAGGTGTGGTACACACACACACACACACACTGGAATATTACTCAGCCATAAAAAAGGACAAGAACTTGTCATTTGTAACAACACAGATAGACCTAGAGGGTATTGTGCTAAGTGAAATAAGTCAGATAGAAAAAGACAAATGTCATATGGTTTCACTGACATGTGAAATTTTTTAAAATATAGCAAATAAAGAGCACCATTTAAATGAATAATTCTGCATATCATCCTCCACCTGAAAACTCCCTGACTGCTTCCAGACTACCCCAAACAAAGGTCTTTGTACTTGAGCCAAACCCATATGTGTTTGGAGACCAAATCATCTTGCTTGGAAAAGACAGAAGAATGATGGATTTGTGGATGTGACCTTTGGTACATGTAAAAAGAATAGAGACTTCTTGATCCTATTTTCTTAAAAATGGCCTTGCCACTTTGTAGAAGTGTTTCACATAAATACTTCAACTGAATTTACATTGAGATTTAGAAAATTTGAAGATAGAGTAATTCACATAAGAAAAATAAGATGTTTTCTTGATTAAAAACAAAAGTACAAAACTTTCACTATTCAGTAAGGAGACATTTTACTAAATTGCACAGGAAAATAAGTTTCCGTTATCTGCAGTCCTGTTACATATGCTGAATACTTTCTAGTGGCATTACTGAATATAACATTTGAAGTCTTATCAGTCAAAGTATACAATTTATAAGAACCCCCTTGAGGTGGAGCTCAGATGCTGGATTGTAAAAGAAAAACAAACACAGATTCAACAACCGTGCACTGCACTTCCCAAGGAAGGAAAGTTTTATCAGAGTCCTTCAGAATGAGGGAGGGAGTGGGAAGCGATTCAGACAGAGTGACCGAATGTCTGATGTTTCCAGTCAGGAGGGAATGTGGCAGTTATAGCAGAAATTGGAAGAAAACCATGGAGCACTGATTGCTGAAGTGACGGTGGCTCATAAAGAAGACTGTTGACACTGGGCATTGTAGACCATGCACAATATTTTAGCCTCCATCCAGAAACTGATGGGAAATTATTGAAAGGCTTTCAGTGTGTGCGGGAAGGTTCTAAATGAGTTGTCAGCAAGTCAGTGGGCTGATTTTGTTCTCTCTTCATCATGGCTGTTTTGTCGTTTATTTTTATTATGACATGTTTGGTGTGGATTAGTGTCCTTCACCAATTGTGGAAAATTCTCAGCTGTCATCCCCTTAAGTGTTTCCTCTTTCCTGTTCTAACCTTCTCTTCTTCATGGAGACCTCTAATTCGACATGTTAGATCTACTCACTCTGTCCCACTGATTTCTTAACCTCTCTGTCAGCTTTTTCCATCTCTTTTTCTCTCTGTGCTGCATTCCATAAAATTTCTTTTGAAGATTCTTCTAGTTAACTCATTCTTTTTTTCTTTTGTTTCTTTCTTTTCTTCCTTTGTTTTCTTTTTCTTTCTGCCTTGCCTTCTCTTTCTTCCTTCTTTCTTGTTCTTTCTTTCTTTTCAATTCTACCTGCTTTAAAAAAAATTTACTTTTTCATCCTTTTAATTATCCTATTCACTTTTCATATACTACTTTGTCCTCAGAATTCCTTTACACTTTTTATGTTGTGCTGATTACAGGTTCTCATGTGGTTGTGAGGAATGCACAGAGAGATTCCATGTATTGTTTACTCAGTTTCCTTCAGTGGTAACTACACAACTGTAGTGGAGTGTCACATCAGGACACTACGTATTTAATTTAATTTAAAAAACATATTTGGTGTTTTGTAGGTCTTTTTTTTTTTTACAATTTTCTTATTTCTATTGGTTCTTATTCATGTTGGCTTTCTTCCTTGTGTAGTATATGATTTGTGACTGTGAACTGTTTTACCTAGGTCTGGAAAGAAAGGGATTGATTTAGTTCTTGGACTGAAGTTGGATTCCATCAAGCAGGACTTGTCTTGGATTCTGTCTTGCTCCCTGTGGCATTACCAACCCAAGTCTCCCTTACACTGAATTCCTGACTGGAGGTATTTTGGGATGACCCAGACAGTCAGGATTTCGGTTGAAAATCCACATGAAGGCTGTGTTGTGACTGTTTAGAATGGCGGTCTGCTGGGGATGGCGAGCGTTGGGCTTACATCTAGTTCACGCTTCCACAAAGTGTTGCATAGGACGGTGAGCTCAGGAGAGCCCTTTACTTAGCTTAATGCTCTGCTGTTATTGTCTTAAAATTCTTAATAATTTTGAATGAGGACCCCCACATTTTGATTTTGCACTGGGCCCCACAAATTATGAAGCTGGTCATGGGACGTTCTGTTTACAGAACCCAGGGTGATGTCTCCTATTTTTATGGGACTGTTTTTTCCTGTATTCCGTAACTGGCAGGTCCTCTGCCCCAGCATGGAGCCCAGTGTGGGGCTTGAATTCATGACCCTAAGATCAAGACCTGAGCTGAGATCAAGAGTCAGGATACTCAACCAACTGAGCTACCCAGGCACCCCTTAGCAAGTCCTTTAAAACTCAAAATTCATATTTACTACTTTGGGAAGAATAGCATCTGTGTTCTTATCACTCCATGTTTCTATGATAGCTTTTATCCTGAATACTCTTTACATTTATTCCAGGTCATCAGTGCTTTTAAGAAGACTGTTTAAAATATGTATTTTTGTTTCATTTCAGTGGGAGATTCAAACCAGGCTTTTAGCCTCAAATGCTGCTGGAGCAGAAGGCTGGGAAGTACCCCAGTGCTGACCCCAGACCCCCTTGGGAAAATCCCCCCCAGGTGCCCTCCTCCATTCATAGGCTCACCAGCTTCCCTCCAGATGATGCTCGTCTTTCACACTCTACATCTGGGCCACCCTAATTTGGTCTGCAGGGCCAGTGCTAACTATTTCCTCTTCCACCTACTGGTTAAGGCACAGACCCTACCCACTGATTCCTCTAGGGTTTAGCTCTTTTGATTCTCGATAAGCCTTTCTTCTCTCAGAAGTCTCTGGGTTTGCAAATCCAAAGCTTTGTCTTTCGAAACTCTGTGTTATAAAAAATTGTTAAATATGTTTAGAAATTGAAATGATAAACACTACATTTTCTCTTGGCTTTCCTGCTATAACAATCCTGAGCCTTCCCCGAGGAAAGGCTGCCTCTGAGTCAGCGTGGTGCTGAGCATGAGCACAAGGGAATAACAAAACAAACCTTCCTCTGTGGCTCCCAGGTGTGTCTACACCACACACGGCTTGGGTGCTGGGGGGGTCTTTGAGACCAGTTCCACAACCAGGCTTCCTAGTTACAGGAGCAAATGAATTCCTATTTTGGATGTAAGACAGTCTAAGTTGAATTTCTTACTTTATACATGAAAGACTCTCAACTAATCCGGTGGTTAACTGGATGTTGGACAGTTCTGAACCCCTTTCTCAAGAAGTTAAGAGTAGGGTCCCAGCGAGACCCAACACCTATTTATTTTGTGGAAAGGGGCAACAGGCAAAGCCAGTTCGGGACACTTATAGTGCGATTTTAGGTTTGGATTTCACTTCAAAAGAGAGGAAATTGCTAAAGGTCAAGCACTGGAAATGCAAAAATCAGTTATACTTCCTGGAAGGCAGAGCAAAAACAAATAGGGTCCACCACTGGGTGGCAGCCTAGCTCTATATCAGGCGTACAGCTGGGTGACGCCTGCGATCCCTGGAGCCAGGGTGAATTCATTAAAATGGGGTGGCCTGTGCTTCTCATTCCTGCTTTAACCTTGGATAAGCTGTGCTTTTCCATTACATTAGAAGTATTATCTTAAGTGAGATTTAAAAGAAAAAACACCACCAAAGCATTGTGTTTTTTAATTTTTTGTTTTTGGTTTTGGTCTTAAAATCCATGTAAATGCTCTGGGAATATTTTTCTAAAGGCTTAGAGCCTTGTTATTCCACCAGAATATTAGTTCTCTCTTCTTTTTTCTTTAGCAGATTAGGACACATTTTCATAAAAAAAAAAATATCTCCTTCAGAGGCGCCTGGATAGCTCATTAGGTTAAGTGTCCGACCTCAGCTCAGGTCATGATCTCACAGTTATGTGAGATCTCACATGTTATATGTGAGATCTCACAGTTATATGTGAGATCTCACAGTTATATGGGTGTCGATTAGTGGCTGTCAAGCTCTGTACTGACAGCTCAGAGCCTGGAGCCTGCTTCAGATTCTGTGTCTCCCTCTCTCTCTGCCCCTCCCTCACTCACACTCTGTCTCTCTCTCTCTCTCTCTCTCTCTCTCTCTCTCTCAAAAAAAATAAATAAATAAACATTTTTAAACATTTTAATATCTCCTTTTTCCTGACTTTCTGGAGAGCCAACATTAAGTCCTCCCTTTTTTTTTTTTTTTAAGATTCGCTTTCCTTTCATTTCTATTATCTGCTCCATAGTGAGAGCTGCTCCCAGGTTTTGAAGCACCCTTTACATCCTTTGGGTGTTCTGCTGGTTGCCCCTCCAGATAATCTCCTCCTTAGAAACAAAGGCTACATGCCTCAACCTCCCTTGTTCCCTTCAGAAACACATTTTCTTTTTATGTTGAATGCAGAGACAGCATCAGAAACAAGCATCCTAAGAGATGCTGTAATAGAGAATCATCTGCCACCACCAGGATGGCTACTTACCACCTGGATGAGTATCTCTGACACTCGTGAATGGCTGCCTCAGGCAAGACACCTTGAGGTCATGAGTTGGTCCTTAAGGGACGGCCAAGGGGTGACAGGAGAAAGCCCCCCTCTTCTGCACCACCGTCTGTGGGGTGAAAGATGGTGGCGGAGCCAAAGGGTGGGGCTGCTCCTTGTGTGTGGGGCCACACACAAGGAGGGTGGAAGCACGTTTACAATTAGAAACTTTCTTTTGAAAGTTAAAAAAAATTGGTACAATGGTCCTCCCTTAACCCAAGTTGCCTGAAACTGCAGATAGTACCGAACCCTATAGATACTGTTATTTCCTGTACATACATACTTACGATAATGTTGAATTTATAAATTAGGCACAGTGAGAGATGAGTAATTAATAACAAAACAGAAAAAATATAACAATATACTGTAATAAAAGCCACGTAAATGTGGTCTTTCTCTCAAAATATCATATTGCCCTATTCTCACCCTTCTTTTTCTTTTAAAAATTTTACTTTTAAGTAATCTCTGCACCCAACTCAGGGCAATCTTATAACCCTGAGATCAAGGGTCTTAGGCTCCGCTGACTGAGCCAGCCAGGTGCCCCCGACCCTTCTTGTGCTGATGTGAGACAACAACAGGCCCATGTGATGAGATGGCGTGAGGCGAATGACGTAGGCACTGTGATGTAGCGTTGTGTTACTACTGACCTTCTGACAACATGTCAGAAGGAGGATCATCTACTTCTGGGCCACACTAGACTGTGGGTAACTGAAACCGCAGAATCAAAGTCATGGGTAAAGGGGGACTACTGTATGCATTGATTACGATTATTGATAAATTTGCATTTATTCTTTCCATCTTCTTTTGCGATCTCTTTGTTATGCTTTCCATTTGTTTCTTTTTTTCCCTTGATGCCTTTCAGATTATTTCTTTCCACTCTACTATTTGTACATTATCCAGTCTATTTTTTTAATTCTTTTCGTGGTTACCTTTTAAATTGTATACACAATTTAACAAAGCTTCAGATAAAATAAAATATGGATTCTGCTTCCAAAAATGACAGGAATCTTAACATTTTGTACTTCAAATCACCCTCTCACTTGACAGACTGGTCATTATTCAGTATTTTGGTTCTATCTTTTTAATTGGAAAATAGTTATTTTGAAATGTTATAGGAAAAAGTTGTAACCTCTCTCTAAGTATGTATTTCATGAATAATTATTCTATGTGCTAGGAACATCTGGGTGGCTCAGCTGATTAAGTGTCTGACTCTTGATTTTGGCTCAGGTCATCATCTCACAGTTGTGGATGGAGCCCCACATCGGGCTCTGCACTGACACTGGGGAGTCGGCTTCAGATTCTGTCTCTCCCTGTCTCTCTGCCCCTTCCCCCTCCTTACTCACTTGCATGTATGTGCACTTTTCTGTCTCTCTCTCTCTCTCTCTCTGTTTCTCAAAATAAATGTGCATTTAAAAAATTATTTTGTGTTCTATATCTGATAATTTTAATATCTGAAATCTTAGTGGGGTCTAAAACACATGTATGTTTTACTTCGTTTTGTTTTGTTCTTTGGTTCTGGTGAGTCTCACTCATGGTATACATTGTTTCTTAAAGCACCTAGTATTATAAGCCCAGGTTTTGATAACCTGTGGGAACTTGACTGAGGGTAATTCTTTCCAGAGAAGGTGTGCATGTGTACCATGGCTGCCACTAACCTGGGGTCACTTCATTTCTAGGTTTGGGGTGTCCCTGACTGAGCGGGTAGTATGGATTCAAATCCCAGATCTTCCAAAAGGCAGGCTTCTGACTAGTGATCCTTAGAGAAGAAATTGTTATTGTCATTTTTTCCCACCAACAGTTTTTTTGTTTGTGTTTTCTGCTTTTGTTTTTGTTTTAGTTTTGGTGGTACCTTTTGCAGGGAGACAGATGTTTTCCCCGCCTACCCCTTCATTTCACTGAGACTGTGGCTTCAGGTATCTTGGCTGTATGGGGAGGTGAGAGGCCTCAGGGTTACCCCTACTTCTATGTGTTTCTGGATTTTTTTTTTTAATGTTTAGGATCTTTGCCCTTCGAGCTTGCCTACAGATCTTGGAAGTTTGGCGAAGCATCGAAAAGTATATTTGCAGCTAAAACATGGAAAGAGCCTAAGTGTCCATCAACGGACGAATGGATCAAGAAGATGTAGTTTATCTATACCNGGAAAAAAAGAAAAAAAAAGAAAAGTATATTTGCTGGAATTTATCCTTCACATTGTCAGTTTTAATGGGATCACATTTCAGAACACGGTCCTCTCCTCTCTCTTCTAGCTTCTCCGGCCTACTCTGCACTTTTGCCCCATCCTCTGGGAGGGCTTTGGGCCTGGAAGCCAACACCAAGAGGCTGCATTACTTCCCTGAGTAGCATGTGGATGACAGCTGCTTTGAAATAACCACATCGCCAAAGCCAGGATGATAAGGAGCACTGAAAAACAAAGAGATTTAAAAAAAAGAATAAAGGGCAAGAAATCCATCACCTAAAGGGCTAACAGTCTTCTGAAAAAGGTAAGAACGAAATGATATTTCTAACGTTTCAAAGATGAGCTCAGAGATTATATCACAGCTTCTCCTTACATAACCTAATCGTGAACATTGTATTAGCCACATTATGGTTTGTGTTTTGTTTTGTTTTGTTTTTTATTGTATCAAGTAGAAGCAAAGATCAGATGAAACACCCACTTATGTGGGTCAGCGGAAAGTGCTAGAAAGCTTCAGCAAAGCCATAGTACTCCAGTACTACTGCTTACCCCACAAAACCCACATCAACACATTGTCCCTGTCCTTCTAAATCCTTCATTTTTCCATCGTCAAGGAGCAAATAAATCATTGCTGCCTCCAATGACAGGATAACCAACACACACCTGACATTTTCTGCTAAAATAAATTGTTGCAAATGAGTTGTTACAGTGTTAACAATTTGCTTCCTAAAAACTGTCAACTACTGTTCCTATTTCCAATTTTCAGGTTTACAAGGTAGAAAGTCATGAGATGGGCATCATATTTTCCCGTGATCACTATAATCTTATTCTAAGAGGTACCAATTCTGGTGTCAAATGACATGACTTAAAGTCTAAACAGCTAGATCTTGTTGGACTTTCAAGATAATAAATGAAAGCCTATAAAGGAGGAACTAATTCTGAAAGATCATTACTCCCTTGCTTAAAAGTCCTCTGTCTTAAGATTAATGAAATGTAAAAGCAACCACTACTTCCAATGAAGGTTTCACCTAAAATAACCAGTCAAATGAGAATCGTGTGTCACTTACATAGCATGTTAAGATTGCAGATGACATTATATAATTTTTTACAGTAATAAATCATAAAGCAGTCTCTCTTACATGAGCTGTGCAATGCTCTGAATACTCTGGCTGACACTCACATGTGGTCTGTGGACGCCTCGCTCACCAGTATCGCTGGCATCTGAATAGAGTGAGCCCCTCTGACCGTGGGCTAATGCAGAGTCAGCAAGACACCGGGAAGGTGGCCAGTGGTCTCAGGAAGCCACATTGTTCAGGCCAAGCCCTGGGAGTTTTGCACTGACTCAGGCAAGCACAGAAGGTGTTCTCAGCCACAGAGAGACCTCAGGATGTACTCAGGATCCTGGGGGGACCACGCATATGCCTTTGCAGACTTCAATTTTCCTGGTATATATGAGGACTTTCAGTCAAATCTAGGAACAACTGAGCCCACCTTAGAGCCTCAATCCAAACCCACACTAGTGTCTTTCTATACACACACACACACACACACACACACACACACACACACACACACACACACTTCAAGAGGTTGTGAAAGTCCCAATCCCTGTACTATAATTTTATGTTTGCTTCTTCTGCCTCCTCTGTGTCTCTGGAGGCTGACCTTTATTTTTTTTGTTGTTTACTTATTTATTTTGAGAGAGTGAGAAAGAGAGAGAAGAGTGCAGGGGAGGGACAGAGAGAGAGGAGAGAGAAAATCCCATGGGTCTCAAACCCACAAACCATGAGATCATGACCTGAGCCAAAATCAAGAGTCAGATGCTTGGGGCAACTGGGTGGCTCAGTCGATTAAGTGTCCAACTTCGACTCAGGTCATGATCTTTGAGTCAGGTTCATGAGTTTGAGCACCACTTAGGGCTCTGTGCTTACAGTTCAAAGCCTGGAGCCTACTCCAGATTTTGTGTCTCCCTCTCTCTCTGCCCCTCCCCCCTCATCCTCTCTCTCTCTCTCTCTCTCTCTCTCTCAAAAATAAATAAGCATGGTGGGGAAACATCAGATGCTTAACCAGCTAAGCAACCCAGAGGCCCCGGAGGCTGACCTTAAGATTGCATCATCAGGGTCCCTTTGCCTTCAGGCTTCTGGGTTGGGTTTGGCCAGTGAAAATACATGCAGGATATCAGAGGTTGGAAAGAGAAAGAAGAGGAGATATTTACTCTCTTTTCTTCTTTTCTGTGTTGCCATGGATTTTCATTCTGTAGTCATAGCTCCAGGCAGGCAATCTGCCTTCCAAGATTTCAAGCTCTCTCTGGACTAGATAACCCAGTTTTTGCCCCTGAAGGACAAAGCGAATAAAAACTTCTCTCTGTTGCTAGTCCACCCTCCTTTGCTGGTTCCGTTAATTCTGTACCCCAAGAACTTCTTCCCTAAACTCTCAGTTAAACCCTGGAAGCGTGCTGACTTTCCCTATTGGTATCCTGACTGATAGATATGCCTTCCCAAAGATTTGTTTGGACTCTAGAATGTCATGATCACATGTTCACTGCTGCCCAGGCATTTCTGCCCCTTTACTTTATAGATCTAAACATGAAATAACCTTTTTACTGGTTTCTAAGCACAGCAAAATTTAAAACATAATGAGTCACTCTTGAGTATAGTAAAGCTTACTAGAAAGTTGGGGGCAGTCGGAAGTGATTATTTCACACACTACACAGTCAATAAATTAAGAATTGACATTAGTCACAAATAGCTGAGTGTTTTGAACCATAGACTCTTCAGTCAACTCTAATGACCAAACTCCAACTCTACCACTTTCTAGCTCCTGTGTAATCTTGGGTGTTACCTAATTTCTCTGGGCTCTTATTCCTTCCTTCCTTCCTTCCTTCCTTCCTTCCTTCCTTCCTTCCTTCCTCCTTCCTCCTTCCCCCTTCTTTTGTAGATTGGGATGGTCATAGCTCCAACCTCCTAGGATTGTTGTGAGGATTGAACAAGTTAACATATACAAAATTCTTAGGCGCCTGACCATAGACATTCCCAGAATCTTCTCAGTTGGGTTTCTTGGTTTCTCTCAGGCCTTTCGTTGACTTGCCACCCTCCTTTTGCCAGTTTCCCGTCCATTCCTCCTTCGCTCCACTTGTCTTCTCCAGGACTGCCCCATGGGTGAGGGGTGGGGCATAGGAGCGACATTTCTTGCCAGGGCCTGATTTGTGGAAACAATTTGAATCACTCAAAATCAGCATGTCAGCCCCACACTGGCTGCCGATCTCATGCAATTCCACGTGAAAAATACTGAGCAAGAGAGTGGAGATGATCCACTTGTCAAGCCTCCCTTTTGGAATTGAGGCCGAGTCCCAGGACCCCCAGAAGACCCCATAAGCACAAAGTCCCCCATGTTCCTCAGAGCATATAGTCAACTTCACATGTGGACAGTGAAGGAAGGAGGGTAGAGGATCAGAGAGTTCCCCAAAAGAGAGAAAAATGGGCCAGAGCCCATGGGGAACCAAAGGCTCTATATAAGTCCGGTTGGGCTCAGGACACCCCACCCAAAAGATTCTGGCAAGTCCATCAATCCTAGGCACTAAAGGATGACTTAGATGATTTTGAGGAAGTCAGCCGAGCATAGGGGCCCCTGAGGTGCTGGCCTGGGCTTCTCCTCAGTTCCTTCCTTCTGATTGCCCCAAGGGGTCTTCTGCCTCTATAACGCAGAGTAATAGAATATTACTATTCCATAGTCTCACTCCCAGCCTTCCATGGCCTCACCAATCAAGGTGCTCTGTGGATGAAGAGGTCTTCCAGTTCACAGAATCTACTCTGCCTACAAAGCATTTACAGTGATAAACCTCTGATAATGACAAATAAGGAAAAATAAGAAGAGAAAACTTATCCCTTATAAATATCCCTAATTATCCCTACCAACCAAGATTGCCTGGCCACATGCAGACACGTGGAACCCTATGCCAGTTTAAACAAACAGATTGATCTAAATGTGCAGATATAAAAATGTGTTTGTAATGCATAAGACAGGACGCCCAGTGAAATTTGAATGTCAGATGGACAGTGAATCACTTTTTAGTAGAAGTTTGTTCCGTGCAACATCTGAAACATATTTACACTAAAATGATTTCTTGTTGACCTGAAACTCACATTTAACAGAGCATCCTGTATTTTTATTTGTTAACCCTGACAATCTAAAATACATTATTAAATGAAAAAAAGCAAATTCCCAATCCTGATGCTTAGATTGATCCCATAAACGTAAAGGAAAACTATTTGATACATAAATGTGCTTGCTTAGACACAAATGGTCATTCATATAAAAAGCTCTGGAAGTCTATAACAGGACTAGTATTTCTTGGCTATAGGAGACAGAAGGGACAGGAGCTCTTACTTTCCACTTGACACACTTCTATGATATTTACATTTTTAAGCATGAGTGTATTTTGTGACAAAATAATTTAAGAGATGTAATGAATGCAATGTGGGTGAAAATACTTATGAAATAAGTGAAGAAGCAAAATGTATTACTGTATATACAGCATAATTATATCTGTAATTATTAAAAACTCTATGTAAGAATATACACTAAAAAAAAGTTAATGGTTTTAGACACATTTCTAGAGGTTTCTATATATAACATCAGTCCCCTCAAGTGGTAGGTTGTGATTCTGCTGTTTTGTTTGCTCTCCCATCATTTAGATCACTTCCAGTTTACCCTGGGAAAAGGGAAAATTGGAAGCCCACAGAAACGAGGTCTCCTAGGCAAGGCTTTGGGCTATGAGTTTGTAGAGAAAGTCCAGGGTGACATTATGCATTTGGTGAGTGCTCAGTTTGTACCATGGCAATACCAAGAGTCCTTGGGAACTACGTGTTCTCTGAAGAGTTGGAAAACTTGGAAGTTCCTTTGCACTATTTTATTATTTTTTATTAAGTCTTTTCAGTTTAATTCCAGTATTGTTAACAAATTAATGTTGTATTAGTTTCAGGTGTACAATACGGTTATTCAACAACTCTATACATTTCTGAGTGCTCATCATAAATATACTCTTTAACCCCCTTCAATTATTTCACTCATCCCCCTACCCACCTCCCCTATGTTAACCACCTCTTTGTTCTCTGTAGTTAAGAGTCTGTGTCTTGGTCTCTCTTTCTCTCTCTCTTTCTCCCCCCCCCCATTTTCCCTGTTCATTTGTTTTGTTAATTAAATTCCACAGATGAGTGAAATCATATGGTATTTGTCTTTCTCTGACTGACTTATTTCACTTAGCATCATACCCTTTAACTCAGTCCCTGTTGTAGCAAGTGGCAAGATTCATTCCTTTTTGTGACTAATATTCCATTGATTATATATATACCACCTCTTCTTTATCCATTAATCTATCAGTGGACACTTGAGCTGCTTCCATAATTTGGCCATTGTAGATAATGCTGCAGTAAGCATAGGGGTGCCATGTATCCTTTAGAATTAATGTTTCTGTATTTTGGGGTAAATACCCAGTAGTGTGATTATCAAATCATAGGGTAATTCTATTTCTAACTTTTTTGAGGAAACTCCATACTGTTTTCTATAGTGGCTGCACCAGTTTGCATCTCAACCAACAGTGCAAAAGTGTTCCTTTTTATCCACTACATCACCAACAGTATGTTGTTTCTTATGTTTTTTTTTTTTTATCTTAGCCACTCTGACAGGTATGAAGCAATATCTCAATGTGGTTTTGATTTTCACTTCCCTGATGATGAGTGATGAAAAGACATATGTTTTCATGTGTCTGTTGGCCACCTGGATGTCTTCTTTGGAGAAATGCCTGGTCATGTCTTCTGTCCATTTTTTAATAGGATTATTTGTTGTTGGGTGTTAAGTTATATCAGTTTTTAATTTATTTTGGATACTAACACTTTTTTAAGATATGTCCTTTGCAAATATCTTCTCCCATTCAGTAGATTGCTTTTTAGTTTTATTATTTGTTTCCTTTGCTGTGCAGAAGCTTTTTTATTTTGATATAGTCCCAACAGCTTATTTTTGCTTTTGTTTTGCTGGCTTTAGGAGGCCTATCCAGAAAAATGTTGTTACGGCCTACGTCAGAAAAATTACTGCCTGTTTTCTTTTCCAGGATTTTTATGGTTTAAGGTCTCACATTTAGGTCTTTAATCCATTTTGAATTTATTTTTGTAAGGTATAAGAAAGTGGTCCAGCTTCATTCTTTTGCATGTAGCTGTCCACTTTTCCTAACACCATTTGTTGAAGAGAATTTTTTTTCATTGAATATTCTTCCATCCTTTATTGAGATTAATTGACCATATAATTGTGGGTTTGTTTCTGCCTCTCTGTTCTACTCTATTGATCTATGTGTCTGGTTTTATGCCAGTACCATACTGTTTTGTTTACTACAGATTTGTGATATAACTTGAAATCTAGAATTGTGATACCTCCAATTTTGTTTTTCTTTTTCAAAATTGCTTTGGCTATTTGGGATCTTTCATGGTTCCATACAAATTTTAGGATTGTTAGTTATTTGAAAAGTGCTGTCGGTATTTTGATAGGGATTGCATTAAATCTGTAGATTGCTTTGGATAGTATGGACATTTTTAACAATATTGGTTCTTCCATCCCAGAGCATGGCATGTCTTTCCATTTCTTTGTGTCATCTTCAATTTCTTTCAACAATGTGTTACAGTTTTCAGAGTAAGGTCTTTCACCTATTCAGTAAAGTTTATTCCTAGGTATTTTATTACTTTTGGTGCAATTACAAATGGGATTATTTTCTTAATTTCACTTTCTGCTTCTTCACTATTAGTATATAGAAATGCAACAAATTTCTGTTCTATATCATGCAACTTTACTGAATTCTTTCATCAGTTCTAGCAGTTTTTTTGATGGAGTCTTTAGGGCTTTCCCCATGACACCATTTTAAAGGCCTGTGGCTTACGATGAACATTTTTTTAATTGTGTTCCTAAGATACCAAGGGTCTTGCTTTATATAGGAAATATCATGTAAAACTTCAAAACATTAAGCTGTATATGATATTGTCAATTTTACACATTTAATCTCTATAGGTGGCATATAGCTATGAACTTGGCCAACTGAACTTTTTGGTAAAAATCATGTCTTAAAGCTTTTCCAATCTTTATATTTCTCATCCTACTTGATAACATACTTTCATTTTTGAATCCTCAAACCCCTACCCCTCAAAATAGGTTATCAGGCAGACCATTTGTTCCCTTAGATTCTATTTTTAGTCTGGCTTTCCTTTGGACAGGGCCATTAAAGCAGCTGCAAAAGCTGATGTCTGTTCATCTGTAGCAAAAATAAATAATAAATAAATAAATTTTTAAAAAATAAAAGAAGAAGAAAAAAACCTTCACAAATGAGGGGACACCAATGCCCTCCCTGAGCCACTCCAAATGCAGCTCTAATTGGTGAGCCCTGCTGGTCAAGAGATGTAGAGTCCTTTTCTCCTGAACCAGTCGGTGCTGGGTTGAGAAATATGTATAATAAATATGTGGATATAAAACAAGGAAGAGGACTAGCAGTATTAAAATTATAGCAATTAGTATTAAAAAATTCTTTTTTAGGATACATCATCACTAAGATTTAAAGACTAGAAGGGAGGAATTTACATATGCTTTGTGCTAGGTTGAATCAAGTATATGTTCTGCTCTCAAGGAGTTATTAGGTTGAGACACAGAGTAGCAAGTGACGAATCTTACAATATAACACCTAATATTTATTTTTTTTAAGTTTATTTATCTTTGAAAGAGAGAGAGTACAAGTTAGGGAGGGGCAGAGAGAGAGGGAGAGAGAAAGAGACAGAGACAGAGACAGAGAATCCCAAGGAGGGATTTAATGCGGGGCTCAAAATCATCAACCGTGAGATCATGCCTTGAGTGGAAGTCAGACACTTCATCGACTGAGCCACCCACGCCCCCCAGAACACCTAATATTTTTGCACGCTGACCATGTGCTTTAACCTATTTCAGCTCATCTTCCCAACCACTCTGTGAAGTAGTTTGCTGGGAAAACAAACTACTGCTGGGAAAAGAATGACAAGGATCAAGCAGTTACCAGTAGATTAAGTGACATTATAAATGTGAAATTTCATGTCTTCATTTCCAAGTCACAGACTGTGGAAAGTACATTTCAGTACCAGCTAGATGGAAGCTCAGGGAGAGGAAGATATGTGCTCCGCTTGCTGGGTGCTCCATAACCCAACCTGCTCCTTCCCCCTGCCAGCCTCAGTCCCAGTGGGCTGCCCCTGCCCCTGTGTCCAACCCACAGCATCTAAGACCATTCTGGGCACTTCCTTCAAATGGCCATAAGCAGCATGTGGGTTTGAGTTTCTAAGATGAGGGACAGAAGTAAAGGCCAATCTGGAGCCAGAAAGGCAGGTGGCCAGCGAAGGTTGCTTCATACGAGGTAAAATGTTTAGCTCCAATTCAAAGTCCACAGTAAGCTATTTTTACCCCTGGCTACCTTAAAGGAACCCCATTTCCTCCCAGAGAGTAACTCAGGCATAGAGAATCTGGCCCACATAATGTGACCTCAAATTATATTAAAATGCTTTCAATTCATAAATGGCTTCAGGGCAGAGTCTGTCAAATAATGAATCCATGCATATGTTTCCTCTCTATGGATAGTATTATTTTTAGGTTTTGCTTCCCATATAAACCTGAGCAATAAATGAGGGGCAGAGACCCTGCCTGTGGTCCTCAGTATCCCCTACAGCACATGGCTGTGCTGGGACACATAACACAAGTTCAGTACATCTTGGCTGAATAATATCACTAAGATGTAAATCTTAATTTATTATGGTGTGTCCTCTTGTTAGGAGGGGAATCAAAGATACTAGTGTGGAGGATGTATTCTGTTTTTCCTGGTTGGCAGGCAGAGAGTGAAAATTTCCCTTCACACTCTCCCTTTACACTTTCCCCTCCCCCAGAGCCTGCCATCTGTTCTGCAATATCATCATTCATGCAGGGTTACCCCTAGTGAACCTTTTTATACAGTGTTTTGTAATGAACTATAAGTAGCGGTGATTCAAAAAAGAGATTAGAGATGAATTTACTCTTCATCCTTTCCCTTGCCCTGAGCAGTACTATACAGAAACACAGTACTTGGTTATATAAATGAAAAACACCCAAAAGAAGTGCTTTTAAAATCTTTCGGCCAGCATATGGACTTCATCCACCAACAGCACCACATCCACCATTCATGAACTCTTTATTGAGCAGCCATTGTGGGAGGAATAGGGTGAGTAAAATGTAGACATTTCCCCTTGGAAGTTACAAAACAACATGGAAGGGGTGCCTGGGTGGCTCAGTTGGTTCAGCATTCGGCTTTGGCTCACATCATGATCTCACTGTTCATGAGTTTGAGCTCCACATCGGTCTCAGTGCTGACAGCTCAGAGCCTGGAGCTGCTTGGGATTCTGTGTCTCCCTCTCTCTATACACCTTCCCCACTTGTGCTCTGTCTCTCTCTCTCTTAAAAATAAATAAACATTAAAAAACTTGTTTTAACAAATAAAAAATGGGCAATAAAGTACATAGTTGTAATACGAAGCATTACATGATAAAGTAAATGCTCATGATAAAGTGCTGAGAGAAAGATACACAGTGATTATCAGATAGGATATAGGGGTTCTTGCAACAGAACAATCCCTGTCTTTAGGAGTCAAGGGAGAGAATACCTTAAAGGCATGTGAGCCAGACCAGTGAACAAGGTAGGATTTAGTCATGTGCAGTCAGGCCCTAGCAGGGAACAGCAGAAGTAGAGGAACAAAGGCATGTTCAGGAAATAGTAAGCAAGTAATTTGGTTTCATCAGCATGTGGGTCCATCAAGGGGATTAAGAGGAAAGAAAAGTTAGACTCCTGTCCGATCAGGAACTATGTCAAATTACAGGCTACAACATTAGACTTACTCCATGGGCAAGCTTTCTTTTTGTGCTCAGCAGTGGCATTCCAGCTGTGTTTGAAGAAGTCTGAATCCTGTAGGCCCTTTCAGGAGGCAGAGGTGCGAACCTCCCTCTGGGTCCACCCCATAAGGAGCCAGAAGGCAAAGGAGTTTCAGGGCACAGAACAGAGTGGAGAATGTAGAGCGATTACTGCTGGGGTACATGGAAGGTGTCCTGCCCAGGGCAGTAGATAGTGCATCCCAATTTCACAAGTTAGCAAATAGAGGTGTGAGAGACCATGTTGTCTAAGGCCGGGTAAACTGTTAACTACCAGAGGGAGGACTTGAACTCAGGTGCACATGACTTCAAAGCTGGTATTTTGGGGCACCTTGGTGGTTCAGTTGGCTAAGTGTCTGACTCTAGATTTAGGGTCAGGTCATGATCTCATGGTTCATGAGTTCGAGCCCTGCATGAGGCTCTGCACTGACGATGTGGAGCCTGCTTGGGATTCTCTCTCTCTTCCTCTTTCTCTGTCCCTCCTCCCCAACCCCTCAAAAATAAATAAACACTTTTTTTAATGCTGGTATTCTTGCATCTTGCATTCGAGCCTTGACATCATTGCAGAAATGTTGGCATTGCACTTGACAACATAGACATGCACTTTGATTCTCATGGCACCATTCCATTTCAGCAGCCAGTCTTTGGGTCATAGTGGCAGAGGATTCAGAATGTTGGGGAATGTTACTGTAAAATGACAGGCTGGGTCTCAGGTTTGGTAAGGAGAAAAAAATCCAGAAAAGTGCTGAGCATCTATAAGAATGAGGAGTCCAGGGACCAGAAGATGAAAAAAGAAAATAATAATTATAATAACAGTATTTTGGGAGGTGCTTGTCAATATGGAAACAATTTACATATATTATCTCAATTTTCACAGCAGCTCATTGAAATGGGTGTAATTAATATCTCTGGCACAGAGAGGTTTGTTAAATTGCCTAAGTTCACACAGCCAAGTGGGTGGCAGAGGCAGGAAACAAATATAGGCATTCCTGACTTTAGGGTGTATGCAGAGACCCTTCAGAAACTGTCCCTTTGAAAGATGTCAAGTAAATAAGGAAAAGACATAGACTCTCTAAAAATGAAATACAACTCTTTAGAATTTGGGAGGTTTGTGCTTATTGGAAAATCATGTAGCCTGTGGCTGTCTAGACATGACATTTCCCAAAGTAACCATTCATTGTTTATGTCGGTTTAAAGTTTACTTCCTTTAAATTTGCCTCTACATGAGGATGTGGAGACACAGGAACCCTCTTGCATACTGGTGGGAATGCAAACTGGTGCAGCCCCTCTGGAAAACAGTGTGGAGGTTCCTCAAAAAAATTAAAAATAGAACTACCCTATGACCCAGCAATAGCACTACTAGGATTTATCCAAAGGATACAGGAGTGCTGATGCATAGGGGTACCTGTACCGCAATGTTTACAGCAATGCTTTCAACAGTGGCCAAATTATAGAAAGAGCCTAAATGTCCATCAAATGACGAATGGATCAAGAAAATGTGGTTTATATATACAATGGAATACTGCTTGGCAATGAGAAAGAATGAAATCCTGCCATTTGCAGCAACGTGGATAGAACTAGAAGGTATTATGCTGAGTGAAGTCAGTCAGTCAGAGAAAGACAGATATCATATGTTTTCACTCATATGTGAAACTTGAGAAACTTAACAGAAGACCATGGGGGAGGGGAAAAGGGAAAAATAGTTACAAGCAGAGAGGGAAGGAGGAAAACCATAGGAGGCTCTTAAATACAGAGAACAAACTGAGGGTCGATGGAGCATCGGGAGACGGGAAAATGGGTGATGGGCTTTGAGAAAGGCACTTGTTGGGATGAGCACTGGATGTTATATGTAAGTGATGAATCATGGGTATCTACCCCCAAAACCAAGAGCACACTGTATACACTGTATGTTTGTTAGCCATCTCAACAATAAATTATATTTTTAAAATAATTAAATGTATAGATAGATAGATAGATAGATAGATAGATAGATAGATAGATAGATAGATAGATTTGCCTCCATAAACTTAACTCCCACGGCCTCTCCTTCCCCAGGACAGTATTGTTAGTTCTGGCCACTGCTCATCCCCGTGTGGCCCCCAGATCCTCCCCCTTCCTTTCGGTCCTAGAAACCAAGCAGTACTATTTCTGTCACTTTTGGATTAGTGACAAAAAGACTGAGTTGCATGATGCAGAAATTTCAAGGGTACACTTAGATATCCCCCTTTGTCTTCAATAACAGTATTTTCCTCCCAATGGATTCAAAACTTTGAATTTGGAGAATTTCATCTCTCATGGCATCTCTCTATTACAGATAGAGAGATGAGAGTTGCCACTTTGGGGGCATCCCTGTCTGTTAGTTCTTTATTTGTATTAGCTCATGTATCCCCATAAATAACCTGATGGGATGATACTATTGTTATTGCCAATCTGCAAGTAAGGAAGCAGGTTCAGGAAAGTTCATTTATCTCTTGTTTCCTGGTCACTTGAATGTTGGAAGCAGGCAGAATATGTGTCCTTGCCTTTGAGAGTTGAGATAGGGCTCATTTACTGTTTGCTGGAGACCCGTTAAGACCCATGATGCTGAATATTAACATGATTATATCTATTCTAGGTGATGGCTGGTAGCCCTAGTTCTTGATGACATTCCAAAATGTGTGGAGCCACATTTAAATCATCTTTAAATGCCATATTTGTAGATCCAAAGGCTTATAATCCATGTACCAGAGACACCATATTATGTGAGACAGGAAAACTGACCCATATCACTTGCCGACATAAGCAACACAGTGTTCAAGCTGCCATGTTGCAAAATCACATTACCTAAAACAGTCGCCACGGACAGGTGGTGATTTGTGACTCCTGAACAGTACCTTAAATAGCAAGACCCACGAGATCAGTGGTTTAGGTTCTTCTTTTTTAAATGTCCACATTCTTAGCAAATGGCTTAATCATATTTAGAATCAACTAAGATATTGACCAAACTAGCAATGTTTGGATTTTATGTTTACTTTATTGCAGGCATAGGTAGAAAGCAACAACAACAACAACAATCTATTCAGATAAGTAAACTTCTTTGCATACTCAGAAAGAAAAATTCAGAGAACAGAAAAGCAGTAACAACCTCCCATTTGTGAAATTCTCCTTCATGCAATGTTAAATAACACTGTCTTTCATCTGATTATTTCTTTAGTCTAAGTTCCTAGGAGTAGAACTATTGGTATCAAAGGATATTATAGAAAGGCTTACGCAGTTGATGCTTGAGCAACGGTTTGCACTGTGTGGGTGCACTTTCATGCAGATATTTTTACAGTACAGTACTGGAAAAATGTATTTTCTCTTCCTTATGGTTTTATGAATCACATTTTCTTTTCTCTAGCTTACTATGTTTTAAGAATATAGCATATAATACATATAGCACACAAAATATGTGAATTGACTGTTTTTGTTATCAGTAAGGGTTCCGGTCAACAGTAACCTATTAGTAGTGAAGTCTGGGGGGGAGTCAAAAGTTATACTGGATTTTCAACTATGTGGGTGGTAGGCGCTCCTAACTTCCCCACCCCCTACATTGTTCAAGGGTCAACCGTAATACACTTCACCCAATTGTCCTCCAGAAATGTGTCTCCCAGCATTCTGGAAGAGCACTGTTTTCCCACGCTCACCCATGCTGGTATTATCCAGCTGTTTTTGAATTTTACCCCTGGAAAGTGTTCAAAGTCTGCTTGGTCTATTTTACTTTACTCCTTGGATATGTGATGTACACAGTCTAGCCTCGCCTACCACTCTGACTCCATTTCACACTCTAGCTCAATCATGTGCTCAGCTCCAGCTACAGGGGTCTCCTCCCGTTTCCTCCAAGGTCTCCTGCCTTCAAACAATCTTTGTACATGCTACTTCCTCCTCCTGGAATCTTTCTCCACAGGCCCTGCCCAACAGACTCTTACTTTTCCCTCAGCTCTGCACTTGACCATTTCTCCTTTAGGAATGCCATCTATCCCATATGAAGATCAAATCTGCATGAAGTGCCTTTCAAAGCACCTATCAGTTGAAATTTAACCCACGATGTGATTTACTCATTAAGATGCTATCTCCACAACTGAATTGTCGCTCTATGAACATATGGTATTTTGTTGTTATTGTTATCCACTGTATTCTTAGTCTATAAGTGTCTAGGGGGTGCTAGACACCCAACAAATAATATATGAATAAGTTAAAAAATGAATATTAAGAAATAAATAGAACTGGGGGGTGATGGGCATGGAGGAGGGCACTTGTTGGGATGAGCACTGGGTGTTATATGGAAACCAACTTGACAATAAACTATGAAAGAAAAAAACAAATAAAATTTTTTAAAGAAAGAAAGAAATAGAACTTACCTTCAAGTTGCTGTTACATGGGGAGTATGAGTTAAACCTCACTAAAAAGACTGATTGATGAAGCCTTAAAGAGTCTCCTTACTTTTGGAGATGTTATCATGTAAAGAATTCTCCCTTTAATTTCTTGCTGCCTTTCTGATTCCTCTTACTACATCCTTCCTTGATATAAATACCTAGACTCTTTCCCCTCACTTTTTCCATTGCCCTCGCTCTACAACCCAACCATGGATTTCCTTCCTAACACAATGACACATTCTGGGATTCCCACCCCAGTGACCAGGAATGACCTCTTTCCAGAGTACTTGACCATCTTCCAAGCTCAGACACAACCTGTTACAGCTGGTGTCCAAATAAAGAAAAAAAAAACAGTGTGTGTGTAGAGGGCTGAGTGCATAACACTAACCAACAAACCAACCCCCTCTTCTCCTTGCTGTCTCCAGAGTGGATTTTCTGCCTGAGCGGTCACTTACTTGTCAAACCCTGGGCATGGCTTTGGTAGAAAGAGAAGATGACTTAGATTTAGAAGCAACCCAGTGGCTTTTTCTATCATTTCTCCCATCAGAGTAGATCTGCTCAATGCTGAAATACAATTCAAGTTTATTATATATTTGGTATATAACCTGAGAACCAACCAGATTCTGAGGATTTATGTCAAAGGAACTCAAACTAACTGCCCCTAGGCTGAATCTGACTCCATAAAAAGTTTATATTTGTCCAGAACAGTGTGAATGTGAATGTCTGAGGCAAGATGTGTTCTCTGTAGCCTGCCATGATGCCTCTACACCAATGTTGTCTTACAGAGCAGCCAGTACACCCTTCCCACATCACATTCCCTGTTCGGGAGCCACTGGGATAGATTCAGCAGATTATGGGACCCCTGGGTAGCTCAGTCAGTTAAGCATCCAATTCTTAATCTCAGCTCAGGTCATGATCTCACAGTTCATAAGTTTGAGCCCCACATAGGGCTCCACGCTGATGGTGTGGAGACTGCCTGGGATTCTGTCTTTCCTTCTCTCTGCTCCTCCCCATTTGTGCTCTCTCTTTCTCTCAAAATAAATAAATTAAAATTAACTTAAGAAAAGAACTCAGCAGATTATACTCATTTTTTCCACTGCTAATAATAATGACTCCTCTTCCCACACACATACTTTCCTTTATTTGTTATTATGAGATCTTTTTACCTATCCCTGTTATTTTAAGATGTCTTACAGTATTTTCTTTCCAGTCTTTCCTTCCACCTTTCATCAGACATTACTTTCTACTGTTCACTGGGCCACAAAATCCAATTGTTTTGGAGCCTGGCCCTGTCCATGGTTTCTGTAGAGAGAGTGCCAGATTGAATCATGAGATGTGGCTTTATTCTGGACTCTGCCCCAATAAGCTATATGTTGTTGGGCAAATAACCTTGGAGCTCCAGTCCTCACTTGCCAGTCCCAAAGTGAAGAAATGAGAATAGATGATCTCACCTTCCTCTCAAATGTCACATGTTATACTTATGTGATTCTCATTTTGTCACAATCCAAATAGAAGAAAATGTCAGGAGAAAAGCAATGTCCACTTCATTTACTCAACAATTACTGGTTGAACAATGAGTAAGTGCTGCAAATAGTGGTGAATAAGACAAATGAAGTCACTGCCTCTGCTCGAAGGAGACAGTAAGCAAATAAACACAGAACATCAGATTGCTATAAAGGGAATGAAACATGGTAACTTCATAAAAAGTGACTGAGTAGTGACTAAGGAGGCCAGGAAGGCATCTCTAAGAACATGACGTCTGAGCTGTGACCTGAGAGAGAAGAAGCGGTGAGCCACATGGGGAACCTTCAAGGCAGAGGAAACAATAAGTGCAAAGGCCATGAGGCACATTTGAGGAATGAGCAACAGGCCAATGTTTCCAAAGAGTATTGAGCCAAAGGATAGAAGGTACAAAAAGAGATGAGGGAAGGGAAGTACAAGTCATAAAGGGCCTTGTGGGCTCAGATGAGCAGAGCACAAGGAAGGAGTTGTCTGTAGTGCAGTGTCACAAAATGGTCCCTGAGGCTGCTGCAAGGGGGTGAGTGGAAGCAGTGTGTGGGAGGCTAGTCACAGCATCTGGAGCTGTCTGGGGTAAACAAGGTGGAGAAAGAAGCAAATCTGCTTATATTTTGGAAGTGGGCCTTGTAGGACTTGCTGACAGGCTATGGATAGCAGTAATCCAGGATCGCCCTTGGGTTTTGGGATTGAGGGGCTGAATGGACACTGTGTCACATCGCTGGCATCAGTAGACCCTCAGTCACAGGCATTAAGTCCAACAGCCCTTCCAGTCTTCTAACATCTCCCTGCCTACCTTATAAACACCAATGAAGACAGATTTGTTCTTCCATTCAGCACATATTTATTGATTGCTTGCTACAGGCTACGTTTAAAGTAACATGACTATTTGGTTAATTTTAGTATGGTTGTTTGAAAGAGCTTAAATTGGAGCCCACTTAATCAGTAATCTAAGCCACCGATGAAATGAATTCTTTTCTTAGCATCGGGAAGCTATTTACAACAAATGAAGATGCCTTAGCTTCACGCCAGCTGTGAGCAAATAGTTTTGGTTCTCAATTTGTAATATTCTAGAAATTTGTAGGAGATAGCCAGGATAAGGCTAGGGAATGCCTGGCCCTTGTCAAACTCTGTCCAGCTTTACAACTCAGCTCTCAACTGAAAATGTCGTTGGAGAAGAAAGGCACACGTTCAAGGGATTCCTCTGGCATTTGTCATGGTGTCTGTTAGGGAGGGATGGACTCAGTCTGATCAGCTCCTTAGAACTGACCATGGGTACAGGTCTGAGTAGGCTCCACACAATGTTCTTAAATACTCAAACCTCCAACTGAGATCACCACTTAGGAAACCTTCAGTCATATGGAGCTATGCTCATGAATTATCTGAGACCCTTCATAACTGAAGCAAAAGAAAAATGAAGCCTGTTTAAGTGGCTTAAAAAAATGAAATCTTCACCAACTTCTGACCAATTTGGACCCTAAAACTCATACACTTGGTTGTTGTATTCCACCCATGCATGAATTCTGAGTTATTCAAGTGTACAAATATTCCTACTCTCTTGGGATTATCATTTTAAGAGCCTTCAGATAAACAGGTGCAAAGTCATTCACTGAGCTTGGCTCACTTCCAAATGGCAGAAGCCTCATCTAGACTTTGAGCATTTTCAGCTGCCATTTGTGGATATTTCTGCTTGTTTCCACACGAGTGAGGGTGGAATCCCAAGCTCCCGTCCCAGGTTCACTCCTAGCATTGGCTGCAGCTGCCCTGGAAAGCCACCTACTTTTCATCCTTGAGTGGTTCACATACGCTCCCTAAAACACCCCAGATGTCACCTCCCAATACCCCCCAAATGATGGCTATTATACCAGAGTAATAAAGTATCAGGCAAATGTTTTTTCCTATTGCAGGGAATTTTGCTGAGGTATTAGAGGAAACGTCCCTACCACACCAAGCAGCCAGAGTCAGCCACTTCCCCACAGGGTTGATAGAGAAGCACCAGTCCAAGAACCAGAAGTTCTACTCCCTAACCTACCCACCTCTACCCCCATCCATTATACGATGAGCAAGTGGGAGAAGGGAAGATGGTCTCCTCTCTCCAAACTCTGGGCAGGAAGAGAGTGTTGGCTCTCTCTTCCTCTGTCTAAATAGACCCTCCCCAGGCTGAACAAAGGGAAAGAGAATGGAGAGAAACGGCAGGGCTGAGGGGAGCAGTAGAGGGCACCCTGTACCCTCCCCATTCGGCATGAGTGTCCAGTGGAGGGAGAGGAACATGGAAGGTCACTAGGACTGACTGCCTCTCTGACAGCCCTCCCCAGAAAGAGCCACCTGCTGGGTGGGGGATTGCTGCTCCCTCGGCCCGGACCATTGCTTTACACGGGCTCCTTCTGGTCATCCATTGCTCAATTCAAACATCATCTCTTCAGAGAGGCCATTGCCCTCTGGATCTTATGCTCCAGAACAAGGGTATTCATTCATTTGGGGGAAAACGTGGAGCATCTTGGAAAGTGCATCTTAGGTGTTCATGTTATCACTGTAGACAGAGGTAGACCTCCATAGCCCATTTTGCAGCCTAGAAAACCTGGCTATTAGAATACCAGGCTTCCTCCAAGGTGTCTGAGAAATAAAAGGGTAGAAAGTGACTAAGATAAAGGAAGTACTTATGGATATTTCAGTGAGAAGAGTCAAATAATTTAAATACTTAAGAAAGTGGAGAGGATTATTAGACAATTCATAGGTAAGAACATCTCCATTCTCACCATCAGAGGTTTTGCATGTGGGGAGGGACAAGTGATATTTGCTGCCCCCCTCCAATTTTTCTTCTTACCAGGAAACTGCAATCACCTTTATCAGAATGAAATTTTTTTTAAGTTTATTTATTTTTGAGAGAGTATGTGCACATGTGAACACAGGGGAGAGGCAGAGGGAGGGAGAGAGACAGAATCCCAAGCAGGGCCCACACTGTCAGCACAGAGCCCAACACAGCACTCAAACCCATGAACCATGAGATCATGACCTGAGGTGAAACCAAGAGTCAGTCGCTTAACCAGCCAAGCCACCCAGGCATTCCCCCAGGATGAAATACTTTTTAAAACTTGTATTTTGTGTAGGCAAGTGAAATATCTGGTGGGTTTTTATTTGTTTTGTTTTTTTTTGTCTGACTCTTTAACCACAAGCTTGAGGCTAAAATTTGTACTTTGAAGGTAAACTTACCAGGCCCAACCTCCAGGTGAGATTGGCTTTGTGCTACTATCATTTCAGTGTTTGGTGCCAATTAAAGATTAGGCAAGTCCCACTGAAGTACGCCTTTTCCATATGCTTTATCATCTCTCAACCACAGACATATAACTCTATGTCACATTAGTATTTTTTCATGTCATGTCACTGCCATCACGTTGTTACCACATTCCACAAATGCTAATCATGGTTTCTGTGGACAATTTAAAACAATTTAGGTATTACTTATGTTTTGTGTTGGAGGCAAGAAGGCAAGCCATGTAAAAATCACAGGAGTGTGTGTGGAAGAGTTTTATATATTACACAGAAACAGATTCAGTATGCACATGCAAATATAGACTTGAAAATAACGCATACCAACATGTTCAAATGTGAACCTTTTAACAGGACTTTGTGGGAGGGGTCAATATGACGTTTACTTTATATAATGCCTACTCTACAAGTAAGGCACATTTTAGTCTTTTTAAAAATGCACTAACTTTTCCTCCCATATATTATTTTGTAAAGACCAAAAAAGTAATCATCAATGGTAAAGTATGGGATAAAGAACAGGAGTTGATCAGTTGCATAAGAGAGTTAGATAAAATGCTTAGACCTTTGAGCGTGCCTACCGAAATTTTTCAATAACTGGTTTCTTGGTTTGGCCCTTCTTCATACACATTCATTCAGAATTTAAGCTCTGCTTTGATGTGATAACCAATTCTTTTTGACTGAGCGGAATATTATTTTGATGTTAGTATTTAGATTTTATTTGTAATACAAGGGAGGCCAAAAGAAGATTTGGATAGTACACACATTACTAATTTATTTAAAATGTATTTAGAATCTACCAGATTTGTCAAAGGCATTCTTTTTCTTTAAGTTTATTTATTTATTTTGAGAGAGAGAGAGAGTGGGGAGGAGGGATGGAGAGGGAAGGGGAGAGAGAGAGAGAGAGAGAGAGAGAATCCCAATCAGGCTCTGCGTTCCCACAACGGAGCTAGATGCAGGGCTGGAACTCATGAACTGTGAGATCATGACCTGTGCTGAAATCGAGAGTTGAACAGTGAACAACTGAGCCACCCAGGCGCCCTTCTACAAAAACATTCTTAAGCTCATTGCAGATGAACAGGGAAAATGTTGACTATCATACTTTTGTCTCTTGCACGACAGCCATGCTAGCATTTTTGTACAATGCAAACTACTAATTTGGCTGACATTCCATGTTAAACACATTAGATTACTTTGTGAGGTCACTCTCAGTCATATGTCTGGTTAAATCCTACCCTACCCTGTGCTTCCTTATCCCCGTTTCCTCTGTTTTCTTTTTCTACATAGCATTGACCACAATCTGATACATGATTTGCATTTTTTAATTACTTGTTGTCTTTCTTCCCCTTGCATGTTCTCTAGGAGGGCAGAGACTTTTGCTAGTTTTGTTCATTGCTTCCCCTGCTCCTAGAACAGTGCGTGGCATATGGCATTGGAGACAACCAACAAATAGTTGTTGAATTCATGAGAGACACAATGAACATGGGCTTTATCACCAGGGACAGGTTCAATACTGACTAACCCTGCTTACCGGTTGCAAGCTAGGAAAATTCTTATTTTTAAGTCATAAATAGCTTTTTATGTCTCTGATCTCCCTCTCCCTCTCTTTCTCTCTCTCTCTCTCTCTCTCACACACACATACATATAAAATAATATATGATTATTATAAAATATTGAGAAATACAGAAAAATGTGGAAAATGGTAAAAAAATAATAATAACTCCACCTCTCAGAATCTGTTAGAATTTTTCATATATAGCCTCTGACTCCCCATGTTGGCTTCCACTCATGAGAAATTGCAAACAAAGTAGCCATTTGGTGGAACTGTTAGAGATAATGTGTAGAAATCAGCTGTCTCTTAGTGCTATTCTTTATCTGGATGGAAGGCAAGCATGTATTCACCTCCAGATGCATAGGACACACTATTATTTTGAGACAAGTTCAAGAGAATTTAGCTCCAATTTCAGAGATTGATAAGAATTAATATTGTAGAAGGTGGTCATCATTAGATATTCCCATCCCAAGAAGTAACATCTAATGCTGCTGGTAATAATCAGGTGGGAGGAGGAGAGTCTTCTTATCTCCTTCAAAAGATAAATACGTATGGCAACAAATTAAGCAAAAATTTTAAATGTTTACTATGTGTCTGGCTCTGTGTTTATTGCTTTCAGGCATCTTTGCATTTTAGCTTCACAATAACCATGTTACTATTATTATTCCCATATTAAGAATGAAATGGAGGCTTATAGAGAGCTAGGCAGTAACCTGTCCAGCTCATACGGCTTGAAAGTAAGGAAACTAGAATGTAAATCCTGGATCTGGTGTCAGAGTGCTCATTCATAGAGCATTTCAGAACAGCATCCAGTACAAACATTCAACAGGGGCCCGCATGCAAGGTAGAAGGATGCAAAATAAGAATAACGTCCAGAGGATCAACGATATGGGTCGTGATCAAGAGGCACGAGCATACTGTTCCATTCTGCTATCAACTTCCAGTAGGATTAATCAGTCCGTGGGCTTTTATTGATATGAATTTGCCCTTTAAATCCCAATCATAACTAGGTGAACCGATGAAAATACTGTTCCTCGGACTCTGAAGTTCCGTTTCTGACCTTGGACCCATCATGACTCAACTCAAATGCAGGTCCCTGCTGGGGCCAAGAAAGGGCAGCCACTCTATCTCAGCAGCAGCCTCAGTGCCGTTAAGACATTCCATATTCTCCAGCTGGTTTTTGTTACCTGATAGAGAGATTGGAAAATATGTAGCTATGTTAAAAAAAAATGTTATGCAGTGATTAGAATTTAATTTCTGACATGTTAGTTCGCCTTTGGTAATCTAATGGAAGGATCATCGGACTGGCTGGGCATGCAAAGATCACACCAATGACCAGTCTGGTTAGAAGATGGAGCATTCTGGAAGAACTCCAAACGTTTCCTCCCCTGCTTTGCAGCCTGAGGCTATTTTCACCCTCAAGCCTCTGAACACACATCCTATTGATTATTTCTTGCTTCACCAAGATTCCAGAATCCTGATTTCTAACATTAGTCCAGGACCCTGCCTGCAATTCCTCATGGCCTCCTTTGCTTGAATGCTTGCTGTTAGTGTTCCTGATCTTGTGCCACACCTCACTGTACACAGATTGAGAAATTGGACTTTTTTCTGACATTGCACACCCAGAAGGAAGAAATATTTTTGAAAGAAATAAAAGAACTTTAGCGTCAGACTGACTTGGACTGTAATTTAAGTCCTACATTCACTAGCTATGCAGACTTTGACGTCTTGTCTTGAGAACCAATTTTTTTGCCCCTGTGAAAATGGGGGAAGTACCTCTTATCCCACTGACTTGTTGGGACTAAATGGAACCATAAATGAGCAAAGGTCTGTGGCAGTCCTGAGACATTTTAGGCTCTCTGTCTTCTTAGCCTTTGTGCTCAGACCTGCCCGCATGATTTTCTAGACCAGAGGTCAGCAAACTATTTCTGCAAGGGACCGAAGAGTTAATATTTTAGGCTTTTCTGGACAAACTCAGTCACAAAGGCTCACTCAGACCAGTAAAGCTCATTACTATGTAAATTTCGGCTAGGGCTGTACATGAGTACGGCATTCCACAATCCAACTGCAACCCAGTTCTGTAATTCAGTGACCACAAAGGTTTCTGACTTTTTCTGTCTCTCTTATAAGCCTTAGGTACAAATAAAAAGCAGTTCCTTTGTATCTCATTCTGCTTTTGATTTAGAGGAAAACCCCACAGTGGCTCCAGGATGGCATCAATTATCCTCAAATCAGCCCAGCTTTAGAGTCTTAGGAGAGAATTGCTAGTATATACGATTTCTACTACTCACAGAATGACTTCTTTTGTGACAACATGGGGTGGTGGGGCACAGGGAGAAAGCTACTCTAGGCATATTTTTAGTCACGAATTCAAACCATCCATAAAAACAGTCAGAGAAAGGAAAGCATGCTTATGCCTTAAAAGATTTATATAAACTTTTACAAAGAAAACAGAAATCACAGAAGAGTGTGACTTGACTTTTCACCTTTAAAGAGCCGGCACACATTAAGTCTGGTTACGCAATGCCTCCTCGAGGCTCAGCTAAAAAGTAACCCTAGCTGGTCTGAGATCAGTAGCAACTACCACAGCATTTCTTTCTTCCTTCCTGGTTATACAATTCGTCGCGGCTAGTGCATAGCCCTGGAGATAACACTGAGGCAAAGAAAAAAGCTGATGTCTTAGGTTTAAATTTTTTTATGTTTATTTATTTTTGAGAGAAAGAGAGCACAAGCGGGGGAGGGACAGAGAGAGAGGGGGGACAGAGAATTCAAAGCAGGCTCTGCACTGACAGCAGTGAGCTCAATGTGGGGCTCGAACTCGTGAACTGTGAGATCACGACCTGAGCCGAAGTTGGATGCTCAACCCAGGCGCCCTATCTTAGGTTTCATATAATGATAAATAAGAAGTAGTGTGACTAGTCTCAGAGAAACTATCTACCAAGTACCTTCTCAACACAATGAACCTCTGAAAGAATCCCTCAAGATCCATTTTGCATTTAAAGATACTAGGGCTCAGAGAATTTAGACTTCAGCCCAAATTCATCTAAACGTCAGGTTATCAAACTGGACTTGAAATCCCCTATTTCTCAGCTGTAGATGATAACTCTGCTTGTACCACACCAAGATGCCCTTTTCAGAGACTAGGAAAAGAATTATAGCATTTATATTCATAGGAAATCCTACCCTCTCTTTACTTTGTTTTCTAACTAGAACTGATTTTACTTGATCACCAGCCCTTGAAAACAGTGTCCTTAATTCAACTATGCCTAATACATTTCTGTTTAAATAACCATGTCAGCTACATTGTGGGTTATACAGGCTTTTCTGGACTAAACTGAAAATGTATCCACCCTTTAATTGCTGAGGAAACCTATGCATCCCAAATTGCTGAGGAAACTCACTTACTAATATACATTTAGAGTAATGTTCAATTACATAGTATAGATTTCCAATGTCAATGAGTAAATATTGCCAGAGTCTTACATAAGTTATTAACATTTCTGCATTACATTTACATCCACTCATTTTTGTTAAACTTCTAATAGTTCTGAAGGGCTGTGGCTTATGATTAGGAAAGATGGGACAGAAAGTTAAGATCAATGTAAATCTCAGCCTTGGCTATACCTGAGAATCACCTGGAGATCTTTAAAACATACAATGTCTGGGTCTAATGCTTAGAGATTCTATAATATTTGAGTTGAAGCCTTGGTATCAGATATCAAGCTTCCTGGGTAATTCTAAAAAGCAGCCAAGACTGAGAAGGAACAAAAAGGAAACAATTAAAAATACCCCATAGGAAAAAACTTTACCCCATAGAATGTACAGCACCAAGAGTGAACCCCAATGTAAACTATGGATTTACCATGTGTCAGTGTAGGTTTGTGAACTGTAGCAAATGCACCAGTCTGGTGGGGGTTGATAAAGAGAGAGGTAGGCATGTGTGGGAGCAGGAGGCATAAGGAAGATCCCTCCAGCTTCCCCTCAATGTTGTTGTGAACCTATCTAAAGTGGCTCTAAAGCAAAAGTCTTTCATTTTAAAAAGCATACAAAATAAATATTTTAAAAAGAAAAAAAATTTCTTCTTCAATTTTGTTACAGGAAATATGTAAATAAGTATAAATATATATGGAAATATGACTAGAAAAATATTTCGTGAAGATAATAATTTAAGCAGTTCTTTTCATTTTAAAGACTTTTTATATGACATGAGAAAGCACACTTAAAAACCCATGCCTGCCATGTGCTAGAACTTTTCTAAGTGCCTTCCATCTGCTATTTCATGTAGCCAAAATAATACCGAAAGAAAAATGTATGCTTCTAAGTGTATATATTGGAAAATAAAGAAAACTGAAAGTAAATGGATCTAGCACAAAATTCAAGAAACCAGAAAATAACAAATGAAATCAAAGGAAAAGGTAACGATGGAAGGAAATAAGGAAGATAAAGGCAGAAGCCAACGAAATAAGAAATTGAAAGAAAAAATGAATAGCAATTAAAAATAAAAATTAAAAATGCTCAGTTGGTAGAGCACATGACTCTTGATCTCAGGATTGTGAGTTCAAGCCCCATGTTGGGCGTGTAGCCTACTTAAAACAAATAAATAGAGGAGCACCTAGGTGGCTCAATGGATTAAGCATCCAACTTCAGCTCAGGTCATAAACTTGATCTCAGGGTTGTGAGTTCAAGCCCCATGGTGGGCGTATAGCCTACTTAAAACAAATAAATAGAGGAGCACCTAGGTGGCTCAATGGATTAAGCATCCAACTTCAGCTCAGGTCATAAACTTGAGGTCTATGAGTTCAAGCCCCACATTGGGCTCTGGGTTCACAGCTCAGAGCCTGGATCCTGCTTCAGATTCTGTCTCCCTGTCTCTCTGCCATTTCCCTGCTCATGCTCTGTCTCTCTCTGTCTCTCAAAAATAAATAAACATTTATAAATTTTTAATAGATAGATATCTTTAAAGAAAGGAAAAGTTGGAAAGAAATAAAATTACTCAACCTAATCTGGCAAACAATCACACCAAAAGAGATAATGATAAGTAACTTTAAGGATAAAATAGAGTCTGTAGTTACAAATGAAGCAGGGAATAAAACCACTTGAAGAGCATACTAGTCAGTAAGCTTAAAAATCTACATAATTTTTTCTGATAGTTTTCTAGAGAAACGCAGATTAAGATTAGTTCAAAAAGACTTAGGATACTTGACTAGTATGATAACCATAGGAGAAAACAAAGAGGAAGCTAATCATTTACCTTGAATAAGGACACCCTTTTCAAAATGAAAGATGTGTTTTTTCCTCTTTCCCTCCTAGGAAGGAAACTTCCTAGAAGTCCTGCATCCCACTTCTGCTGCCATCTCATTAGCCAGAACGTAGTCACATGGCCAAAGGGATTTGAAAAATGTCATCTTTACCTGGAAAAGGAAAAGGAAGGGTGGAATAGAAATACAAAGTGATATTCAGAGGTGGCTAGAAATATCTCCTACAAGCAGCAACAATCGGCTAGATAAAATAATGGGAAAAAAGATATAGTTGGGTTTTTCTTTAATGTTTATTTATTTTTGAGAGAGAGAGAGAGAGAGAATATGAACCAGGTAATGGCAGAGAGAGAAGGAGACACAGAATCTGAAGCAGGCTCCAAGCTCTGAGCTATGAGCACAGAGCCCAACACGAGGCTGGAACTCATGAACCATGGGATCATGACCTAAGCTGAAGTTGGATGCTTAACCAACTTAGTCATCCAGGCACCCCTATAGCTGGGGTTTTGTTAAGCCACAAAAATAACACATCCAATAAACGCATAATCATTGTATAAGAAAAAAAATCAAGTGCATGCACTTCCAGGTCCAAGGGGATGCCAAAGGTGGCTTTGGGGAAGGAGTGTGGAGACAGCTAGGACAGGCTGATGGGGTGGTCACATGTGTGTACGTGAAGCCCTGAGACCTTTAAAATGCTGAGACATAGGGTGTGTGGACCTTCCTTCACACTGTTGCTCTGTCCCTGTGTGTGTGAAGGATGTGTCTGGCTAGGGGGATCATGGTGGAGAGTCTTATTTTAAATAATTAGGCCAAGGAAACCCTCATTGGTAAGGTGAATGAGTAGAGAGATGAAGGAATAAAGAGCAATCTGTATAGGTCACAGGATGAACAAGTAAGGAAATAAAACTTAAAGTAACACAGAAGAAGAAACGAATCAACCCATCCAAACCCAAACCACATTTATGTTTATGTCAACAACAGCCATGTGAGAAATGGTTTTTTGAACAAATTCTTTGGAAATCTTGATTATGTCATGATCTAGTCTGCTTCTCAAATGGAATTAAAATCCCCCAGCAACCTCAGTGTCCCCTGTGCCATAAGAGTGAATCCGGCAGAGCCCTGAAATGGAATGGCTGAGTGTGCGGTGAGGTCAGCAGCTATGTGTGGTGCGAGGGAGAGAGGGCTCCATGACGCTGGGCTATAATTGGCTAGTATAAATGCCAGCAAGCCAGGCTGGAAGCAGAAGGAGAGACTGAACCCAGTAATCTCAGTGGCAGAAGTTACATTAGCATTTCTGCCCATTAGTGAGAAGCACAGAGTTCTTTATAAAACAAACTTCCAGCAGAACAGTGTTGGCATATTGAATGCACTTATTCTTTTAAAAAGCCCACCAGTTAGGGACGCCTGGGTGGCTCAGTCAGTTGAACATTCATATCTTGATTTTGGTTAGGGTCATGATCTCACAGTGGAGGGGTTGAGCCCTATGTCAGGCTCTGCACTGAGCATGGAGCTCGCTTGGGATTCTCTCTCTCCATCTCTCTGCCCCTCCCCATTCCCCTCTCAAAATAAATGAGCATTAAATATATATATATATTTATAAATAAAATATAAATAATATATATACCAGTTAATTAAACTGTGATTACAATTATGTGGCAAAAGCAAAAAAAGAATGAAAACTGATAACAAGTAAAATGATAATAGTTGCCCTTGGTTGTTGGGGTAGCCTTTTCTACATTTCTAAACTTTTCTCTTGCATACTCATTAATTTCAGATTTGAAAAAATAAACTAAGACAATCAATTAAATTGTTAGGCTTTGTGAGNCCAACAGTCAGATGCTTAACTGACTGGGCCACCCAGGTGCCCCAGAAGATAAATATATTTAAATCAGTACTTGCCCTATATTGTCAATAATCAATTACAATGATGATTTGGAAGGAGATGCCACAATATATATATTTCACCCAAGAATAAAATTAACAAGAAATGTGTAAGATCTATGTTTGTAAGGTAAAAATATATATATAAAATATATAAATATATGAAGAAAAATATTTTTTTTCTGCATGGGACACCAAATACTATAAAAATGCTATAAAAATCCACATTAGTGGATTAAAATGCAATTTCAGTAAAAAAAAAAATCCAGTTAGGCTTCCTTAAAACCTGATATGGGAATTCTAAATTCATCGTAGAGAAGAAATTTGTTTAAAAATGAAGAAAAACTAAAGAATAACAAGGAAAGGGACACCTGGGTGACTCAGTCAATTAAGCATCTGACTTTGGCTCAGTTCGTGATCTCATGGTCCATGGGTTCAAGCCCGTCTGGGGCTCTGTGTTGACAGCTGGGAGCCTGGATCCTGCTTCAGATCCTGTGTGTGTGTCTCTCTCTCTGCCTTTCCCTTGCTCGCACTCTGTCTCTCTCTCTCTCTCAAAAAAATAAACATTTAAAAAAAAATAACAAGGAAAGAGTTGTCTTTCTAAAAGTCCTGTAAAACTGCAGAAATTATAACAGAAAAAAACGAAGGAGGTAGAAAGAGGAGACCAGATTGTCTGAGATTGATTATCTGATATGGGGGGTATTTCAAATCCAGGAGTGACAATGGTCTGCTCCATGAACAGTGCTGAGAATGGTATTTCAGAAGTAAAAGAAACAAAGTAAGAGCTCTACTTCAAGAGTTCCTCTCTCCAACTCTGTCTGATGGGACAGATTAATGAATGACAAGTCTATCCAAGTAGTAGATGGAAAAACCAGTGATCTTTTTATAATCATAGGATGAGGAAGTCTTTCTTAAGTAAAGAGAAAATTCAGAAATCATGACAGAAAATTGTAGAATAAATTGTAGACAAAAGATTAATATAAAACAATAAGCAACCACATAATTAAAGGGGCAAATCCAAAGGAGAAATACTTAAGTCCAATAAATATATTAAGAGACATTATTCTTCATGCATTCATCATGATATGCAAATACAGCATCATTGGGACCCATGTCTCATACATTAGATCGGTTAATACTGAAAAGATTGATAATACCCAGTAGTTGCAAGGTGGTAGGGAAGAGGCATTTCTATATGTGATGGTGGGAATGTAATTTGGTAAGCCTTTTAGGGGTCATTTTGAGATTAAATATTTAAATAACCCAGCAATTCCACATCTAGAAGTCCATTCTACAAAGCAACCTAACCATAGATATGTGCACAAAGTGTTTTCTGTAAAACAGAAAAATTAGAATCAACTGAATGTGTGCCTATAAGGGTTCGGTGAGATGAATTCTGATTTAACCATACTAGAGCATGCAATGCATTGTCAGTAAGGATGAAATAGTTCTGCATGTACCAATTATGAAAGGTGCTTGTGACAGACATGTCACTGAGTTACAACATTGTCACATAGGTGCATGCAAGGATAGTTTAATTTGAGTTTTAAGAAAATTCTTCACATTATGTAAGGAATGGAGAATTCTTAACTTTTTTTTAATGAACCTTTATGTTGCTTCAAATGTTATTGGTCTTGTCTTTTAAAAATGCTTGAGTTAGCTGAAGTATTCAAAATGAAGTATCTCTCTATCAGTCCACGTCTCCAACTTTCCTGCCATCAATGGGGTCCAAAGCTACTCCTCACCTCTCCTCTGTATATAAAAGTTCCCTGGAGGAGAACCTGAGTGGCTCAGTCAGTTAAGCCTCCAACTCTTGATTTTGGATCAGATCATCGTCTCTCATGAGATTGAGCCCCAACGTTGGGCTCTACGCTGATAGCACAGAGTGCTTGGGATTTTCTCTCTCCCTCTCTCTCTGCTCCTCCCCTGCTTGCTCGCTTTCTCTCTCTCTCTTTCTCTCTCTCTCTCTCTCTCTCAAAAATAAATAAATAAAGTTAAAGTTCTCTGAAAGATTTTAGAAAACAGTGATGCCTATGCTCCATCTAAGAACAAGTAAGTTGAATCTCAGGGGCACCCAATGCATGGTCCACGGACCAGGGGCATCAACAGCATCTGAGTTTGTTAGAAGTGCAAGCTTTCCGGCCCCACCCCAGACCTACTCCATCAAAGTGTGCATCTTAAATCACACACCCCCCAGGCAATTCATTTGCACATTAGATTAAGAAATGTTGACTATTCCATTTAGTGACCTTAGGGTCTGGAGAGTCCACTTTCCTCAGCTGTAAAATAGGGGAAAATAATATCTCTGAAAGCTAAGTTAGCTTCTGTGTGTCAAGTGTCCAGTGTCCCACCAGGCATATAGTAGGGACCTAGTAAATGGTAACTTTGGCATGCTGGTTACTTCCAACTTTGTACCTCAAAAGTGGACGGCTCACCCACCTGACCTCCACTGGCCACCTCACCAGGAACTCCTGTGCTCTGCGTTCTCTCTGTGAGACATACAGACCAATGACCAGGGTGAACGAGGTGGTGGCTACTCTCCAGCGCACCCACGTGCTTCTGCTCCCACGGGTTCAGCTGTGTGTTTACCAAGAGGCAGCTGGGTATGTTCCCAAACCTGTTTATTCCAGTCCCACTTGTTATTGAATTACATAATTTAATTAAATATTATGTAAACCAATGAAGTAGGAGTCTAAAAAGTAAACTGTTCCCATGAAATGCTACATTGGAGGCTTTCAAAAGATCCAATAAATGCAAGTTTCTAAAAGTGGGCATGGATGAGACAGCTGTAGAAGAGAAAAGAAATCATACATATGTACAACTGTATTCAGGTTGCTTTGCAAGGTTTGAAAATTTTTCCGTCCAACACAAGGAAACCAAAATCAAATTCACAGTTGATGTTTTGTGTGTGAGTTTAAGAAAGTTCCATCCACCTGTACTCTCACAGAAGGTCTTGGCTCTATGTCAAAAGATTGGAGGAGGGGGTGAGTATTTATTTATCTGTTTCAAGTTAAAATAAAGTGTCTCCGGTATGGACAAGCATCTCTTGGGAAGACTTCCCATGTGTTCTGGTCATGGAAGGCTTGGCACCCTGCAGGGCCCAAAGAGAGTTTGTCTCTGCCGTAGCCTCATGTATACACTGAGTGGGCTATTCTTTCCTGTCCTTATACGAAGCCTCAGGCAGCCCTCCTGGTCACTCTGGGTGTGAAATGTCCTGAGATCACCTTCATCTTAAGGGAAGCCTGGTTTTAGTAATTAAAATAATCAGTTTAGTTTAATAACAAAATTCCATATTTTTCCCCTCCCTGAGCTGAGGCTTGATTTAGGCCAAGAAACCCAGGGTCTTGGGAGTCAGAGACACAAGGGCCATTAGGACATGGGGATGTCCTTCCTGTTTCAGTGCCTCCCCTTACTAGCTGCCTTTCCATCCCCTCCAGGGCTGGGTCCAGGACAAGAGGGTTAGGACAAAAGGCACAGTCTTCCATGGATGGTACCTCTGTGACCTGCCATGGCTGCCCATTGGTCTTGGGTGTGTAGGGTTGACTCTCTCATGAGGTATTTTCCCCATTACAAATCCCCACTGAAAACAGCATAATGAAGGCAATCAGTCCTCTGCCTGCCTGCTCTCACTGCCGACATTCAGCCTTCGGGCTGCTAGTCTGAGGAACTCTCCAGAAGGCCTTTTTGGACGATCCGTCTGAAGAAGTGTAGGCCAGCTCCCTCACATGAATCCAAACAACCAACCAGAAGAACTCACCTCCTTGTCCCAATGTTGGGGAAAGTACACCTTGCAGTTCCAGCCACCAGAGCTTGCTGACACCCAGGGTCTCCAAGTACAAATGTACAGATTATACACATTATCATCCGTGTGATTGGCAGCATACAGTTGTGCAGTGTACAGTCTGAACAGTCATCCTCAGACTTCAGACACTAGTCCTCTGAAATCCAGAGAACTTACATCAGGCTCATGTGACTCCCTCAAAGCCTCTTTCACTTGGATTAGGAAGTGAGAAAACACACCTCTCCCTCTACTAAAATAAAGGGGAAATGTCAAGGCCCTCCAAGAACTGTTTCTGTAAGAATCCTCTCTCTCTTTGATTCTCTTTAGTCTCCTCTTCAACCTCCTAGCTCCATCTTAAATTATTTCTAAGGGTCATAGAAACAGAATTTCTTTTGGCCACTTGCTTTCATAGGACACTTTGGACTATGAGTTTACTGTTCTTATACTTTCATTCAAACAGGACAGAAACTGTTCTTGTTACACTGTTAAGTGACTTTTAAAACTAACTGACAGAGTGCCTGGGTGGCTCAGTCAGTTAAGCGTCCAACTTTAGCTCAGGTCATGATCTCATGGGTCATGAGTTTGAGACTCCACTTTGAATCCTCTGTCCCCCTATCTCTCTGCCCCTCTCTCACTTGCATGTGTGCTCTCTCTCTCTCTCTCTCTCTCTCGCTCTCTCTCAAAAGTAAGTAAACATTTGGGGTGCCTGGGTGGCTCAGTGGGTTAAGCGTCCAGCTTCAGCTCAGGTCATGATCTCACAGTTTGTGAGTTTGAGCCTCACACTGGGCTCTGTACTGACAGCTCAGAGCCTGGAGCCTGCTTCAGATTCTGTGTCTCCCTCTCCTTCTACCCTTCCCCCCCAAATAAAAAAATAAACATTAAAAAATTAATAAGTAAATAAAAACATTATCCTAAAAGTAAAAGCTAAGGGCATTTGAGTGGCTCAGTCATTTAAGCATCTGACTCTTGATTTCTGCTCAGGTCATGATCCCACAGTTTGTGAGTTTGAGCCCCACTGTCAGGGCAGATCCTGCTTGGGATTCTCTCTCTCCCTCTTTCTCAAAATAAATAAACTTAAAAAAAAAAAAGTAAAAGCTACACTTGAAATTCTTTAAGAGCTCATGGATTGCATTGCAATTACACATTGTAATGGAGTCCTTACATGACTTGCCTAGAAAATATTTCCAAATCCTTCAGGACCATGCCAAACATGATCTCCTATGCTGAAACGTCACCAGCTTCTTGGGGCTAATTCCCTGTGCTCCCACTATACCTAAGTCTAGTCAGTCTTTTTCTGATTATGTAATCACCTTCATCTCCCCAATCAGACTATGAGCAATTTGAGGTAATTGTTTTACCTCAAAAGGTAATAATTTACAGCGCATTCCTAGCAGCTGAGCTATACTATCTGATCAATGCTTATTTAATAGAATAGCATCCTTTAGGTCTCAGATTAGATATCACTTCTATGAAGAAAACTTCCAACCTTTCCTGACTCAACTGACTTTACCAGAACCCATTATGCCTCTCAAAATATGGTCAACGTCTCATTCACAGCACCCGTTTCAATGGTAGTTCATTGTTCAGTAGGAATTATTTGTTTGTCAGGGCCTTCCTCACCAGATTGGTGAGGCTGGACCTATGTCTTCTGGTTCCTCAATGTATCCACCCGTGTGCCTAGTACAGTGCCCAGCAGCTATTCTCAAGGGGTTGACCGTGAATCATCAGGGTCATGAGTATCCAGCATAACAGTCCTGTAGCTGCCACTGTGCTCCTGTCTGCTATCACTATTTGTAAGTCCCAGGAGGAAGGACCCATGCCTTCTTTTGCCTACCATCATGGCTCCAGTCTAATGCCTAGTTCAGTGCCTGTGTGTGGAGCACCACCTATGCCCACCTCCTGCTCCAGCCACCACCTCAGCCCCCCAGTTCTGTGCAAATTTTTACCCACGTTGTGCAGGTATAATCTGTCAGTACCTCACTGGGCACAAGTCACAAAGCTCTCTCTTTCTGCCCAGGTGCTTCTCTGGCCCAAGGTGTGGGATCCTGGGAGAACCCACTTGACTCACAAGAATACACAAGCCAGAAGCCAGGGTGTTAATGCCCATGGGGCCACTCTTGGTCAGTGTGGACAGTTATATGAGATCCACTTCAGAAAGCTTCTCAAGAGATCCAGGGGGCTGACGCACAGCAGCCCATGGTGCTAGCTAACTTTTTAATGCATCCTTGTGCTGTCTTTCTGTCCTTTTCTCAGTCCTCTGGCCTCTCAATTTTCCCTGGAATCACTTCCCAAATATACCTCCCATAGAGGTGCACACCTATACAGGTGTAAATAGGCTCCACTTTCAGGGAAATCCAGGGTAAGACATGATGCAACAATTTGTTGTTGCATGAATGAATGAATGAATGAATGAATGACCCAGTGAATGAATAAACCTTAACCATTGTGGATGCATGAGCATAACTGTGTCACCAAAAATATCATAAATGATTGTTTGCATTTATTATCGCTCCTAAGAATATAATTCTTTCCAACTGATAGAAGATTTTATCCCAAAGAATGTCTTTGAAAGAATACACTCATTAAAAAGCAAGAAGGGAAGAGTTGGTGGTTGCTGGGGGGATAGGAAGTTATTTTTAATGGAATTAAAATTATTTTAGGAGTACCTGGATGGTCCAGTTGGTTAAATGTCCAACTTTGGTTCAGATCTTGATCTCACTGTTCATGAGTTCGAGCTCCGTGTCAGGCTCTGTGCTAACAGCTCAGAGCCTGGAGCCTGCTTGAGATTCTGTGTGTGTCTCTCTCTCTCTGCCCCTCCCCTGCTCGCTCTCTCTCTCTCTGTCTCAAAAATAAATAAATATTAAAAACAAACTTTCAATAAAAATAAAATTATTTTAAAGGAATTAACAGAATTTCAGTTTGGAAAGATGAGAAAGTTCTGGAGATGGTGGGTGGTGATGGTTCCACCACAGTATGAAGATATTTAACATCACTGAAGTGTACACTTAAAAATGGTTAAAATGATACGTTTTCTTATTGATATTTTACCACAATAAAGAATTATAACAAAAATTATAAGTACAATATGATTACAATGATAAAAAACACATTGGACATGAACTAATAGTAGGAAATAAACACCAATGTTGCTACCTGTGATATGGGAGTAGATTTTAGAACATACACTTTTTAGTTTCCAATTTTCCCCACCGTGGTTCTACTGCGTTCCTCACCTTATAGTGGTGATGACAGTGCTATTCTTCTTGAGATGGCCCCAAACCATTAATATACATATTTTCGCTAACATTAAATTCTGAGTACAAAAGGAACTTATTAACTAGACAGCTTGTCTTTAATAATGCTAATTTAATGATGATATTGGGAAATTTTTCTTTGCTCTCTTCGATTTCTTCATTAGGACTTAATTTTGACAGGAGGTAAAAATGAAACTATAACCCCTGTATGGCTTGCTTTTCTAATGGATATGCTTGTAACATATATTATACTCTTATATAAAATGTGAACAAAACAAACCAATGCTTTCATTTTTTATGAAAATAAAGCTAAGCCCCATTAATTACCTCCTTAATCTTATCACTTCCCATTAGTATTATTATTATTATTATATATTTTGTTATCATTGATTCTCCATTAACATCAGTGTTCCTTCTTTAAGGTGATCACACTTTCCTCCCCCACGATTGTGGGTTTAATTAAGACCATTTATCCCCAAACTTAGCAATCAGTGTGTGCACTCCACTTGCATCCTGCTACTACTAGGTGACAGGATCCGGGGATTCCAACCCATTTTCATCACGGCTACAATTTCTGTTCTGGAGCAAGCTGCTGTATTTTGTTTCTGACCAACTTTTCAAAACTAGTATAAGACAACATAAGAAAGGTTGGAAACCCCCAAGAATTCCTATAAGCATTTTCTAAGACTATTCTGTGGAACAGTTGTGCCACAGGGTAGTCCCATGAAAATAGGTTTTGGTCAAATATATATGAAAAAGGCTACTACATGTTTTCCCTCCTTTTAGAGACCAATAATGCAAAATAGTGTTTTAAAGGGTCCAAGAAATCCTTCACTGAAAGGAAGGCAGGAAAGCAGAAAGAAGGAAGAAGGAAGGAAGGAAAGAAGGAAGGAAGGAAAGAAGGAAGGAAGGAAAGAAGGAAGGAAGGAAGGAAGGAAGGAAAAAAGAAAAGAGTAAGAAAGGAAAGGAAAAGAAAGGAAAGGAAAGGAAAGAAAAAAGAAAAGCAGTCATTTATCTTTGCTAATAAATACCCGGCTACTGAGATTTTTCTTTTATGTAACCCAATCTTAACATCCCTTGGAACAAAGTTTCTACAGAACATACTTTGTGTTGTACATAAATAAGAGTAGCTAATTCTGGCGGGGGAGGGGCGTTGGGGAGAAGCATGAGAAAACCTTCTTGGTGTTGTGAAGAATTCTCTGTCACAGAAAAACCATAAATGGTTAAGTGACTCCTTACTGAGGATATTCTAGTCTAATCTCCAACCCGAAGAACACTTTTATAAAGTTGCTTCTAATTTTAGAATGGCATACAATTAGACAATGAACTATGATACGAAGCTCTTCACGGCAACTCAATTGCCTACCATGACTAGGGAGAAATGAGAAAACCATCCAGGACAAGTGCCAGAGAAACCCCATGTGGTCAATGGAAACAGATGAGTAGGGGGCTCATGCCCTAAAGCAAGCAGTCTCCATTCAGCTTTAGCTATTGTTCTCACATAGATGCACAGGCTCATTGCTTCTCAATTATATGATTGTTCATGAAACCATTTTTCTATGGAAATTGTTCTATGCAGCAATATATTGTTCTGTGGAAACCTCTTTATTTAAAAATATTAGCTCAGAGGCTCCTGAGTTGCTCAGTCAGTTAAGCTAAGCGCTATCCTGAGACTCCGGCTCAAGTCATGATCTCAAGGTTTGTGAGCTCAAGCCCTGCACCAGGCTTGCAGCTGTCAGCGCAGAGTCTGCTTCAGATCCTGTTTCCCCTCTCTCTCTGCCCCTTCCCTACTTTCACTCACTCTTTTTCTCTGCCAAAAATGAATAAACATTCATTTAAAAAATATATTAACAGGGTGCCTGGGTGGCTCAGTCGGTTAAGCAGCCAGCTTCAGCTCTGGTCATGGTCTCACAGTTCATGATTTTGAGCCCCGCGTTGGGCTCTGTGCTGACAGCTGAGCCTGGAGCCTGCTTCAGATTCTGTGTCTCCCTCTCTCTCTGCCCCTCCCCCACTTGTGCTCTCTCTCTCTCTCAAAAATAAGTAACCATTAAAAACGAAGTTTAAAACACATACTAGCTCAATAAAATAAAAAAATAAAAACAATGTAAAGGCTAAATTTGGTCCACAGGACAATTGTCTTGAGTCCTCTCACAATGGTGCTCAGAAATGAGTATCCCTACCCTATGATCTAAGCTGAGGGTTTGGGAATTCCTGTGTCACATCTGCATCAGTTTACCTCCATCCCGATTAATCGGCCACCTCTCGCTGTGCATGTCTTCTTGACTGCCTGGGAACGGACTTGATTGGAATATGTGAAGAAAGAATGAAAATGCATTGAGTGAGGATGTGAAGGACCCTCCTATGTGGAAAGAAGAAACCTATAATGTCTGGGTTTTGGTCATCTTATTCTTTCAGCTGTTTTCCAGCTAGCATGGGGTCACAGTGCTCCCCGAGGGGACTCAGAGACAGCCATCAAGCTTTCAAAAGATAATTTTAATAAATTCTTCTGTCCAGAAACAGCTCTTGGGCAATTTAAATCTGTTTTAAAATAACATATAATTGATCCCAACTTACACAAGGCACTATGGTTTCAAAATTTTACAATGACTGGCCTTCTTTAAAGGGGGAGGGGCAGGAGTGAAAAATGATTGATTTAACTTTACTGAAAAGGCATCACATCTCTCCTTTCAACTTCTTTAAATCTTCTGTAATGATATCACTTTTGACCACGGTGAGGCAAATGGAAAGTATCTTAGTGGAATAGCTAGGTGGGAAAAAATAAAGAGCATGACAGGAAGGACTGAATGAGGCCATCACTTACCTAGGGAATTGAGTGGAAAGGGTTTTTAGTCTTTCAACTACCTTTTGAAGGTGATTTGACAATGTGGCTAATGAGAAACTAATCTTTGGCATCTTGTTTAATCTTGTTTCAATCTTGTTGAATTCCAGGGATAGTGGGTCACTAATGCAAGCAAATGGGTCATCCCTAGAGTGACAGATTTTCTTGAGCACTGACCATGTGCCAGGCATCATACTGGATATAGAGATTAAAGGAAAAAAAGAGGGGGGTACCTGGGTAACCCAGTCAGTTAAGCGTCAGACTTCGGCTCAGGTCATAGTCTTGCAGCTCGTGGCTCATGTCATGTCGGGCTCTGTGCTGACGGCTCGGAGCCTGGAGCCTGCTTTGGATTCTGTGTCTCCCTCTTTCCCTGCCTTTCTCCCACTCATGCTCTGACTCTCTCGCTCAAAAATAAATAAACATTTAAAAAATTTTTAAGAAAAAAAAAAGGACCTTGTCCTCTAAGATGTCCCAGGTCCTGGAGGAGAAAACCACAATAATATAATGTAGTAAGTGCCACAAAAGACAACTATATCCACGGCATCACAGGACCATGGAAGGAGGCATCTACCACAACTTGGGAAGGGGAAGGGAAGGAAGACAGGTCAGGGAAGGAGTCTACAAGAAGAAGGTAATTGATGAAGAAACACCACTCAACACTTGTTAATAAAAAAAGTATATCATTTTAACTCACGGTGGCCAAGAAAGCAAATTCTCTGAATTTGCTTCTACATTTTAGACAGGTCAACTCCTCAATAGTCCCACATCAAGTGTTAGTCCTCAGCTTTCATATGTACATTGTTTTTATTATTTGATGTCTAAAAGCAACCGTCAGTGACTGTGTGCTTGCAATCATCAGAGAAAAATGCTGTATATTTTGAAAACTGTCATACTTTTAGAAGTGCATGCAATGAATGTTTTCTCCTTTGCAAGTGTGTCTTTATACCAAAACAGTACTGCCACCTTTAAAATGTCACAACAGAGCATGTGGCTTGTAAGTGTCCTCTGACGTCAAGAACCTCTTAACTATACTGAGCACAGTCCATGCACAATTGTCACCTGTAGATGCTTTTGGAATGGGCTGCATACATTCACATGAATCAGTTACAGTACCTTGAAGGTTCTTCCTTCATTGATTGGCCTCATGTTTATTTTCCAAAAGTAAGAGTTCAATAGGACCTTTGAACACCTCTGCCCTTGACTTACCTAGTCAATGTTTTCCTCATAAAACCTATGTGTTTAAAATAATTCAATAGATCCCTTCATGTCACCTTGAAAAGGCAATGCTTCATGTTTATTATCTGAAAATTCTTGGCAGAGGGACTCTCCAGGCTCTGCCTGTTCCATTTGTTTTAGAGAGTCACTAACAGGTCCTCTTTCAAAGATCATTACTCCCACAATAAAGATGAGAAACTATTTGTTGTCCCCTGTGACTGATCCCTGAGCTAATCCTTCTTAGTGATGACAAACAGATTAACATGGGTGTGACCCTGATGTCAGCTGACATCTCCAAGCCTTTCTGATATTTAAATAAAATTGGCATCACCTTTCTAAATCACAGCCATGCCCTCACCAAGATTTTGGGGAATTACCCAGGGGCCTAGGCTCACGTGTGTCACCTCTGCCCCCAAGTAACTGCTCACCTTCTCACAGCTTATCTCCATAGCTCTCCTGTCATTTTTACTCTGCACAAACGTGAGTGATGTTTCTATGATTCCCAATGAAAACACCCACCCAGAACATTATGTATAGCAGCCTTTACTGAAACTTTTGTGCCATGGGGAGTATTTACAGCATAGAAAATGGCTCATTAGGCACCTTTGTTGTTACAGGTCCATCAGCCACCCTGCATCAGAAATGGCTCTGTCCTCACGGAGTTCCCCGCCCCCACCACCTGCAGACTGCAGCTCACTTCTCCTAACTTGGCCCTTCTCCCTCGAGACTCACATCGTCTCTGTGCTTCCCTGTCTTTCAGGCTGCCCTCTCTGAGTTTCTGCACCTCAGGTCCCCCCATTTCATTATACAGAGGAGCTGAGCTCCTGGGCCTTTCAGCTGAGTAACTAAAGAGGAAAGAAATTTACTGAAAGGCTACTATGGAGCCCACAGACTCACTCCTCAAGGGCCCGAGAAACAGGCAAGAAAGAAGAGAGCACACAAAGGCTCCAGAGCCAGAGCCAGAGTGTAGAGCCCCAGGCACCATGGCCCCCCACAGAATAGTAGAAGCCATGACAGGAAGTCTGAAAACCTCTAGCTCTGGACACAGAGACCACCACTGGCCCCACTGTCAGTGCTGCTGTGGCAGACAGATGTTGGTGATGCGGCTCAGCCATTGCCCCCTCCAGCCAGAACAGCTTCCTCTCTGCCCTGCTTCCTTGCATCATTAGCTCCCAATTTCTAATCTGGGGTGCAGGCGTCTGATGAGCCAAACCCATGACGTATGCCCATCCATGCCATAGCTGACAAATGAAGCATCTGGCTTTTTGGCTTCTATGGTGGAGACAGACTCTGCTTCCCACCCAACCTCATACAGTGGAAAATAAGTACACAACCATAGGAATGGGGTTCACATTTCCAGTAACCGGAAGTAAAAAGTGTCCGCGTCACTTTTTTTTTTTTTTTTATTATAACCATGAAGCTGTATCATTTAAGTTACAATGACTTCAAGGTATTTTGGTTCATGGATTTCTTTTTTTTCTTTAATGTTTTGTTTATTTCTGAGACCAGAGAGAGAGAGAGACAGCATGAGCAAGGGAGGATCAGAGAGAGAAGGAGACGCAGAATCAGAAGCAGGCTCCAGGCTCTGAGCTGTCAGCACAGAGCCCAATGCGGGGCTCGAACTCACAAACCGTGTGATCATGACCTGAGCCAAAGTCAGACGCTTAACCAACTGAGCCACCCAGGCGCCCCATGTCCGTGTCACTTTCTATTGCCTCTTTGTCTCCTGGCCTTTCTGGCTCCTTGATGACTTTGCACCACCAAAGACTTACTATAGCCTTGCCTTTGCTAAACAAAGGGCAATCTTCTCCAGCCTCACCGTCTAGGAACGCAAAACCTGTCAGTTTTGTTCTCTCAGACTTTCCTGTCTTCTGCCTGAAATGAAACTGTATTTCTGGGAACCTACATTTTAGAGGCATGAAGGACATGCTTAAACCCTTCTCAGACTACTGTTTAAGATGACAAGTCATTATTTATTTTCCAAGTTCCATTTAAAGAAAAACTTTAAGACAATTTCTGTCCCTGAAGTTCAGTTTTCATTTGAACAGTTTCTAGTATATCCTGAAATCATTACAGAAGGAGTAATTATAAGGATAAGAGATACCCTGTTGATGCCCAGAGGCTGCATCTTCCTTCCAAGTTTTCTTTACACCTGCACTGTCCATACTCCTGGGCCATCCATACACCTGGGCTCTCCATACACCTGGGCTGTCTGTACACCTGGGCTGTCCATACACCTGCACTGTCCATACACCTGCACTGTCCGTACACCTGCACTGTCCATACACCTGGGCTGCCCGTACATCTGCACTATCCATACACCTGTGCTGTCCAAATACGCACAGTGTCTAATACTAATATTGGGCACTGGAAATAGGGCAAATCCAAATTTCAGCACTTTAAATGTACCGAAAGTATAAGAGATTTGAAGACTTGGTATTTACTTAGAATGTAAAATATCTCATAATTTTATATTGATTGTCCATTAAAACAATATTATATTGAGTTCAGCAAAATATATTATTAAATTTAATGTCATCTGTTCCCTTTTTCCATTTTCTAAAGCAACTCTCAGAAAATTTAAAGTTACACATGTGGTTTACAGAATGCTTATATTACACTGTTTTGCACTCTGAAATGCACCTCTATATTTCTTATTTTATTTTAATTCCAGTATAGTTAACATACAGTGTATTAGTTTCAGGTGTACAATATAGTGATTCAGCAATTTCGTATATTAGTCTCATCCCCTTCACCTATTTCACCCATCCCCCACCCAAGTCCCCACTGGTAACCGTCTGATGTTCTCTGTGGTTAAGAGACTAGGTTTGGGGAGGTTTTTTTGGTTTGTCCCTTTTTTTTTTTTTTACCCTTTATTTGTTTGTTTTGTTTCTTAAATTCCATGCATGAATGAATTCATATGGCACTTGTGTTTCTCTTGACTGGCTTATTTCACTTAGTAGTATACTCTCTAGATCTATCCATGTTGTTTGCAAGGAGAAGAATTTTATTCTTTTTTATAACTGGATAATATTCCATGCTGTGTGTGTGTGTGTGTGTGTGTGTGTGCACCTTTTGGGTGTTGAGTTGTACCAGGTTTTTTTTATATATTTTGAATGCTAACCCTTCATTGGTTATGTCATCTGCAAATATCTTCTCCCATTCAGTAGGTTGCCTTTTAGTTTTGTTGTTTGTTTCCTGCACTCTGCAAAAGCTTTTTATTTTGATGTAGTCTCAATAGTTCATTTTTGCCTCTATCTTCTTGCCTCAGGAGACATATCTAGAAAGATGTTGTTATGGCCAATGTCAGATAAATTGCTGCCTGTGCTCCCTACTAGGATTTTTATGGTTTCAGATTTCCCATTTAGGTCTTTAATCCATTTTGAGTTTATTTTTGAGTATGGTATAAGAAAGTGGTCTGGTTTCATTCTTTTGCATGTGGCTGTACAGTTTTCCCAACACCATTTGTTGAAGAGACTGTCTTTCCCCCATTGTATAGTCTTTCCTCCTTTGTTGAAAATTAGCTGACCATATAGTTGTGGGTTTCTTTCTGGGCTTTCTATTCTTTCTGCTCCATCAATCTATGTGTCTATTTTTGTCTCAATACCATACCATTTTGTTGACTACAGCTTTGTAATATAGCTAGAAATCTGTGATTGTGATCCCTGCAACTTTGTTTTTCTTTTCCAGAATTGCTTTGACTATTTAGGGCCTTTTGTGATTCCATACAAATTTTAGGATTGTTTGTTCTAGTTCTGTGAAAAATGCTGCTGGTATGCACCTGTAATTTTCAGTCAATGAGCATGTAGCTCATTCTAGGCCTGCATACCACAAAATGAAAAAAGCCTTTGAGACTCAGTTACAACTCAGAATACTCTTCTAAACTTACTTTGCATGAACAAAACCAAAATTTATTCATCACTCATTTAGATCTTTTCTAAATTATGTAATCAATTAACCACTTATTTAGCACTAGTGTGTGTCAACGCTGTGTTGTTTATTGGGACCACAGTTATACACAAATCAGATATAGTCACTGCTTCGTACAAAATGAAGTGGTTAAAAGCATGGACCATGGAGCCTGACCAGGTGGGTCCAAATTTTGGTTCCATCCCTTACCAGCATGTGCTCTAGGATAAGTTAAGAGTTCTTGAGTTTTTTAATCTATAGAACATGAATCTTAGCTGATAAAAATGTTGTGAGGATTCTGTAAGTATATCCATGAAAGACACATAGAAGCGTACTGTATTAGTTACCTATTGGTGCATAAATTAGCAGATTAAAACAATATACATTTATTATTCTCACAGTAGGTCAGGTCTTACCTATGGTCCTTGTTTCATGAAATCACAGCACTGCACAAAGTACTGCACAGTTTGATTACTGTCATTAGTTGACTATTCACAGAGCAGCTTCGTGTCAGTCAAGGCCACACACAATTGTGCACAACACATTTGAACTGACAGATTTTGACATGTTAAAAATACAACTTCAGTGCACACTGGGGATCCCTGGTGCCAGAAACAAGGGTGATGGAAGGAAAAAACTAGTCCTTAGTAGTTTCCTCCTCCTTGATTTTAACTGAAGCACCCTCTCAAGCTTTGGCCAACATACAGTGCTTGATCTCCAAGCTAATGGCTTTAGCTAGGGGTCATGGCAGTGTTACTCACCTGCTGGTGCTTATCCAGGATATTCACCAAAGTTGAGTCTCATCTGAAGGCTCAGCTGAGGAAGGATCCACTTGTAAGTTCATGCAGGGGTATTGGCAGGATCTACATCTTTAGGGGAATGTTTGACTAAGAGCTTCATTTCCTAGCTGGTTGTTCTTTGCCTGAGTATTTCAGATGTCACACTGAGCTTCATTAAAGACAGGAAGGGGGAAAGTCTCCTTTTAAGGTGAAAATAGGAATCTCTTGTAATATAGTCAAAGAAATCATATCCCGTCAACTTTAAGGCATTCTATTCTTTAGAAGTAAGTTGCTGAAAGTTAAGAGATTATTTAATGCTATGACTCCCAGGAGGCAGAGATCATTTCGGGGCCATTGTAGAAGCTACCTACCATAGTTACCTGGTACAGAGTAAGGATGTGCTAGCTTTTGTTATTTATGGCACTTCTAGTCAAATGAGGGGTTGCTGAACTGTGAAGTAGAAAGGGAAATAGATGGCACCTTGGGAGCAAGTATGATGACCTAAAGCCAGAGAGAGAGGTGGTATATTTGAGGTACTTGGAGAAGACTGGCTTTGCTAGAGCATGAAGATATTGTAGAGGAAAATAGGGATATGGTGGCTAAAAGACCATGTAAGCCAGAGAAAGATTTGGGACTTTATTCTGAGGAAATGGAAAGCTGTTGAATTTTCTGCAGGGAAGTTACATGATCAGATTTGAAAATATCACTTTGGTTACATTGTGTAAAGGACAGATTGAAGAGAAGCAAGAGTGGACATAAGAAGGCCATTTTGGGGGATTTCACAATGGTCCAGTGAGAGGTGATGATAGCTCAGACCATAATGGTAGCAGTGGGAAAGATATTACAGATATGTAATAAGAGGACACGGGGAATAATGAGATGTGGAGACAGGGGTACAGGGTGATGAGGGAGAGGCAAATGATGATCCCAAGTTCACCCTTTAAAGAACTAGATGAGCGATGACTTGTATACTACCAAAGGCAATATTGTAGAAAGAACATATTTTGAGGGAAAAGATGACTTTAGTCTTGGAAATAATGAATTTTAAGGAGCCTGTGAGATATCTAAGGATATATGAGCTCATCTGACAAATGCAGCTTTGAGGATGGAAGAGAGTCTAGGACAGATCTGAAGCATTTTAGTCTCCAAGAGTTGCACAGAAGTTCTTCAAGAAAAGGAAAATGAGAATAAAAGATGAAAGAAATTGTAGAAAAGAACAAAACCAGTAGGATAAAAGAATTTTTAGTAGAAGTGATTGGTCAACTGTGTGGAATAATTCAGAAAGGTCAGGCTCTGGCAAATGTCCAAAAAACTAGTGACTCATGGTTATTTATGACTTTGCCACTAGCACTTTGGTAGAAGGGCAAACAGGAAAGCTTAGTTGAATTGATCTGGGGAGAAAATGGGAAGCAACATGATAAAGGCTACAGTTATAAATATACACAATACATCCAAGAAGGTTGCCTATGAAGAAGAGAAATATGGCATTATCTGGAGGAAATAGGGACTAAACTGAGAGCTTACCATTAAACAGAGGTAGAAATTGGCCCGCAGAAATGGGGGTGCGGGGTAACAGGAGAGTGGGAAGAATTGATACAGCAAGGTTCCTGAACAGATGGCTATGTCTGTAACCCAAAGCACCAGGAGAGGGGTTTAACAAGGCGAAGAAAGAAAGGTTATGGACTTCTTTCTGGTAGATTTGGTATTGGAACATTGAATGTGTTCTGATATAATGGCTTCTATTTCCTTTTTAACAAACCCTTTTCCTTCAGATGTTGAGTAGCCAAAGCATTGTAAATCCTTGCTACTCAAACTGTGGTCCTTGGACCAGTGATATCAGCATTACCTATGAACTTGTTAGAAAAACAACCCCAGACCTACCTTATCAAAACTGGTTTTTAACAAGATTCCCAGATCACTCCTTCTTACTTCTTGAAGGACCTTTCCATAATCATATCATTGTCGTCACAAATACTGATATAAAGATGATTTTTATCACTCTACTAAGATGCGAGTTGAATGCCCTGGCCCTTGACTGGAATCAAGGAGGTGGAAACAAGAAGGATTACTTGGAAGTGGTTCTCTATTAGCTTTATGTCAACCATAGAATAAAGAACTTCTTTGATTTATTTCTGACACATTCAAAGCTAGAGATCTATGGTGAAAACAAAAACTTTTTTAAAAAAATCAAAATAGTTTCCCTTGCTAAAAAAAGCTGAATGGAATTTAAGTAGAAGGGATACCTAAGATTCTAACCAGTGAGCTGAGATGTGACGTGAGAACTAACCCCAGCACATATGGAAATCATAAAATCGTAGAGTTTGAAGGATATCAGAGATGATCTAGTACAAGCACCAGCCAGAGCAGAGTCCCTTCTACTTCTTTTACTTCACCGCTTCCCCTCATAAAGAACTGGATCCTTTTCATCATTAGGATCCTTTTTCATCATTAGAACCCAGTTGTTAACAGAATTTTCCTTCCTTATTTTTAATAGTTTCCTGGACTTTCCACCCATTGGGTCCAATGCTGGCCATGTTAGGTTGCAAGAATTTATACTGAATCCCTTTGTTGCACAACAACCCCCAAAACACTTGACACACAAGTTTCATCTATCCCAAGTCCTCTCTCGAAACTTTGCTTCAGATAGTCCCAATATGTACAGCTCCTGAAGTTCTCTTCATTCCAGCCATCTCCTTTCCAGTATGCCAAGGGGCAAAGCAATGCCTACTTACACATCACCTGAGTAATGAAGAATAATTTAGAATATTAATTTTCCCTGATCTAGTTCTCTATTATTGCAGCCTAATATCACATTAACGGTTCGCAGCCATTTCACACTCTTAGTGTCTATTAAAAGCTCGTGGTCAATTGTAATCCTCTGATTTTTTTTTCATATGAAGTGCTGCCAAAGTAGATATCTTTCCACCTGCATGTATGCCAGAGTGTGCAATCATCTCAGACCTCCCTGTGCATCACTGGAGAGTCAAGGACTGGTCTCAAACCTCACTCTCTTCAACTATACCATAACTCTAATAATGTCGATATCACATGTGAGGTATCAAAGAACGCACCTTGTCCTCCTAAACATGTGCTCCTCTATCTAAAGAACAGCCTATTTATAAACTTGGGCTTTGGGGAGGACCTGAGGTGACCAGGCTATTTACCTTTCTAGAAGCGAAGTTTTGATTCACAGCCTTCCCTTCTTCTTACCAAAGATGCTTCCCCAGCCCCCACCATCCCTGCTTCCAACAATTAAATATCCTAATTTTCTTTCCTCACTCCCAGGGTGACTGACTCTTGACTTTTTTTTTTTTTTTTTTAACTACTGAGCGGGTCAAGAAACCCAATCCCTCTCCAGCAACCAGAGCCCCGCCTCAGCCCCAGGAGGCTGGGAGTTGAAGGCCAAAGAGGGAAGTGGGGGAGGGGGGCTTACCCTCCTACTCCAGGGCTGAGGAGCTCAGGCTCCGAGCCTCATTTGGTTGGACGGCTAAGGGTCACTCTAAAAATTGCCGCTGCTGGGACTTTGTCAGGTGGCTGCCGGTGGCTCCCCACTGCATTTTCCTTCTCCCTCCCTTCCTCTTTCTCTCTCTCTTTCTCCACAGCTTGCTTCCCAAGAGGAGCCTGCTGCTGAAAACTCACCATCACACGTCTGTCCTGAAGCCACTTCACACAGGAGGGTAAGGACCTGGGGCCACGCTCTCCAATTCCTGTCTTCTAGATTCAAGGGTGCGTATGGGTGTGTGGGTGGGAGAGGGTGGCCAGGACCGCGTGCTCCAGGATCCAGAGCTATTCACTGACTGCCGTCTACCACGGGCCGCGTTGCTCCTGTGCCAAATGGGAAATTGGGAGCCAGAAAACATTTCTTGAAATGTAAGGAATGACATAGATTAGGAGAATGTCTTCGTAATAGAAATGCATGAGAGAGATGCCTCTAAACAGTAAAATTGCTTGTTGTTTCTGTTAATAATTTTACATCTCTAAAGCCTAATGTATTTTTTTCTTCCTCTATTTTATACAGAAAGGAGGGACAAAGTACATTCTTAGGTTTGGTTCACAAAGTTTAGAATTCCCTCTTCATTTTGATCAGGAACCATGTAAACGTTTCATACCTGAACCGTTTAGATGAAATACAGTCCATTTCAACCCAGTTGGTAGCACAAAAGTCAGATAAACTCTTTGAATTCCCAGAAATATTCCTACTGGCAAGATAGAAACTCCCCCATTAAAAGAAAGTATTTTTGATTGAACCATAAAACAAATTTTTGTTCTCAGTGTCCACATATGGCTATGTTGACCATACGTTTTGGGTTAGAAATGAAACGGTAAAGTGGAAAACCCCCCTCGAGTCGGACTTAACTTAAAATGGCAAGCAGCAGAGGCTGGAGTGTTTCTATTCCCGGAGTCGGTCCTGATGAGCTCCGACAGATGCAGCACAGGAATGTGACAGGACAGAGAAGGCACAGCTGATTCGCCCCTTTGGCAAGGACACATTCTGGGATCCCAGCTCATTCTGGCATCAGAGTGACAGTGACACTTTAGCACACATGGCTTTTCAGCTTGCCCCATGTGGAGTCTCTCTGAGGAGGCAAGGGTGGAAGGCAGCAGAACAGAGAATGTTCTTAAATATAAAGTGACAATTCTCTTCTATAGCTAGTTCTAGACGATTTTCACTTGAAAGCTGTGTCAGGCCCGGACACAGTGTAGTTCTTCCACAGGGACTTGCCCACTCCTTGAAGACAGTAGAACTATGTGACCGTTTCTTGTCTGTGCAATTCTCAGCCCAATGGTTATGGGTCTTCAGAACCTCATGAAAGATCTAGGCCCACTCTACAGAAAAAATACACACAAACACACAGGCATCACATGTTTTATAATATTCCAGAAATTTTCATGGAGTCCATAGACTCACTTGAAACCCAACCCAGAGCAAGGTTGCCGGATAAAATATAGGATACCCAAACTACGTTCGAATTTTGGATAAACCACAAACCAGGTTTGTTTTTTTTTATAAGTATGTCCCAAATATTGCAGGGGACATGCTTATTCTAAAATATGACTCAAGGTTTGTCTGAAATTCAAATTTAACTGGACATCTCATATTTTTAGTTGCTAGATCTGGCAACCCCCTGTCCCAGTTGGTTTATCTGTATCTGATAAAATTGATTGTAGGGTTTTGAAAAATCGTATTGAGGAAAGAAAAAGATACAGGACCAGACTTTGACAATTGTGGCAGCAAAAGCCAGCTGTTTATTCTTAACTCTCTGTAAAGTGTTAGAACTGAAAGGTACACATCTCCTCATTTAATGGATGATTGAAGTGAATTCCTACTCGGTTGAGGTTTTGCCATAGGTCAGTTAGATGGTTAGAGCAAAAAGAACACCAAAACCCAATTTCTGGCTCTGTGACAACCAAACAGACATTAATCTGAATATTTACATTTCCAACCAATTCCCCAACCCTTATACACACAAAAGACTGGGAAGAGAAAGAGCTGTTTTTCTAAAATTTCAACAAAACCAAAACCAAACATTTTAGTGCTGGTTCTTTGCATCCTATATGTAGTCTCAGTAAATGGAATTACAGTTAACTCTGTATGATTTCTGTATCCTTTATAGATAAAAGCCAGGCAGAGCCCTCTAGCTAAATTAAACCATATGGAATTAATACTTGTTTTTAAACAAAAATTGATAATTTTATATTCATCCCAAGACTTAATGAAAGGAAGTGCTTTATTCTCTGATCAACAAATTCCTGTAGGGTCTCCTTGAACCTATTTCTATCTTTGGCTTACCCAACCGATTAGACTTTTATATCTTTACTACCTATAACAGGATTAAGAAATCCACAGGCTCTAGTACTTCTCAACTTTATTTTACATTCAAAAAGGCATTTCCTTTATGTCAGTGTTTGGAGTTTTTATAACTCCATTTCGTGTTCATTATATCCAAATTTTTATCTTAGAACCTTGGTTCTGCCTCACTCAGTCTGTATCTTCTCATGCTAGAAAGAGCTAACTTTTTAACCTGCTACAGATTTTAGCCTCCCCTGGGTTTAAGGGAGGTGATTGTGGGGGGAGAGGGTTTAGGACTCAATCTGGGCTTGAATCTGTGCGCCACTGCACACTGCATACTTCTGTGACCTTTACACTTTTTAAAAGTCTCTCCAAACCTTAATTTCTTCATTTGTAAAATGAACATAATATACCCTATCTTTTAGGATTTCAGTGATGCTTAAATTTTTTTTTAAGTCCTGAAAAGTACTTAACCCAGAGCTCAGCACACAGTAAGTTCTCTATTAAATGCTAGCTATATAATGATATTGAATAGACATGGAGGTAACAGTTTACATTTAATACATAATATAGATTTATGTTTGGTGTTTTATAGTTAGGAATTAATTATGAATGTACTTAACTTTGGCAAATACAAAAGATGATGAAAAATGTGATGGCTTACATGACTGTTGTCATGTGTTCATCAGACATTGAATACATGACACTATCGTAATAGAAATGACATAAGAGCCAAGATCCACGGTGGACAATGAGAGGAGAGTGTGGGATTGCATTTCTATTACCCTTCTGCCTAGTTTCTAATGGACAGCCCTTCCAGGGGACCCAAGGCTGCTCCGGGTAATACCCGATGGAGCGGAGAGGGAAGGAGGTAGGCTTTGGTGTCCATCACCAGAAAAAGAATTCTCTGGGTCTTCTGCACAAGATGAAGGGATAGTTTGGAAGTGTAGCGAGCCTTCTGTAACCCTCTGTACCCTGTGCAAAGTCTTTCTTTCACCCAAAAAAGGAAGGGATAGGAAAAGATTGGCAGTGCCTCCCATTATACATAGCTGTTCATCCCATTACACAACCTCTTCTGTTGTAACTGTACCAGCTCCTCTTTCCAGCGAGTCCTACTATGGTAGGGGCTGTGTGAAAAGTGCAAGTCCTAACTGTCTCAGGGAGCGTGTGTCATTCTTCTTTTCTTTGATTCTGTAGTGGGGGTGAGATGGCCTGCAGCTTCCTAGAGCCCCGCCCGGTAGGGAGAAAGAATCAGCCTGTTGTGCTTTAAGAAAAACAGTGAAATAGTCTTGTAATTCTCCCAGCCTAGGGCATCTCAGCAAGGCTGTGCTCCTCACCATGCAGACCATGACCCTGGTCAAAGCTTTCCTAACCTCTGCCTAGGGTAACCATGGTGATTGCCCTGCCAAGAAGACTGGACAATCCTTGAGCAGCTGATCACAAGGCATCACTCAGTTAAAAAAAGAGAAAAAAGCTTTAAAAAATTAACAGTAACTAAAACCCTTATCCAACTGTGAGCTAATATATAATTGAATCAGTGAAAATGGAATGCTTTTAAAATTTATTGCTTAATTTCTAGGTTATACTCTAGATTATGTATGTAAGAACCTATCTATGCAACTCATTTTCAAAACACCTATTCCTCACAACCATGTTGTAGGGCTGTCATTGTGACCGTCATTGGCCATCACTTACAGTATGACTCAGGGCACACATTGAACATTTGTATAATTGTAGAAGAAACAGTGACAGTTCTGGCACAAATTGGTTTTGAATGCATGTTTGCATATATCCTAGTGACTCAGTGATATATTTTGTAAATATTCAATTCTTTCTGATCGTTCCTTGTACAATCACCCTGGAAGCCCAGCGCCACGACTGAATGAGTAAATGGAAGTGGATTACATTGTGCCACTACCTTCACACATCTGCTCCTTAGGCTGCCCTTTTACAACTCGCTTCCTTTAAAGCTGTCCTTACTCTTTACTTAAATGTGGTTGTGGAAGAATGTTGGTCGGTCAAGTGACATGGTGAGTGTGTATGTGTGCGTGTGTGCTAACACGTATGCCCGGTGTAACATGCCTGTGCCTGTACTCCCCGGAAAGGCCCCAGTGTGAGGGATCTGTAGAGCATGTTGGAGGCTTGTCTGTCTGCCTGATGAGAACAGAGCCTCTTGGGTTTTGACCTGCCATCATGAGGAAGCTAGTCTTCTCTGCAGCAGGACCCTGAATAGCTGCCTTCACCATTCTTACTGGCCTATGGTCCTACTCAAACTGAGAAAAGCTATGGCCAGAGCCCCATGCAAGGCCAATAAGAGTTAGAGGGGCAGGCCCAGTAGAAGAGCATTTGTCAGGATACAGGAGTCTCTAAACATCTCTGCAGCCTAGAGGACATCATCAGCGCTTTGCCCAGTGTCAGAGCAGTGATGGACCCTCAGACTCCTCTGAGGTGTCTGTGGTGTACTTACTGGAAGAACATGGCCCAGAACACCTGGCCAGGTAGATGTACAGCCTCACCTCCAAGGTGCACACCTAGGAAAAGGATGTAGCGACAGGTGTAGTACAGAATGATTGAATTTGTGAGCATGTCTGGGTAAATATGGCCACTAGGAAGTTGAAGGCAAACTCTGGTTTCAGTAGTCTTTTATGGTCTCCTGACTGCTTCTCTCCTTATACCTCCCCTAGAGAGAGCTGAAGAAGCCGGTTACCTGGATTTTGAGGGCTCTAAAAGACCTCTCTTATTTTAAAACTGTATATATTAAAATATTATTTAGAATATTAATTAAGGGATGCCTGGGTGGCTCAGCCAGTTAGGCATCCAACTTCGGCTCAGGTCATGATATCGCAGCTCATGAGTTCAAGCCCTCCTTGGACTCTGTGCTGACAGCTCAGAACCTGGAGCCTGTTTTGGATTGTGTCTCCCTCTCTCTCTCTGCCCTTCCCCCGCTTATGCTCTGTCTCTCTGTCTCTCTCTCTTTCAAAAATAAATAAACATTTAAAAAATGTCAACAAAGAGCATGTCTTTAAAACAAAACAAAATAAAACAAAACAAAATAAAATAAAATACTAATTAATAAGGGCACCTGGCTTCCTCAATTGGTAGAACATGCGACTCTTGCTTGTAGCTTTGAGTCCCATGTTCGATGTAGAGATTACTTAAAACTAAAATCTTTTTTAAAATATTAATAATATTAAAATTGAGTTAAATGAATTGACTAATATTATGTAAAATATCATTTAAAGAATAAAATTAGGGGCGTCTGGGTGGCTCAGTCAGTTAAGCGTCCAACTTCGGCTTGGGTCATGATCTCACGGTTCATGGGTTCAAGCCCCATATCAGGCTCTGTGCTGACAGCTAGCTCAGAGCCTGGAGCCTGCTTCGGATTCTGTATCTCCCTCTCTCTGACCCTCCCCTGTTCATGCTGTTTCTCTCTCTCTCACACACAAATTAAAAAAAAAAGAGTAAAATTATATATATGTAATAAACAGCTGACCCTTGAACAGCATGGGAATTAGGGGAGCCAATCCCCTGCATGCTCAGAAATCTGCGTGTAACTTGTGACTCTCCCAGAAACTTAACCACTAATTGCAAGGACCATAAGACATCACATTTTGCTGTGTCCTGGAGAGACAGATTCTTTACACAGAAGTGATTACGGTCACGCAGCCCATTAAGAGAATATTTGCAACCCTTAAGCTCACTGCAGTAGCAACAGGAGGGTGCTATGTAATGATCACGGTTGTATTGTATGGACTACAGTTAATTTTATGCAGTTATGACTTAATTCTGCATCTTTACGTTTGTTAATGTTTCTCTCAACTACAAATGATGCCACACATGGCCTGTAAGTGTTTGTATGTGTAAGCTTTGATACATTTTAAGTTGTTTATAATAGGTTTGTGTAAACTTTATGGTAGCAAATGATAAAATAGACTAGCAGCTACATACATTTTATGCATTCATGACATAGCAGACTTTTTCTTAATGTTTTCAATATTTCTAGATTATGTGGTTCATCAGTAAGTTTTTTAAATTATTGCAAATCTCCAAAAAACCTCCAATGTATTTATTGAAAAAACCTAGGTGTAAGTAGACCCACATAGTTCAAGAGTCAACTGTACATATACATGTACGTATATATCTAGATAGACATCTATACATGTATATGTATATGTATATGTATATCTATATCTATATCTATATATAAAGGAAATAGAAAGTGGCAACAGGAGATAAGAGAAGGAAGGCCTAGAAGAATTTCTACGGATTTCACTAGGACCTCTTAAGGAGATTTCTTAATCCTTCTTGATCACATACTAATTTATTGAGTTCGAGCCCTTCCCAGCATCCAACGACCTTTATGCATTGGCCTGATCTCCCTGCCCAGCTTCTCCCTCAGGACTCAGCCATGAGCCTGCACATGCTGAGTCATGCCTCCCAGCTTCAGCATAAGGCATTTCCTCTACTTCTAATGACCTTCTCCCCCATGCACCCACTCCTCTTAAAAACCCTCGGTTTGGTACCAGCACCAGCAAGACCTATTATCTGCAAACCCTGCCATCCCAACACCACTTCACCAAAATAACACTTTCATTTGAATCCTTAAGTCCAGGTTTATAGATTCAATCTGTTTCATGTAATTCTGTGTTGCTACATAACCTATAACCAAGTGTCCCAAGTTTTCCAAATTTCTAGGGTTACCTTTATCATTCGTACCAAAATAAAAATAATCTGTTCCTCATACTGTGTAATTGCACAAATTCCAGTTCTCTCCCTAGTGTTTTAAAAAATTCTTAGAAATGTTCATATGTTCTAGAAACACCTCACTGCCCCTGGGTTGCTGTCTGCCATTTCTCATTCTGGGTCACTGTGTATGCCTGTCCTCTCTTGCTGCCTGCTCCTCATGATTGCTTTCCCATAATGTGCCATTTTTCTCTGACTCACTCCACCTCAAGGCTTAAACAAGTTCCTTTCCTATTCCCAAAGACACAGAACACAAGGTTGTTTATTTTCATGAAAATGATTGACATTTTTTTCAACACTCGCTTTTTGCTAGAGACTCTGCTACGTGCTGTATTTGCATTAATTTCTCATTAAGTTTTCATTTGCAACCCTGCAGGCAGGCACTGTTAATATCTTCACTTTAAAGACAAATCAGTGGAGACTCTAAGAGGTTAGGTAATCTGTGGTGAGTCTTACTTCAGATTAGTAGCAGAGCTGTATTTATGTCACATTTCATTATCATTTAGTTTGAAATATTATCTAATTTCTCTTGTGATTCCTTCTTTGACTCATGGATTATTTAGAAGTATACTGTTTAATTTCCAAATAATGGTCTTTCGAGATAGATTATTGTTACTAATTTCTAAATTTAATTGCAGTATGATCAGAAAACATACTCCGTATGGCTTCAGTATTTTAAATTTACTGAGACATGTTTTGTGGTGAAAACAAAAACCTATGTGGTCCAGCATAGGGTCTGATCTGTCTTGGTGAGAGTACCATGTGCACCTGAGGAGAATTTGTTTTCTGCAGTTGTTGGGTGTAATGTTCTAGAAATATCAGTTAAGTCAAGGTGATTAATAATGTTGTTCAGGTAATCTATACATTTACTGATTTCTTTGTCTAGAAGTTCTGTTAGTGTCTGAGAGTTATTAACACTTTCAAGTATAATTGAGAATTGCCTATTTCTCCCTTTAATCCTGTCACTTATTTTGTTTCACATAATTTTGAAGGCATGTCATTTGCACATATAAGTTTATATTTGTTATATCCTCACGCTGATTTGACCTTCTTATCATCATAGAATTCCCTCTTTATCAATGGTAATTGTTTCTTTTAAATGTATTCCACCTGATATTAACATAGCCACTCCAGTCTTCTTATGCCTGCTATTTCTATATATAACTTTTTGTATCTATTTTTTTTTTTTTTTTACCTATCTGTGTCTTTATATTTATAGTGAGTCTCTGGTAGAGGCATATATTTGGGTCTTGCTTTTGCTTTTCTTATCCATTCTGAAAATGTGTGCCTTTTAATTATATTGTTTCACCCATTAACACATAATATAATTAGTAATATAATTTGATTTAGGCTTGCCATTAAATTACTTAGGGTGGTTTGTCCCCTCTAATTTTTGTTCCTCTGCTCCAACTTTCCTGCTCTCTTCTGAATTCCATTTAAATTTATCCATTGATCTTTCAGCATACTTTGCATTATTTTTAATATTTTTATTTATTTTTGAGAGAGAGAGTACAACCAGGGTAGGGGCAGGGAAATGGGGGCAGAGGATCTGAAATGGGCTTCATGTTGACAGTAGGGAACCCGATGCAGGGCTCAAATTCACAAACCATGAGATCATGACCTGAGCAAAAGTTGGACACTTAACCAACTGAGCCACCCAGGTCCCCCTTACTTTGCATTCTTTAAGTGGTTGTTCTAGGGTTCTGCTGTCCAATACCATGGTCATCAGTCACACGTAGTCACTAAACACTTGAAGTGTAGCTAGTCCAAAATGAGCTGTATAAAATACACCTTGCATTTTGAAGACTTGGGGTGAAAAAAGGATGTAAAATATCACATTAATAATTTTATACCAATTCCATAGTGAAATGATAATATTTTGTATGTATATGGTTGAAGAAACTATATTATTAAATTAATTTCGCTTGTTTCTTTTCAACATTTTAATGTCACTACTGGAATTTTTAAAAAATTTTTTAATGCTTTTTATTTATTTCTGAGAGAGAGAGAGAGAGAGAGAGAGCGTGAGCAGGGGAGGGTCAGAGAGAGAGAGAGAGACAGACAGACAGACAGAATCTGAAACAGGCTGCAGGCTCTGAGCTGTCAGCACAGAGCCCGACGCGGGGCTCGAACCCACCAACCGTAAGATCATGACCTGAGCCGAAGTCGGATGCTTAACTGACTGAGCCACCCAGGCACCCCACTAATGGAATTTTTTTTTAGTTGCATATGTGACTCATATTATATTTCTATTGGACAGTACTGCTCTAGAAATTACAATATACAAAGTTAAATTCTCACAGGCTGCAGAAGTTAATATTTACCATTTCACATAAAATAGAGTAACCTTGCAATCATATAGATTTATTTACCATCACCCCACCCTTTATGCTATAATTGTTGTATGCACTACATCTAGAAATATTAGAAACCCCACAAGACAATGTTATCAATTTTGCTTTGAAGAGTTGTATGAATTTTAAAGAAGTTTAAAGGGAAAAAAAAGTCTTTTATATGCATCGAGACATTTATCATTTCTGACACTCTTCATTCCTTCCTGAAGATCTAAGTTTCCATTTAGTTCTCCTTTTGGGATTTCTTTTTCCCCAGAATTCCAAGCTCACTTTCCACTGGATGCGATTGCCACAAACTCTGTCCTCTGTTTCTTTGATGCAGCGATACTTTCTGTTGGAGGTGTAGCTGTCCTGTGAAGTGCCAATTGCAGACTACTCTTAGGGGAAAAGCCACCAAAAGACAAAACAAAACTAAACCACCCACAAAAATACACCACAAAACTTTGCGAGAGTAGGGGAACTCATCCTATGCTATTTCTTTTTTCCAACTCTTGACTCCTCTACAAAATCATCCTGCTTTTTTTTTAAAGTTAATTTATTAATTTTGAATCTCTGAGAGAGCATGAGCAAGGGAGGGGCAGAGAGAGAGAGGGAGACAGAGAAGCCCAAGCAAGCTCTGTCCGCACACAGCGCATGGAGCCCAACACGTGGCTCAAACCCAGGAGCTGTGAGATCATGACCTGAGCAGAAATCAAGAGCTGGATGCTTAATGGACTGAGCCACCCAAGCACCCTCATTCTGCTTTGTATATTCCATACAGTCGCTTGATAGTTTCCCCAACTTCTTTCCCCACGCCTCCAATACATGGCCCCCCACCCTCCTCCCCAGAGCTGCTTCTCAAACTCAAGCAGTCCTTCTTCAGAGGCTAAGGTCTTCACAATGATACCAAATGATATTCCTATAGGCAGAGAGGGAGCTAATCAGCAATTTATCAGACTTTATTAAGAATACTTGGGGCGCCTGGGTGGCTTAGTCGGTTAAGCAAGCATCCGACTCCAGCTCAGGTCATGATCTCACGGTTCATGGGTTCGAGCCCTGCATTGCGCTGTGTGCTGACAGCTCAGAGCCTGGAGCCTTTTTCAGATTCTGTGTCTCTCTCTCCCTCTGCCCCTCCCCAGCTTGTGCTCTGTCTCTCTCTGTCTCAAAAATAAATAAACATTAAAAGAAAAGAATACTTGATATTCCTCAATTAAGTGTGATATAGGCGAATAACAATGTAGAAAAGGAAGATTAAAAACTGGAAATCATATATTATTGCTCCTAGAGCCCACTAGTCACCCTTTCCTTTGGAATTCCCTGCTGGCCCTTTGTCTCCAGAGCCCCATCATATTGCTGTGTTATTGAAGCTAGGTTCTCTCTTTTCTTCAGAAACCTCGTAATTATACCCCATCCCTGACACAAGAATGATACACTACAGTATACCAGTTGTTAAAATAGTGAGATCCTTCTGTACAGATCTGGTAAATAGCCAAATGAGTGGACAGATAGTTGCTGCCCTGACCTCCCCCTGATCCCTCCCACTCCTCCAGCCTTCTCCACGGAGCCCCTGGGCCCCACTATTATCCAGCAACTGAAGACTTACACAGTATCCAGGGAAGCCTCTGGAACTCAGCTCCAGAACTGTGGCCTGTGACTCCATACTATTTAGTAGGTACTCTGTTCTATCAGTTGTTGAGTATCTTAAATATCACCCTATATGCTACCAATGAATACAGTAGTGGCCCCTTATCCACAGGGGATACTTTCCAAGACCCCCGGTGAAGCCTAAAGCTGCAAATAGCACTGAAGCTTATGTATATACTATGTTTTTTCTATACATACATACCTAGGATAAAGTTTATTTTGTAAATTAGGCACAGTAAGACATTAACAACAATAATTAATAATAAAATAGAATAACTATACCAACATACTATAATCCGAGCTATGTGCTTTCTCCCTCAAAATATCTTACTGTACCTTATTCACTCTTCTTCTTATGATGGTGAGATGATAAAATGCCTACGTGATGAGATGAAGTGAGATGAATTACATAGGCGTTGTGACGTAGCGGTTAGGCTACTCTTGGCCTTCTGATAATGTCAGAATTCGTCATCTGCCTCCTGACCACAGCTGACCATGGGTAACCGAAATGGAGGAAAGCAAAACCACATATGAAATGGGGACTCCTGTAATCATTTAATCATAGATGAATAGAATATTTAACTTTTCAGTCTAAAACATTGATATTACACTTTAAAATCAGGATTTCCTCCAAAATAGTGAGTAATTATGAGTCCAACATCTATATGAACAAAAAATTGTCCAAAGGCCTCTTCCAAGAAAATAGACCAGGCTTTTTCCAAAGACACATTGGTGCTTCTACTCCAGATAGGAGAAACTGATGTCGAAAAAAAGAATTATTCTGCTGTGCTTACCTAGTTACTTGTTACCATTTTATACTTGTCATGCCTTGTCTGTCTAACATAAATTACATATTGTATTACTCTATCACTCTCAGCACAGTGCTGCCCACACAGCAGTAGGTGTCTGATAAGTACTTGCTGAACAAAATTTTTACATTTTCCCAGAAAAATCCATCAAGAGGACACTAACTACCTAAGTCAAAGGCATTTGAAGACTAAATTGATGGGGGCTTGAAAATCAATTTCACAAGGTCAGGACGCATCTGGCTTGCTTGCAAGAAAGAATGAAGCAGGACACACGTGCTGCCATCTTATAAACAAATATAAATTTGAATATGACAATCTGAACTTAATGAGGAAGACAAAAGGCCCTGGCAGAGATAGATCTGTTTGAGAGATATGTTTCCCACGTACTTGCCATGATTCTTCTACAAAGAAATAAGGACAAACAAAATAAAAAGGTTATGGAATTTTTAACATATATTCCAGTAATTAAATTGAAGGCCTTTCAAGAAGGGTCAAAGCCAAGTTTTACCCTTCAGGATGAATTCAACAGTGAGACCTAAAAGACACACACACACACACACACACACACACACACACACACACACTTCAAAATACTATGAAATGCCTGAATACCCAAATGTCCATCAGTAGTAGAATAATTGCATAAGTTTTATACCTCTTTAGTATGGGATTTTCTGAAACTATGAGAATGATGTGAATGTATGTGTGTACTGACATGGAAGGAAGTACTTAAGTTACTGCTAGGTGAAAAAAACAAATTGCTGAATAATATAGCATAAATGTGTTTTGATGTAAGTTCTCATATCGTGGTAGGCTGGAGCTGACTCTTACTGGTGCCTGAGAGCCAATTGCTACATTTTCAGGAATTTGATAAGCTGGTTGTTAAGCAGTGGATAGCTTAAAAGCAGCCACAATGAGTGTATTTGCACCAAAGAAATCCATGCCTTACAAAAAAGGACTTTCGCCCCTGCTCAAAAATATGCAAATACAAGTTTGTATAAGCTTATCCAATTATCCAAGCTTATATATACCAAACTGAGTTGTTGAATTTATACATACTGATGTTGCAATCTTAAAAATTAAATTTAAAAAAACACAGTAATCTTACAAAAAGTGAATATTACCATCCTATAAATAAATCCATTGAAAAGTATAACATCTTCTAGTGACTGTGCTCACTATTTTGAAAAAGTCTAAAACAGTTTAAGCAATGATGTTTTAAGGGCTAAGGCATGTATTTGTTAATCTTAATATATTTCAGATCTGTTTAATACTAAAGCTTAAATCACCTTACAGGTTCAAAGTCACTTCATACAGGTTTAAAAACTGGCTCAAATATTTATAACATTGATAACAGAAAATGGATACTAGCCATATAAATATATCTTTATGAGGATAATACTCTATGAGGCACATTCCTAGATTTAGCATCAAAGGCTGTATCAATCATACTCCCATCAATAATGTATGGAGAGCACCACACCAGTATCTGATATTATGAATATTAAAAAATATTTTAACCATCTGATAAGCAAAATGTGTCCACAGAAAAATAAATAAAAATGATTTCTGTATTTCAGTTGACATTTCCCTGATTATAATTAGTTTAGCTTTTAAAAATATATTTATCAACTATTTGTATTTTATTTTTTGTGAACAATCCAGTTAGCTAGGCACAGTCTTTGATAATTTTTAATTGGATTATGTTTTTGTTAACTGTTGGAGTTCTTTAACTATCATGTCAGTTAACTTCTTATCTGTCAAGAATGCTACAATTTTTAAAAAGGTGGGGTGCGCCTGGCGGGCTCAGAGCTTGAGCATCCAATTCTTTATTTTGGTTCAGGTCATGATCTCACAGTTCGTGAGATCGAGCCCACTTGGGGTTCTCTCTCTCTCTCTGCCTCTTGCTGACTCGTGTGAGCTCTCTTTCTCTCTCTCCGAAAATAAATAAACATTGAAAAAAAAAGTTACAAACATTTTTAAAATATCAATTGCTTATCTTTTAAATAGTTGGTGTTGTTTTATAGTTTTCTCTTTTTTTTTGTATTCAGATATTTCTGTCTCTTCCCCTATGGCTTCTGGATTTGGGATTACGCTTACAAAGGCCTTTCCTAAGCTAAAATTAAAAAACAAAAAGAAAACAACACCTACTTTGTTCTAGTTTTTGTAGTGTGTGTGTGTGTGTGTGTGTGAATGTGACTTAGGGATTTCATCCATCTGGAAGTTATTTTCATGACTACATAGAGTAGAAATTAATTGAACTAATGTATCATTACAAGTCGTTACCCACTGATTTTTAAATTCCACATTTATTCTAACATATATACATTTCACATGGATTCCTGAATTTTAGTATTTTATTGAGGAAAACTTCAGAGTAGTTATAATTCACTTTTTCATAAGAGTAAACTAAGCCCTTCAAGTGGTGTTTAATTATTATTCTATAATTACTATACAGTTAGAACAGAGAATATTTGGTCATTTATGCTATATAAAATTACTTGGCACTATAGGTATTGAGAAGTCTCATTTGATAATATAAAAATCTTTCTAGAATTGTCTTGGGTTCTTGATGCTGAAGCAAACTGTCCATAAAATGTGCATCTAGGGGCGCCTGGGTGGCTCAATCGGTTAAGCATCCAACTTTGGCTCGGGTCATGATCTCATGGTTTGTGGGTTCGAGCTCCACATCGGACTCTGTGCTAACAGCTCAGAGCCTGGAGCCTGTTTCAGATTCTGTGTCTCCCTCTCTCTCTGACCCTCCCCTGCTCATGCTGTCTCTCTCTCAGAAATGAATAAAACATTTTTAAATGTGCATCTAGTTTAGTGTAAGTCTTTAAGTCCATTTTTGAGGTTTAATCTACATTATGCCATTAAAAAACTATTTTGAAAAAGAAGTTTCTCAATGTAGCATTTCAAAGCTCAATGCACAGTTGAAATAAAACCATGCCTTTTTTTTTTTTTTTGTAGCAAGATCTTGCCTGTGACAGTGTGTTTGCCAACATGGCCCCCAAAAAGAAGACTGTAAAAAAGAACAAAGGAGATATCAATGAGTTGACCATAATCGTAGAAGATAGCCCCCTAAACAAATTAAATGCTTTGAATGGGCTCCTAGAGGGAGGCAATGGACTTACCTGCATTTCTTCTGAGCTATCAGACGCTTCTTACGGCCCCAACCTCTTAGAAGGCTTAAGCAGAATGAGGCAGGAGAACTTCCTTTGCGACTTAGTCATTGGCACCAAAACCAAATCTTTTGATGTTCACAAGTCAGTGATGGCTTCATGCAGTGAATACTTTTACAACATCCTAAAAAAAGACCCATCTACCCAAAGGGTGGATCTCAATGATGTCTCACCACTGGGCCTGGCTACTGTGATCACATATGCCTACACTGGAAAGCTGACTCTCTCCTTGTATACAATAGGAAGCATTGTTTCTGCTGCTGTTTATCTTCAGATCCACACCCTTGTAAAGATGTGCAGTGATTTTCTGATACGGGAGATGAGTGTTGAGAATTGCATGTACGTTGCTAACATTGCTGAAACATACTCTTTGAAAAATGCAAAAGCAGCAACCCAGAAATTTATCCGGGATAACTTCCTTGAATTTGCAGAATCAGATCAGTTTTTGAAACTTACATTTGAGCAAATTAATGAACTTCTCATAGATGATGACTTACAGTTGCCTTCTGAAATAGTAGCATTCCAGATTGCAATGAAATGGTTAGAATTTGACCAAAAGAGAGTGAAATATGCTGCAGATCTTTTGAGCAATATTCGCTTTGGTACCATCTCTGCACAAGACCTGGTCAATTATGTTCAGTCTGTACCAAGAATGATGCAAGATGCTGACTGTCACAAACTTCTTGTAGATGCTATGAACTACCACCTACTTCCATATCATCAAAACACATTGCAGTCTAGGCGCACGAGAATCCGCGGGGGCTGTCGAGTCCTTGTCACTGTTGGGGGACGTCCAGGCCTCACTGAGAAATCCCTTAGTAGAGACATCTTGTACAGAGACCCTGAAAATGGATGGAGCAAGCTCACAGAAATGCCAGCCAAGAGTTTTAATCAGTGTGTGGCTGTGATGGACGGATTTCTTTATGTGGCCGGTGGCGAAGACCAGAATGATGCGAGAAATCAAGCCAAGCATGCAGTCAGCAATTTCTGCAGGTATTTGATCTTTATTAGGAACTGAAATGGTCTAATCTTATAAGACAAGAAGTAAATTAGTCATGTCTGTTCGGTTAGTTCATTGGCTCAGTAAATCAATAATGATAATCCCACATTACATGCACATAACAGTTCACATTGCATAAAGTACGTGCATATATAGATAGTGCACCCCAGATTTCTGAATAAGCCTATGAGATGAGCTGGGAAGATGTGGTTATTCTGGTTGTACATGTGAGAAATCTGATACCCAGAGAAGTTACACCACTACTAAGTAGTAATTCACATTTTCTCATTTATAGTAAGGTGCCCTTCCTAATACACTGTTTTTCTAAAAAGAAACTGAGTACAAACATAGTTTTTAACACTAGGTGGTAAGAAAGATCACAATAACACGAAATTTCTTTTAAGTGACTGTACTGATGACTGTCAGATTTATAATTAGCAGGTACAATGAGATCATTAAAAATGTGACAGGCAATTAATTCTAAATATTTATATGAACAGTGAATACCTTAGAAATTTTCTACATTTTTGATGCATGTAGAAATAGTAAAAGTATAATAGAGCCTTCAGAAAATGGTATTCAAACGCCATGTTATTTTTGTATATTTATAATAAAAGCAACTTCCATATATTTGAAATGTCAGAAAGTCATGCTTATATCATGATACAAGTACAAAGTCAAACAACTAATTAATGAGCAAGATCTGAAAATTTATACAACATATCATGAAAAATAGTCTTTATTATTTCATTGTAAGTCTGTGCGTCATTTAAATGAATCCAAACAATTAACGGATTTTTGTCCTTTATAAGTGGTTACGCTTTGATTTGGAGGTTAAATGGGACAAAAATGAAGGAACATCAAACTAATGGAGAGAGTCTGTGTTTACAATACTTTGGAACTATGTAAATAGTTGAAATAGGTTTTCTATGACTGCTTATTTTCCTCCTGCTGGTAATTCTTGCTAGTATTCCAGTCACTGCTTTTGCTGTATTGATTTCAATGCCTATGGTATAATAACTATAATATAGAACACTGTAAAAATATACCTCTAACCTAAAAAAAAAAATCTTCTCTGTGCAGAGGTGCTAGAAAATAGAGAGGTATCAAAAGTTAAGCCCCTGTTGATGCTTTTGGATATGAGTTCCATTGATCTCATTCTAAACAGATGAAGGAAGACTTGGTGGAGTGACTTAGCTTTACTGTTGCAGTGGCCAGGACAGGTGTATGAATGAGAAGGTGTTGGTGAGAGATGGAGAATTCCAAGTAGCCAACTCCTATCTTAAGCAGTGAGAATGAGCGAGGGATGGCTGGTGTCTGAAGGTATGTGGAAGTGACATTAATGTGGCCGTGTTCCCTTTCTGCTTGCCACAAATAGCCAGTTTCCACCGCCTCCCCCACATGCACGTCTCATAAATCCTCCCCATGGTGGATATTTGAATATGGAGGAAGAGGGACTGGAAGGTTGGTCTCTGTGGGGACTTCTCCAAGTGGCAGCGGAGTTTTATAAACGGGTGTAGGAGGAGTCACCAATGCCCGGCCTTTTCCAAGTGTCACGCTCTCTTACTGGCTGAGAGAGGAACACCAGCCTCCAGGTGCGGGTAGGAAAGCCTCCTTGCAGGAAGAGTGTCAACATTTCCACGCTGTGCTTTGTGGAGTCCCGTGGGTTCCCCGGCCGCCGCCAACAAGGCTGTCACACTTCCTCTGCCATTTTCAGATACGACCCCCGCTTCAACACCTGGATCCACCTGGCCAGCATGAACCAGAAGCGCACGCACTTCAGCCTGAGCGTGTTCAACGGGCTCCTTTACGCCGTGGGCGGCCGCAATCCCGAAGGCAGCCTGGCCTCGCTGGAGTGCTACGTGCCCTCCACCAATCAGTGGCAGCTGAAGGCGCCCCTGGAGGTGGCGCGCTGCTGCCACGCCAGCGCGGTCGTCGACGGCCGGGTGCTGGTGACCGGCGGCTACATCGGCAGCGCGTACTCGCGCTCCGTGTGCGCGTACGACCCCACCGGCGACTGCTGGCAGGAGCTGCCGGGCCTGAGCACGCCGCGGGGCTGGCACTGCGCGGTCACGCTGGGCGACAGGGTGTACGTGATGGGGGGCAGCCAGCTGGGGGCGCGCGGCGAGCGCGTGGACGTGCTGACCGTGGAGTGCTACAGCCCCGCCGCCGGCCAGTGGAGCTACGCGGCGCCGCTGCTGGTGGGCGTGAGCACGGCGGGCGCCTCGGCGCTGCACGGCCGCGCCTACCTGGTGGGGGGCTGGAACGAGGGCGAGAAGAAGTACAAGAAGTGCATCCAGTGCTTCAGCCCGGAGCTCAACGAGTGGACGGAGGACGACGAGCTGCCCGAGGCCACCGTGGGCGTGTCCTGCTGCACCCTCTCGATGCCCAACAGCGTGACCCGGGAATCCCGAGCCAGCTCGGTGTCCTCCGTGCCAGTCAGTATCTGAACCCAGGTAGATGCGGGAAGAACAAATAGGCATTCGTGGGCAAACTCTGAGTTAGCGGAAAGGAAAATATATAACCTTTACTACAATGATTGTCTCTTCGGCCATACCGAGGCATAGGTCTTGGTGGTTTTAAATTCTGGGTATGTCTTAATCTACCTCTATTTCTTTTTTTTTTTTTTTTTTTTTTTNCTGCAGGCACTCTTCCACCCCAGCGTTTTCCCTTCATGAGTAGCGGTTGCACCCACATCTCAGAATTTTCTTTTACACTTTAGTACGCGGGAAGCTTATGCGAGTAAGCAATTTCAAGTACAAAAGTTTATCGTCCTCTCTCTTCTTTTCCTTTAGGGAGTTAAAAGAATTCATTTATAAGTTTTTATTTTCAAATGGAAATCCATCCATATCCATAAAGACTTAATTCTGTGTTTAAGTGCCGTTTCTTTTTCTACACAACACTGGGTAAAGAATATTGAAAGGCATCTCAGGACAAAGTCATAAAGCTTAGGACAAAGTTTGACTGGAAAGTAACAGGGGTTCCTCCCTGGGACCCTCACATTGATACCTCACATTGGTTTATCCCTTGTTCTCTTCTTCCTCTGTGCCTCAGTCGCCAGGGTATTTGCAATCAAGAAAACACTGCTCTCAAAGAAGAGAACTACTAATCGTTTAGTTGATGGTGTAAATTTAGATCATTTTGTTGCTTCTCCTAGAAGTATTTGTGCTTTAACCTTTGTCCCCTATTAAAGAAACTGCAAGTATCATGGGAGCCTTACTCTGACTCTAAAAAATACACAGCGATGCAACCTTAACCCTCATGTAAGCCCCAAGAAGAACACTAAATAAAACTAGGGCTGTAAAAATCGTTAACTTAAAGCTTATGGAACTCGAAGGTTATACAACTGGTAACAGTAATGTGATTTCCCCCATTTTTTTTATATGGATGAGAATGAAGGGAATGTTTGGAATTCTTGGGTTTGGCAGTAACAGGATGAATGGCTTCTCCTGGTGGTAAATGTCATTGTTTGCCGTTTCATAGCAGCCTTCCTGATTCCATAATTAAAAATCTAACACATTCATCTCACATGGAAATATCAAAACAATATATGCCCATTCCGTTATATATGTTTTCACTTCATCTGCCCCAAATTAGTTTTGCAAATTAAAATGTATCCACTTGATATCATTTTTCTTACATGTTTGCCAAGTTTTGGAGCAAGAGAATGATTGTAGTAAATGATACATATTTTCCTTTCTTATAATTTATCACTTTATTCTTTGATAGTTTATTTGTTTGGGAGAAGTGGCCTATCAGTTATGGGTTATGTGCAATGGGGTTTTGAAAAATAAAACTATTTAAATGGTTAAACATGAGATTCACGGAAATGTAACTGGATTCTCATTAATCCCATTTCTCCTACCTTGTGTAGATAGGTTATTGCTAGAGTTACAATATTTATTTTTAAAATATTTTATTTGAACTGTGAAAAGTGGTTCATATAGTACACTTTGTGGAACAATTTTATATCACTGCCCCTTATGAAAAGTTCAGTCTCTGTGTATTTAATGGTAACACTTGAGTAAAGCCTACAACATTGTAAGTTGAGAACAGACATTGTTAATGTAAAAACACTGGGCTGTTTCCTCACCCCACACAGAACATTTGGAGCTTCTCCACCACGTATGGAGCAGATCTAAAGATACCTGCTCCCTTGACTCCTTCTCTGTCTAGGCTGGAAAGTATAGCTGTATGAGAAACTAGTTTATGGAACAAGTTAAATCACTGAGCCCCTTAAGTTACCATTGTACAAACCACAGATAACCCTTGTCCTTGAAGCATCATTGGGGAAATAAACTTTTCATTTTTAATAAACTATTTTGGCCACAACCCACAAAGCCTGTGTGAGGGTGACTATAACATCTTTTAGTTTGGTATAAATATATGTTCTTGTACAGTTGAGATGCCTATAGTATATTATATATTTTAAGAGAAAAAAGTGATTTATTATGGATTACAGGTCGTAAGTGGGCAAATAGACATAATTCCTGATGTTCACTAGTAGTATCTCCCATTGAGATGCTGGAAGTTCAGTGTAGTGGAGGGCCTGAGGCTTGGGGTTAAATGAGAATCAATCAGTTGTAACATTTTGTCTTGGAAAAACAAGGAGAGATTGACGCCAGAGGGTTTTTCAGTGATCCGAGCTTGATGAGAGCTTGTGCACAGATGTGGAAGTGGCTTTCTAGAGATGAGACTGGAGACATGTTAGAGCTGGGTAAATCATTTGAAATTACCACATAATGTATTTTCTACCTTGTTTATCTGAAGACAGAAAAATCCACGTGTCTGGGCGTACCAGGTTCTGGGGACATTGCTGCTCTCTCTTCTGTTTCAACAGTTAGGTCCATAAATAAAGAACAGTATACACTTGGGATCCTGGAATTTCTGACATAACAAATTGGTAGGGAGCATGGAACATTGAGTGTTGGTGAAAGTGTTGTGTCCCGAAACATCCCTCGCTGACAACCAAAAGACACGAAAGTGTATAGAATCAAAATAATGTGCATCACTTTTCACGCGCAAGCGGAATGTACTCTCTAACCCCACCATTGAAGCAGTTGCCCCTAGAACCACGCCAGTGTCTTCATGTTTCCCAACTGGAAAAGTACTTCATTTTTCATGTGTTTAAAGCTTACATTCAATTACACTCCCGGTCTCGGGGTCTAACTCTATACCTCCCTTTATTTTTCTGAAAGAAAAGGACGTGTTATTTTTGTAATGCCAATGTCCTGTGGTTAAATAAAAGCATCAGTTCAGTCTATCAGAGCAATAGCAAGTTACCCAGCAGCTGAAATAATAAGCTTTCTTTTCCTGAACAGGCCAGAGACCTGATGTGCGAGTCTCAAGGAAGCAAGACTCTAACGTAGTCTGTCCATTGTTAGTGCGTGTCGTTCCTGATGCACTAGTTACTTTTAGTGGCCTTGAATGAGCTTTGTGTTTACTTCCTCTGTTGTAAGACTGGTTATGAATAGAAGGTCAGTAATGGTACAGATTAATATAATTCTAAACAATAATTAGATAGGAGCCTGGTGTTACGAGTGAAAGGGTATAATTGAGGTAAGAAGGAAGTGAAAATGTACTGAAAGATTCTACGGTTGAAGGCAGAGCAGCAATTATAGTAAGTGTATTTTACAAATATGCATGTAACTAGAGGCTTCCCTGGAAATATGTAAGTGTTAAAAGGTCAGTTTTTCACTGGTTATCTTGGCCAAATGCCTTCAGAATTTATCGAAGATATTAGATAAAAGAAACTAAAATCATTTCACTTAATTTTTTCCCTGAGTTACAAAGAAATAAGTTTATGTAATCTTCTCTGAATGGTTCTTCTGAATTCTTTTCTGAGTGAATGTTCTCTGGATGCACTATATCCCCATTCCAGCCGCGGATGAATATGTTCTCTAGCACAAGGCAGCATTATGAGGAATTATTTTTCAGTATGTCTCTTCATACCAGTAAACACTGTAGCAAAATTTCCTAAACGCTCCCTCCCATGTTTTTTTCTTTATGGGAACTAAAGAACCTAAAATATTAAAGAGTTACCTCCAGCACATTCAGAAGGTTAAAGCCATTTAAATTTCCTTCCCAGAGAATTTGAGATAAAATACTTGTCTTGGATACTCCTTTAAAAACAACTTTATATTCATTCAGCAAATTCTGGCCAAAAAAAAAAAATTCTTCTTAAAACATTCTGGTACAATATAAGAAATAGCAAACTAAAATGTATGTGGTGTCTGTAACCTCATCACTACCAATAAAGCTGCATTCAGTAAGAGCTTAGTCAGTGATCCATCTGGACAGTTTTGTAGTGTCCTTTGTGTGATGACTGGGGTGTTTGGTTTTTTTGTCTAGTTTTCATGGTGATTCACTTCAGCAAAAACACAACAAGAAAAGAAATGACAAAGAATCAAAGAGCTGTTTCAATTGTTTGAAGACTGGTCAAGGAAAAATGTATTTTTATACATTGATAGTGATTTGCTGTGTAGCTCAGACAAAAGCCTGTGTTTGGTCTACCTCAGCCCTGACCACTTGGAAGTCATAGATAAAGGGGTTTCTAGTCTCGTCCCTGCCCTGACCACAGCCGACCTGGCACGCACGCTAGTTCATCATCATTTGCGATGAAACTGCATGTTAGGAAATGAAACTGTATGTTGTGCCAATGAACCCTCACAGCCTGACTTCCACCTCACCTTCCAAATGAGCAAATGAAATGTAACCAACAAAAGACACTCAGTCTTTGAGCTGATTTAGTTGTTAAAGAATAACACTCAGTTGAAGCTATTAGTCATTTCTAGAAAATTCTAAATGGCAGCAATGGCTTTTTCATAAACTCCTCCAACCTTTGCAACCATGAAAAGAGACTAGAATGGCCCCCAAACAGAAGCAAGTTGGTGCCACATTCCCAGTTTTGAGCTACAGGCAGATGCCCCAGAGTTTCCTTTTCTTTGAACTCCCACATTTATAACTCCAAGCTTCCTCATAGGTCTGCACTCCCTCCTGCATCCACATAGTAGTCCATTTATCCAATTCGTAGCACACGTGAAATTATTTAATGACACTAATGACACCTAAGGCACTCCAGTATGTATCAAAGGAATAACTATATTGCACACGCTGCATTTGGCAAATTTGATATGAAGACTAGAGACAGAAAGATATTCAAACCCACCTCGAGACTTTTTCCTCATTGGAGTCATAGGGGAAGTGCATTAGGAAGTCCATTTTAGGGAAGGGCCTTGAAGGAGGGAGGGAATCCAACCCACGCCCTCTAGAAACACTCTACTAGGCCCCTCTTTTCCTTGCTAGTCACATTCACAAGATGGGCTATAAACGTAGGTGTAGGATGCATTATTCCTTATGCCAGTGCCAATCTTGCACTCAGTTTCAGAACAGACATGATCCTTAGAGAATCGTGAGGCAGGGAGGTACTTTTCCCCAACCTTTGGGCAAATACGATGGTCTCTGGTTAGCTAACGATCCAATATGGCTTCTTTTCTTATCCCTTTCAGAGAAGCACCTTTTAAAGTCAGTCTTACTCATCCTGGAGAAATTACTGTTCAGATTTTGCCTTGATATTCAGTCATAGCTATAGAAGTGATTGCAACTTCTTCAAAAAAAGACCTCTTAAAATTACTACTTATCTAGTGCAGATAAGGGTGATATATCAAAATGGAAGAAACAAGACCTTGATTATAGTGACAAACTGTTCTCGCCACTCTACCTCCATCCCCACTGTTGCAACATCTGCCCACAGGAGGGACGTGTCCGGTGATATGAATGGAGGACTTACGTCTTTTTATCTAGCTGTTTTTGCTTTGTGCTCACATTTAGGTTATCACCATGGGCTCTGAATTCAGAAATTCTTTTTCCATCTTGGAGACACCATTACTGACAATTAGAGGAGGAAACTAAGCAGGATCTGGTTTTGGTGAGCCAGGTATGGAAATGACCAATGTCAATTCCACCTACTACATCACTTTGGCCAGAACTATGCATATGGCCGTACCTAGAGACAAGGGAGCTGTAGAAAAAGACTTCGTGTGAGCCCAAGAGGAAGAAGAAAGGATTTCATATGGCATTGTCTCTGCACATTGAATGATTACATCTTGGAAACCACAGCTCTCATCTTCCTCCCATACCTCTGATCCTGCTCTGCGTGTCTTTCTTTGTCTCCCTCTCTGCTCTAAGAGGCTGACCTCCAGGGAGTGCATCCTCTGGACTCAGACTCTTTGTTCCATAGGTTGTATTTACCCAATGAGGCATCAGGAGGGGGTAGAGGGCAGAAGAGGGTGGTTGGGGTATCTCTTTCCTGCCCTTCCAGGCTTCCGCACTGCATGCAGTCTGGCCATGGCTGCAACTCTCTGCAGCTACTGCTCCTGCTGGAGGCCCTCCTCCCTGCCTCCCCCTCTCCCACACACCAGCACATCACAGCCCTGCAGCTCCTGGATGTTTCCTTGCCAGTTTATGTACATTCTGCCCCCCTTTCAGAATATATTCCTTGAAAATGAGAATCTGGTCTGCCCTGTTTGCTGTTGTACCTCTAGTGTCTAGAACAATTCTTGGTGTGCAGTCAGGGTTATCAGTATTTTTTGTTGAGTGAATGAATGAATGAATGAATGAATGAAATGATAAAACCATCATGACTTACCGCTTGCTAGATTCCTATTCCAATGATATTCATTTATTCACTCAATAAATACTTATTGTGTATCTACTATATTCAAATCACTCTCCCTTATCCTGGAAGAGGTAAGCACAAATACTGTATACGACCATAATAATAGGTCTTCTCTAAACCAGTGGCAGCCAAAAGGTACATTGCCAAGAAACAGTACAAGTCAAAGCAGTTATCCAACCAAACCTTTACTGTACATTTCTGTTTTTAAAAAATCTTTCAGGGGCGCCTTGGTGGCTTGGTTGGTTAAGCATCCAACTTTGGTTGAGGTCACGATCTCACGGCTCATGGGTTCGAGCCCCACATCCGGCTCTATGCTGACAGCTAGCTCAGAGCCTGGAGCCTGCTTCAGATTCTGTGTCTCCCTCTCTCTCTGACCCTCCCTTGCTTGTGCTCTATTTCTCTCTCTCTCTCAAAAATAAATAAACATTTAAAAAAGAAAGAAATATTTGTAAAAAAACATCTCTCAGAAGATTGATAATATTTCTATAGTTATTTCCCCATTAAATTTTTTTAAATCTCATGCTTTCTCTCTATAATTGCCAAATCTTCAAAAGCAAATTAGTACTAGTTTCAGCACTTAGCTGGCAAGTGTTTATTTAGTGTATTTATTTTAGTAATAAATATCTAGTGTCCATATTTAAACTGTGTATTCAATATAGTTATGTATATTCATATACACATTTGATAGAATATATATAGGTATTTATATATATAGCTATATTTATATACATTCTATCAAATGATGTGCACATATATATGTATATTTAGTAAGCACTAAATAAACACCAGCTAAATGCTGAAACTAGTCTTATTATAAATATATACGTGTGTGTGTATGTATGTGTGTATATACATGTATATGTATATATATGTATATATATACTATATATAGTGAAATATACATATGTATATACATATGTATATTTCACTATTATAGACTGAATGTGTCCCCTGAAATTTACATGTTGAAACCACGTATGATGACATTTGGAGGTGGGGCCTTTGGGAGGTACTTCGGTCCTGAGGGTGGAGCCGCGTGATGGGATCAGTGTCCCCACAGAAGAGGAAGAGAGTCAGCTCTCTCCACCCCATGAGGATACAAGTAAGAAGGCCATCTGTAAACCAAAAAGAGGGCCTTCGCCCAGAATCCAACTCCACTGGTGACCTTATTTCAGATTTTCAGCCTCCAGAACTGTGAGAAATAAAGTATTGTTTAAGCCATGTGGTCTATAGTACTTTTTTTATGGCAACCTCAGCCCAAGCTGACTAAGAAACAGAGATAGGGAGATAAAGAGAGATAGAGACATATCTATATTTATGTCATGTCACTACATACATGCATTCTCAGCGTTATAGCCATTCTGACTCCAGCACCTTACATTACATGACAGTTAAATGAGTTAATAGGTAGTGTTCATTTCTTTAAATACTTCTTGAGGGCAGCTGTGTTCATGGTGGCCACATGTCGGAACCTGAGAGGTTTGGAGCCTACCCATCAATGCCCAGAAGACTTCTTCTGATTCAGGAATGAGCGATAAATGGAGGGGCTTCTGGGAACAGGGTCTCTGCAGCCTGAACCTGGCACCCTTCAAACCCCCACACCAGCCTCCATCAGTGGTTCTCTCATTTCTCTCAAGGTTAAAGGTACGGAGGACAAAGCAGAGACCTGAGTGATGAACAGTAAGGCTCTAGGCCTGAATTCATCAGAGATACTAGGAGAGTGACATGTTGCATTAAAAAGATAAAAAGTGGGGGCCTGGGTGGTTCAGTTAGTCAAGCGTCTGACTTGGGCTCAGGTCATGATCTCATGGTTTGTGAGTTTCAGCCCCACGTCAGGCTCTGTGGTGACAGCAAGGAGCCTGCCTTGGATCCTCTGCCTCCTCTCTCTCTGCCCCTCCCCTGCTTGTGCTCACTCAAAAATAAATAAAACATTAAAGAAAGAAAGAAAAAGATAAAAAGTGGCACACTCAGCTGAGAGGGAGATCTGCCTGTTCTTCAAACACACAATACGGAGGCACACTTCTGAGAGTGATGTGGTGGACGGGAGGCTGACCCTGGGCAACCTTAGGAGCCCCCATTGAAAGTGGCAGGGCCATTAGAAGAGAGTCTCCCCACGGAATTGAGACAAAATTGGCTCCACAAAAATCCACTAAATACTAAGACATTGTCAACAT